>NC_086453.1:56812264-57159849 GCF_028390025.1 Pseudophryne corroboree | reverse complement strand
CCACATCACTAGTCATGCTGCCACAGCACTGGTCACACCCCTGTAGTGTCACACAATAGGCCCTTCAGCAATTTCAGCTCCAGGCCCATGTGGACCTTAATCTGGCACTGAATTGACCCCTCAGTGTCTTATGCATCTCAGTCTTATCTCCACTTGTGGTAAATTGGTGTAATTGAATGGAAACAAGCGCCAACTTTAGTGAGGGCATGTCGGGATTAAGTCAGACTTGCCTACTTTTGAAAAAGCATTTCAGGGAGATTGTGAAAGTAACACCTATCAGTGCGGGCGCGTATTGCTACATCGGAGAGGCGTGTTATGAAAATGACTTACATCCAAATGTAAATAAGCCCCAAACTTAGTAATATCTATTTGCTGAAGAAAATACACTGATATTTTGCAGGATTTGTTTGTGTATTGTGTTTTACAAGAGGTTCCGTATACTGTAAGTGGCCACAAGAAACCTTATTTAAAACGCATGTAGCCATAGGGATCAATGTGTCTTATAACCAATACAGGGAAATGGCGCTGATGATCCCATTTGAATGTATTTATCTCTGATTTCTTTTTCCCCCCAAGAATGTAACAGCTACATAATGGGGGGTAAGGTATAATCAGGGAGATTGCTCGGCTATTCAGGGAGTGAGGGAGATTACTACTATTTCAGGGAGTCTCCTGCACAATGAGGGAGGGTAGGTAACTATGGATTAAGTGGATGGAATTGCGGGCTATGATGAAAAGTGCGTGCATAGAGATCCGTCTGTTTAAAGATGGATCTTTTGTCCCAAGGAAAGGAGCGGTGCACTTGTGCGCTGATAATGAAGGTGGCTATGATCAGCTCTATAATCTTCAAGTTCTTCTTTTGCTGCTCTGTTTCCCTGAACGGACAGCATACAGCATTTTGATGAGCATTTTGATGATGATAAATCGACTTGAAATGTTCATTTAGTCACATATTACCATTGTTGCTGAAGATATTGGGCCTGATTCATGATTGTAAGCAAAGCAAAATATCACACAACTGGGCAAAACCATGTTGCACTGAAGGTGGGACAGATGTAACGTGCAGAAAGAGTTAGATTTGGGTGGATTGTATTGTTTTGTGCAGGGTTAATACTGGCTGCTTTTCCATGTAGCCCACAAATGTTTAGACAGCTTTAATTTTACACTGCAATTTAGAGTTCAGTTTGAACACACCCCACCCAAATGTAACTCTCCCTGCTCATGTTGCATCTGCCCCCCCTGCAGTGAAATTTGGTTTTACCCATTAGTGTGTTTTTGCTTTGCTTACAAAACCTGAATCAGGCTCCTTGTTTTCATTCTCATCATACGCTCCTTGCAGGGTCAGACTGGCCCACCAGGGTGCAGGGGGGAACCCCCAGTGGGCCCCACTACCTGAGGGCCCACCATCTCTTTTAGAGATCAGGTTCAAGACTGTGCACTTGAATTATTTGAATTATATATATATATATATATATATATATATATATATACATACACATATATATACATTATACTGCAGTGGACTATGGTGCAGTGCTGTTGTTAATCTGATACAGTGCTACATTATCATGCATGGGCCAGCAGTGTATACTATATATATTTATATTTATAAAAAGGTCCGCACTATCTAATGGTTAGCCAGGCCTTTGTGGCATCTACCACTGCATTTTCCTGGTGGGCCTCTCATGCCCCAGTCCGACACTGGTTCCTTGTTTTCTACCTTGTCCAAATTTGGCCCAACCATCATTAGCAGCCTCATTGCTTATGTGTAAGGTTTCTGTGGCACACGCAGCAGCTGCTGACAATGACACAAATCATTACAGATGTATTTGAAAATGAATTGCAGTTCCACTAATTAGTTTTCATGAGGTAAAAATCTCTCTTCATTATTATTTCCATAGGGAAGGGATGGTGGGAAATGTTAATAATAGTTTCTTATGTCAACACCAGACTCGCCAGGTCATACGGTCCCACTGTGACTGGAGTCCATTACACAGTGAACTCCAGATGCCAATTTTTTTCATTTGTTTTTTAGTCTTGCCTATTGCCTGAGTCACATACCCCCAAACCCCAACTGTCCTGCTCTGTACGGGTATCTGGTCTACAGATCTTTACTAAAAAGGCCTAGAGGCAATAGGTCGTCCACTAATGGTCGACATGCATTAGGTCTACAGGGTCAAAGGGTCGACATGTAAAAGGTAGACAGTCTAAAAATGTTGACATAACAATGGTCAACACACATATGGTCGACACAAGTTTTATTTTCAACTTTTTCATTCTTTAACATTTATGTGGATTACCATTGGGAACAGTAACCTGTGCCGAGCGCAGCGGGACACCTTGCCCAAAGCCATGGCGAGCAAAGTGAGCCATGCGAGGGGACCCGGTACACCAATGGCGCTTTTTTTGTTGCGGAAAAGTGCCGAAACACCCCAAAAAAACATCAAATTGTCAACCTTTTTTGTACTGATCATTTCCATGTCGACCTTTTGACCATGTCGAACTTTCTACTGCCTCTACCTATTCCCTTTTGACTTGTTGACCCTGTCGACCTAATTAATTTTGACCAGTAGACCTTTTTAGTGTAGATCTAATGAACCACACCCCTCTGTACGTACCCTGCATTCTACAGTCTGCTAAAAGGTGGGGGTAGGATAAGTGTCAGGGAATTGGTATATCATACCTCCCAACTTTCATCTGTACTAAAGAGGGACACACACGCGGCGAAGCCACGCATGCTCCCGAAAAGGGGGTGTGGCTTATGAAAAGGGAGCGTGGCTTCGCGGGAGGACCCGCAATTGCAAGCCACACCCCCATTTTTGTCACTGAGGGGGCATGCCCAGCGCTCCGTGAGCTGCTGGCATGCCCCCTATCCTCCTGTCTCCACTGAATAGACGCTGTGCATATGCGCAAAAAACAGAACAGTCCCGCGAAAATCGGGACAGTTGGGAGGTATGGTATATGGAGTCAGATGCTGCTTCTATAGCTGCTTCACATGATTTAATTGGTGGAATGAGCCTACGATTAATTATATAGAGGTTTATTTACTAAGGTTGGTATTCGTTCCAAACCAAAACTGACCCACATCGATGGTTATCGAGGTCATGTTTGTATCTAGAAAATCTACATTTACTAACCATCAGTTTTCAAGTTTTCAGCGTCAACTGGAAACCGACGTCAGAATCAGATGGTTCTTGCTACTCTCTAAGTTGTCAGTTTTGATCTTTTTCAGTTCAGAACCGAAGACAAATAGAAGTTAAAATGCAGCCCCCTCTCCCTCCCCAAAATGAAGCAATGCTTAAGTCACTATGATCTGTGCAGACTTCTTTACTGTAAGAAGAAAATAAAGGATTAAATCAAGAAAGAAATTGTTTGGGGTCCCCCTACTCCAAAACCATAACCAGCCATGGTCCTTTCAGCCTGGGCTGTTACTGGAAAATCGGGGGCACAAACTGTTTAGCGTTCCCACTATTTTCAATACCCAGCACAGTGCAGAACTAGAGAGAAAGAGGAGGAGGGTGGGGGATAATTCTATAGCAGGAAGGCACACAGCATTGTGTGCCCCTGCCATAACAATAACCAGCCCCAAACTGGTCGGTTCTGGAATGAAAGGTCGACAGTCATTAGGTCGATCACTGTTGGTTGACATTGACAAAAAGTCGACACATTTAAATGGTCAACACATAAAAAGGTCGACATGGATTTTTGAACTGTTTTTGGTGTAATTTTCCCGTAACATGACCAGGAACCCCAATTAGTTTACCGCGTCCCCTTGCATGGCTCGTGGCGGGCAAGGTGCCTCGCTCCGCTGCCGCTGCACTCGGCACAGGTTACTGCCGATTATGCCGATGTTAATAGGCCATGTTGACCTTTCCACATGCCGACCATTTTCATGTGTCGACCATGTGTCCATGTCGACCATGTCAGTGTCGATTTATAGTGGTTGACCTAGTGACTGTTGACCTAAGTAGGGTCGACCTGCCAAATGGATACCAACTGGTCAGCCCGGGGCAAAAATTACTTGGAAAGTGGGGACCCACTCCAAAAAAGTGGTACCACCTCCTTAGGAACCCAAGGCCTGGGATGGTGGGTGCAGGGTTTTTTTAATGTAAAAATAAAAAATAATATTGTTCTTTACAGGCAGACTGAAGGTACAGTACCAGTAGGCCTGTGCTGGCATGTCGGCACTGGTGGAACAACATGTGCAAGCATGCCTGGACTTAATGGTCCACCGATACCTGCAGTCAGCATGTAAAGACAAATATTTAAATAAAGACGGACCCCACCCACTGTAAGTAGTGGGCATGCACAATATTGGCCAGCATACCAGGGCAGGCTTGCTGGGAGCTGTAGTCCATCTGTGAACAACAATATAAATTTTTTACAATGTAACCCTGCAACCACCATCACCAGGGGTGTCAGAACGTTTTTCGGTTGGGGGGGCAAGATAAAATCTCAGTTTGGCGCCCTTAACCTCTGGGCAGGTTACTTGTACCTGTACGGAACTCTATGGAGCAGCTGGGAGTGAGTGGGCCCTTGTACACATTTACGCCTGGTAAAGCCCCTTATATACATTATGTCTGGTAGAGCCCCTTATATACATTATGTCTGGTAGAGCCCCTTATATACAGTACATTATGGCTGGCAGAGCCCCTTATATACATTATGTCTGGTAGAGCCCCTTATATACATTATGTCTGGTAGAGCCCCTTATATACAGTACATTATGGCTGGCAGAGCCCTTTATATGCTTTATGTCTGGTAGAGCGCATCCTCCTTATTCCTCTGCTCCTCTCCCCTATCCCTTAACCAAGGCCAGCAGCTATGTTGTCGCTTACCTCTGTTGTCACCTCACCGGCAGCAGGTCTCTGCAGCTCTCAGACACTCCAGGAGACGAGGTGGGTGGTCGGAGCACACGAGGCAGGCAGCTTCAACACTGCCCGTGCTGTATTAGCAGCAGTGTGTCCGGCTACTATTACATTACACAGCTTGCAGCGCTGTAGCTGGTGGTGGCAGCAGGCACAGGTGGGCAAGTGTGGTCCGGCTGGATGGCGCCTCTCATGTTTTTGGGGGAGCGAGCTGCCCCCCATTCCAACGCCCCTGGGTGCAGGGGATGGCCCTGAGTTTTTCAGCCCAGGCCTGGGGGTACCTTGGGAGGGGGACCCCTATTTTGTTGAGGTTTTGATTACCCAAGGAATTCCAGGCCTGGGATGATAGGTTTAGGGCTGCTTAATGTTGTGGCAAAAGCAAAGAAAAAACCCATTCTGTGTGTCTTCCTGCTGTAGCATTATCCCCCCGCTGGTTCAGCCCAGTGCAGGTTATTGGGAAATAGTCAGAACCCCACACAGTTTTCTCCCACTATTTTCCTGTAACAGCCCAGGATGGGAGCTGCAGGACTGGTTACTGATTTGGGGAAGGGAACACATTTTTTTTTAAATAGAAAAAATAGTTTTTTTAAGCTAACCAACCCCTGCACAATCATAGAGCTCTGTGCAGTGCTTCGATTTGCTGTCGGCTTTGAATCAAAAGATGAAAACCGACCGATGTTGGGTTATTATTATTATTATTATTATTAATAAGCTATTTTTATAAAGCACTGAAAGTGGTCCACAACGCCGTACAGAGGGTAAAACAATAAGGTAAAACAATACAGTAGATAAGTAACAAATAGCGCTACAACTCTCAACACAACCACTGATGGAAGCAGTGCAATGGAAAGATTCAGCGTAAGCTGACACCTGTACCTATTAGCATGGGCAGATAACAGGTCTAGATCATCTGAAGAAATGAAAAACAACCAAGGAGTGAAGTCCGGGGTCAGAGACCCCAAGAGGAAAGTGTAGAGTGTAGCTGGTGAGCAAGAAAAATAGACATTGAGAACAGGAGGGAGGAGGGCCCGGCTCATGGAGCTTACAGTCTAAAGGGAAGGGTGAGACATAAGGGGTGAAAGGGAAGGAAGCAGGAGTGGGAGAGTTGGAGGGTGCAAGAGGGGGAGGTAGACTATGTGGTGACCTGGTTAAGTTGTGGACAGATATGCTTTTGTGAACAGGTGAGTTTTCAGCACCTGCTTGAAGCAGTGAAGGCTAGGGATAGTCTGTTGAAATGAGGTAGATTGTTCCAATGGTGGGGGGCAACATGGGAGAAATCTTGGATTCTGCAGTGACATTTGGTAACCAGAGGGGAGGAAAGGCAGAGGTCATTGGCCAACCAGAAAGGATGGGAGGGAGTGTGAGAGAAGATGAGGTTGGATATGTAGGGACCATTGGAGTTGAAGAGGGCCTTGTACGTGATGATGAGGAGTTTGAAGAGGATTCTGTAGGGCAAGGGGAACCAGTGAAGGGTTTGGAAAGAGGGGAGGCAGATGTGGAGTGGCAGGAGAGGATGACAAGTCTAACTACAGTGTTGAGTACTGATTGGAGAGGAGCATGATTGGAGCGAGCGAGTCCAGTGAGGAGAAGGTTGCAGTAGTTGAGGTGAGAGATGATCAGTGAGTGGATAATAGTTTTGGGAGAGGAAGGGACTGATGCGAGCAAAGCTGTAGAGCTGGAACTGACAGAATAGGGCAAAAAATTGAATGCGAAGTAAAGGAGAAGAAATAGTCAAAAATTACACCAAGGCCCATGGTCTGAAAGGTGCAAAGTAGGTGAGGGTTATCCACGCTGTCAAAGGCAGCAGAGAGGTCCAGGAGGATGAGGAGGGAGACGCTGTACCTGGATCTGGCCAAGAGAAGATCACTGGTGACTTTGGCCAGGGCAGTTTTAGTGGAAGGGGCATAAGGCAGATTGGAGAGGATCAAGGATAGAGCTGTCAAAGAGGTAGCAGATGAGACGGTTATAGACACTCAAGTATTTTAGAGGCAAAGGGGAAAAGACAAATGGGGTGGTAATTAGAGAGTTTAAATTGAAGTCAACACCCGGAAGATTATAAATAGTCGGTTTTTACACTTTTAAACGACAGCGAGCGCAGTCATCAATTGTCGGTTTTGGTTTAGAACCAAAATCAATACAGGTTGAGTATCCCATATCCAAATATTCCGAAATACGGAATATTCCGAAATACGGACTTTTTTGAGTGAGAGTGAGATAGTGAAACCTTTGTTTTTTGATGACTCAATGTACACAAAGTTTGTTTAATACACAAAGTTATTAAAAATATTGTATTAAATGACCTTCACGTTGTGTGTATAAGGTGTATGTGAAACATAAATGCATTCTGTGCTTAGATTTAGGTCCCATCACCATTATATCTCATTATGGTATGCAATTATTCCAAAATACGGAAAAATCCGATATCCAAAATACCTCTGGTCCCAAGCATTTTGGATAAGGGATACTCAACCTGTAGTAAATTTACCCAGCAGAGTCCTGATATCCAGGTTATCTGTGGTCTGCATAATCGAGAGTGTAAAGGCAGCGTGTCTTTGGAACTGGATACTTCCTGTCACAGGTGGCCAATGAACACAAGGTCCGAGGCTGTTTGAAAGTATTGCAGATGTAATCCAGATAGCAGGGTCTCTCAACAGGTTTCCTGCTACCGCGTTTGTGCTATAAGTAAACAAGCTCTTCGGATATCAGAGCACTGTACAGACAACTCCTCTGTAGTGATCTTCAGATCACATCTCTAGCATAAAGCACACTGCTAGAGGGGACAGATTTGGTTATTAATAATAAATCATTTACATTAATTTTTTATTTTTACAAAAACAGCCTAAAGGTTTAATTTATGCAGCTCCACAGCTTCAGGTGAACTGTGCATGTGCCTTTGTAAGGCTTTATGCTTTATTATTATAATATCTGCATATATTTACTCTGTATCCCCCTAGATTTTCCAGAAAGCAACATACAAACAACTGTACAATTACTGCACATACTGAAATGATGGAAGTTAAAATTCAAGGCTAGCCCCTGACAATGATATACTCAGAGACCTCACACAACAGGACCCCCCACAAAGTAGTTAGTCCCTATCATAAAAAGACAATATGTTGGCTGCAATGCTGGGACTGGGATGCTGATTAATAGAAAGCATGTGATCGAGAGCTTGCGGCCTCCCTTTAGTTCTGCTCGGTCACACCCACTTGGCTACAAGGCAGGGGCTTCACAAGTCGCTAGCCCGGGTTGGTTGTTAAATCTTAGCAGTTGGGATCTCATCAGTAAGAAGACCAACAGAGTGATCCCAACAGCCAGAATCTCAAAACATCAGAGTAAGTTTCTTCAGCCTACCCTTACTCCTACCCTAAATCTAATCCACTCCTCCCGCAGCCTAACTCTAACCGTCCATTCCCTGTAGCATAACCCTATAATCATAACTCCCCCCCCCCCCTCACCCCCCCCAGTAGCCTAAAACCAACTCCTCCCCAGCCTAACCCTCTCTCTACTGCCTAGCCCTAACACCAACCTCGGAAATTTACATCCGAAATCTATTTGGATTCTGACCGTTGGAATCCCATTGTTAGTCTTATGAATGTCAGAATCCCTACTTAATCTGTCCCGAATCAATGTTGCAACCCATACACTGATTCTGCCGATGTCGATACGATCCACCGATCAAAAATGCTGATGGGCAGACATCAATGAGAGGCGATCCGTCAGGAAACCTGCAAAATACAGCATGTTAAAAATTGGCGAAGTGAGGATTTACAACATGTTGGATTTCTTCAATCCCCCGACACAGGCATCAGCAGAATGGGCAATTTCCCCAACAGCTGCCTGATTAATTGGCCCCATAACAACAGTCTATGTGGTCATTTGAACCATGCAACAAAACTACAGTAGGTGTTGTGTACTGCCCTAGCTAGCTGCACTATGCCATACACAATACAGTGCAGCAGGATACCGGTGACAACAGAACAGTACACAGCAACACAATAAGTAAGCAACCAGTGTAACAGGTAGTGCAGTGAGAACTATATCCTAGAGCAGTGGTCTCCAACCTTGATTGGGGGGCGAGATACTTTCGGAAAATAAAACCTCTGAAGGAGCTACCCCCTCTCCCCAATAAATAATGCCCCTCAGCAATGCCAGATACACAAATAATGCCTCCCTGCAGTGCCAGATACACAAATAATGCCCCTCAGCAGTGCCAGATATACAAATAATGCCTCCCAGCAGTGCCAGATACACAAATAATGCCCCCAGCAGTGCCAGATACACAAATAATGCCTCCATGCAGTGCCAGATACACAAATAATGCCCCTCAGCAGTGCCAGATACACAAATAATGCCTCCCTGCAGTGCCAGATACACAAATAATGCCCCTCAGCAGTGCCAGATACACAAATAATGCCTCTCAGCAGTGCCAGATAAACAAATAATGCCCCACAGCAGTGCCAGATACACAAATAATGCCCCCAGCAGTGCCAGATACACAAATAATGCCCCCCCCCCAGCAGTGCCAGATACAATGCCCCCACCAGTGCCAGATACAATTTCCCCCGAGGCCAGACAAAATGCCCCCCCCCCCCCCTCCCGGAGTGTCCGATACAGTGCCCCACACAGTGCTAGCTCTTGCTGGCTTCTTCTATTGCCGCCGATGCTGCTCCTCCTGTATGAGGGACGGAAGGGGAGGAGAGCGCAGCGCGCGCCTCTCCTGTGAAGTCCGGAGAGCGGCTGCGGTGAGGGTGACAGAGTCTCCGGCGGCGGGCATTTAAAATATGGTGCCGGTAAGTGAGCCAATCAAAATTCGCGGTCCGGCAGCCAATCAGGTGCCGCCACTGCCGGTCCACAAGCTCTGATTGGCTGACGGCCGGCACCATATTAAAAAATGAAGGAAGGAGTGCAAGTGACCGCCCAAGCCCGTGCGCTCTGTGAGCTACCGAAAATACTACGGAGATCACTGTCCTAGACTACCTTTAATCAGGGGCTCTGAGAGGGTACTTATTACTCGGCCCAGGGCATGTTTGAGATGCCAAGTGGGGTCCTGGCCTTAGTCATCTGCAAAGGGGGACCGTTAATTGAGGACCTATGTCCTCAGTACCAAATACCATCTGGGTTCCATTTTCTAAAAGAGCAAACCCTCGAATGTACCAGGAAGTTAAAAAAAGCCCTAATTAATAGCCTACAAAAGGTCTACTTAACCACAGATGTGGACAAGCGGAATTGGGCAAACTAAAGATTACATGACTGTGACAGGTCACTGGGTGGGTGAATCACCTTCGGCAGCAGGAACAGCAGCAGCATCTAACAAACAATGGCAGACCATTCAGAAGCAGGCTTCTCTCTGTATCACCAGCTTCACTAATACCCCTTTCCAGGGCCGGTGCAGGGTGCCTCAGCGCCCTAGGCAAATCCTTAAGGCGCCCCTCCCCCAAAAAAATAAAATAATAATAATTAAATAAAGATATTGAGCCCCCCTGAAGTGAAAAAGTGCAGACACATCATCTAATAAGTTCCACAGCCACCGCCTGATGGTGGTCGCAGCTAGTATGCACGCATGACCTGTTCGCACGTTGGATGAGGGAGGACACGTGTGTGTGTGTGTATGTATATATATATATATATATATATATACACACACACACACACACACATATATATATGCAGTGGTCGAAGTGGAAATTTTGAGGTGGGGGCATGGAAAAGTTAAGGTTGTAACTATGCACACACCGAAGAGATGCACGTGCTCTGGAAAAAGGGGGCGTGGACACGCAAAAGGGGCGTGTTTTCAGTGTAGTTTACTACCCCTTATACACATTGGGGGTCATTCCGAGTTGTTCGCTCGCAAGCTGCTTTTAGCAGCTTTGCACACGCTAAGCCGCCGCCTACTGGGAGTGAATCTTAGCTTATCAAAATTGCGAACGAAAGATTCGCAATATTGCGAAAAGACTTCTCTGTGCAGTTTCTGAGTAGTTCGAGACTTACTCTGCCAGTGCGATCAGTTCAGTGCTTGTCGTTCCTGGTTTGACGTCACAAACACACCCAGCGTTCGCCCAGACACTCCTCCGTTTCTCCAGCCACTCCCACGTTTTTCCCAGAAACTGTAGCGTTTTTTCACACACACCCATAAAACGTCCAGTTTCCGCCCAGAAACACCCACTTCCTGTCAATCACATTACGATCACCAGAACAAAGAAAAAACCTCGTAATGCCGTGAGTAAAATACCTAACTGCATAGCAAATTTACTTGGCGCAGTCGCACTGCGGACATTGCGCATGCGCATTAGCGACTAATCGCTCCGTTGCGACAAAAAATAACGAGCGAACAACTCGGAATGACCCCCCTTGTGCACCACAATAGTAGGACCCCTTATACTATCTAGTATAACTTATACCACACAGAATGAGCCAAAATTCACATTATAGCACACAGTATGAGCCGAAATTCACATTATAGCACATAGAATGAGCCGAAATTCACATTATAGCACACAGAATGAGACGAAATTCACATTATACCACACAGAATTAGCCGTAATTCACATTATACCACACAGTATGAGCTGAAATTCACATTATAGCACACAGTATGAGCCGAAATTCACATTATAGCACACTGAATAAGCCGAAATTCACATTATAGCACACAGTATGAGCTGAAATTCACATTATAGCACACAGAATGAGCCGAAATTCACATTACAGCACACAGTATGAGCTGAAATTCACATTATAGCACACAGAATGAGACGAAATTCACATTATACCACACAGAATTAGCCGGAATTCACATTATACCACACAGTATGAGCTGAAATTCACATTATAGCACACAGTATAGCCGAAATTCACATTATAGCACACTGAATAAGCCGAAATTCACATTATAGCACACGACATGAGCCGAAATTCACATTATAGCACACGACATGAGCCGAAATTCACATTATGCCACATGCAATGAGACAAAATTCAGGGAGAGTGACAGCAGGGAAAGGGAGAGTGACAGAGAGACTGGAAAAGTGACAGCAGGGACAGTGAGAGTGACAGCAGGGACATAGGGACAGGGAGATTGACAGAGGGACAGGGAAAGTGACAGCAGGGACATAGGGACAGGGAGATTGACAGAGGGACAGGGAAAGTGACAGCAGGGACATAGGGACAGGGAGATTGACAGAGGGACAGGGAAAGTGACAGCAGGGACATAGGTACAGGGAGAGTGACAGAGGGACAGGGAAAGTGATAGCAGGGACATAGGTACAGGGAGAGTGACAGAGGGACAGGGAAAGTGACTGCAGGGACATAGGGACAGGGAGAGTGACAGAGAGAGGGACAGAAAGGGCATACAGTAGGGACTAGGGAGAGCGAAAAGCAGCAGGGTAAGATTACCTATTTAGCAGCTGCAGTGCATGAGGAGGCTGTGGTCAGCGCGGGGCGAAGGAGGCTGCGGTCTTTGGAGATGTTGCGGAGGTGCAGAGAAGGACCGAGGGCAGCAGAGGAGGACCAAGGGCAGCGGTGGTGCAACGTAGGAGGAGGCTGTGGTCGGCGGCCTTTGGTGCGGCACTGGCTCCTATGATGACCGTGGGGGTACTATTTCAAATCTGCCGCGGACCGGCAGACAATCAGGAGCGGACGCTCCCTGGTCTGCCTGCTCCCCAGCCTCCCCTCTCAATAGAAATGGAGGAGTGCCGCGAGTCCACGCCTCCAGTTCCCCCATGTGCGTGTCACGTGCCCCTGCCCATCACCATGTAAATGGAGACATGCCGCAAATCCACAAACCCCCCCCCCCCCCGACTCACGGCACACCCGTGTCTTTAGTGCCCGCTCGCCCCCATTTACAGCATGCGCATTCACGCAGATGGTTGGGCCCCCAATCTGTCCCTGCACCTGTATGTAATGAGCACAAGGCTGACAGAGGAGTCCACCTGTCCTGATGATCCCAGCCCCTTGTTGCTTCATTCTCACACTTGCACAGGCAGACACCTGCCTGTCAGTGAGCAGCAGTCTGCAGCCACGATCGCCAGCACCAGCGGACTCCTCTGTCAGTGACACTTCCTCCCACCTTACTCCCCTGAGGCTCCCAGTTACTTCTGCCCCTCTCAGCTCCACCTGCCGCCCACCCTCCCCAGTCAGCCCGACCTCTCAGTACAGCCGGCTGACTGTGAGCACACTACTGTGCAGCCCCGACCAGCAGCAGCTCATCAGTCAGCCTGGCCACTTATCCCCGTCGGCTGCCTGCTGCAAATATGTGCCTGGCCCTCTGACCCCCTCCTCCTGTCCCACCTTCTTCTCTTCTAACATCCGCCGCCGGTCAGGACGCGCTACGAGTGGGGACTTGACCGAGCCAGCAGTTGAAGAAGTCCTCCTTTCCACTCTGGTGAAGGCGCCGCCCCCGGTCATCGCGACGGTCGGGATGAAGGGGGATGTGAGTGACGCAGCAGGGGGAGGAGGGAACAGCGCCGGACATGTGGCTCCAACCCGGATGAGCAGAGAGGTGCCTCACTTTTTTTTTTTTGTACACTCAGCACCGCCCTCCAAGTGCCGGCGCCCATAGGCAGCTGCCTAAAGCTGCCTAATGGTAGCGCTGGCCCTGCCCCTTTCACACTGCCAGCTTGTAACCAGAGTTATTGCACATGAGCGCATAGTAACCTGGGTTGCTGTGCAGTCTGAAAGGGGAAATATTCCAGGTCAAGCAACCCGGTATTTCAACCCTAGTAGCGACAAGGGTTGAATACGGCTTCAACCCGGGTCGCTGTGCGGTGTGAACGGGTTGCCAGGTCGATGCAATCCGTTTCACATTCACACTGTATGGATGGGCGGCACTTGGAGATCATCTGATCTCCCAAGTGCCGCCTCTGCACGAGTCACCGCTGACGTCACCAACCTGGGGACAGCAGTGTGAAAGGAGCCTCAGCGGGTTGCACCCGTGAAGCACCCGTGTACGGCTCCCGGGTGCGACCCGTGATATGCGGTCTGAAATGGATATAAGAGGCAGAACGCTGACAACCTGTTAGAAAAACATACCAAAAGGGCTTACCCCGCGTGGACTCTCCTCAGGATTTGCAATTTCTGATAACGCCACAAATATTGTGAGAACATTACAGCTGGGTGAAAGCCAACACGTCTCATGTATTGCTCACAATATTAACTTGGTGATAAGAGTTATTGGGAAGTGACGGGGCGTGCATGAGATGCTGTCTGTGGTCCAAAAAATGTTGGGACATTTTCAGCATTCAGCCTTTGGCCTAAATTGGTACGGATGGTGTAATGGTTAGCATTACTGCCTCACTGAGGTCATGGGTTCGATTCCCACCATGGCCCTAACTGTGTGGAGTTTGTATATTCTCCCCGTACTTGTGGGTTTCCTCCGGGTACTCCGGTTTCCTCCCACAATCCAAAAATATACTGGTAGGTTAATTGGTTTCCAACAAAAATTAACCCTAGCGTGAATGTGTCTGTGTATATATGTAGTAGGGAATATAGATTGTAAACTCCACTGGGGCAGGGACTGATGTGAATGGCCAAATATTCTCTGTAAAGCGCTGCGGAATATGTGTGCGCTATAAAAATAACTGGTAATAATAATAACAACAACAATATTGTGAGCTGTGTGGTGGTCAAAATTGGCTGGAAATGAATGTTATTGAGGATAATAATAATACTGTAGGAACAAAGGCCCAAATTATGTGATTTTAGCAGTTTTTATTAATTTTGGAAAAAATACAGATTCAAAACCAAAACAGAAACTTAATACAAGATCCAAAACCAAAATGCAGGGGTCAGCGCACATCTCTAATTTGCTCCAGATTCAACTGATACATATCTCACAATTAGAGCTGAGCGGGTTCGGTTCTCAGAGAACCGAACCCTACCGGACTTCATGTCACGAGCCCGGATTCGAGTCAGGCTCGGGTTTTCCCGCCTGACTCGGAAACCAGAACGAGGCAAAACGTCATCATCCCGCTGTCCGGATTCTTGCGGGATTTGGATTCCATATAAGGAGCCGCGCGTGTAGTGAGAGGACGTGTCTCCGACCTCAGTGTCTGTGTGGGGGCGGGAAAGTGGGGTGGCGATTCAAGTGCTCTCTTGTGCTGCTCAGTCCAGTCCAGTGTAGTCAGTGTCTTATGCTGCATCAGTCCAGCCAGTCACAGTGTTGGTGTCCTCTGCTGCTATATGTCCCCAGTGCTGCTGTATAAATTCCTTGCAGTTTTGCTTTGTTGTCTTGCATCAGACCAGGGGTAGTGTCTTGTGCAGCATCAGTCCAGTGACCAGTCACAGTGGTGGTGTCCTCTGCTGCCATATATTCAGTGTTACTGGCGTATAATACCAGTGATACTGGCGTATAATACCAGTGATATTGCTGTATAATTCCCGTGATGTTGCAGTATAATTCCTGTGATACTGGCGTATAATTCCTGTGATATTGCTGTATAATTCCCGTGATACTGGTGTATAATTACAGTGATACTGACGTATAATTCTCGGGATACTGGTGTATAATTCCTGTGATATTGTTGTATAATTCCTGTGATATTGTTGTATAATTCCCGTGATACTGGTGTATAATTACAGTGATACTGACGTATAATTCTCAGGATTTTGGCGTATAATTCCCGTGATATTGCAGTATAATTCCTGTGATACTGGCGTATAATTACAGTGATATTGCTGTATAATTCTCAGGATACTGGCGTATAATTCCTGTGATATTGCCGTATAATTAGTGATATTGCCATGTAATTCCTGTGATATTGCCGTATAATTAGTGATATTGCCATGTAATTCCTGTGATATTGTCGTATAATTCTCGGGATACTAGTGTATAATTCCTGTGATATTGCCGTATAATTAGTGATATTGCCATGTAATTCCTGTGATATTGTCGTATAATTCTCGGGATACTAGTGTATAATTCCTGTGATATTGCCGTATAATTAGTGATATTGCCATGTAATTCCTGTGATATTGTCGTATAATTCTCGGGATACTAGTGTATAATTCCTGTGATATTGCCGTATAATTCCCGTGATACTGGCGTATAATTTCTGTGATATTGCCGTATAATTACAGTGATATTGCCATATAATTATCAGGTTACTGGCGTATAATTACAGTGATATTGCTGTATAATTACAGTGATATTGCCATATAATTCCCGTGATACTGGCATATAATTACAGTGATATTGCCGTATAATTCTCAGGATACTGGCGTATAATTCCTGTGATATTGCCGTATAATTACAGTGATATTGCCGTATAATTCCCGTGATACTGGCGTATAATTCCTGTGATATTGCGGTATAATTCTCGGGATACTAGCGTATAATTCCTGTGATATTGCTGTATAATTCCCGTGATACTGGTGTATAATTACAGTGATACTGACGTATAATTCTCGGGATTTTGGCGTATAATTCCTGTGATATTGCCGTATAATTCCTGTGATACTGGCGTATAATTACAGTGATATTGCCGTATAATTCTCTGGATACTGGCGTATTTTTCCTGTGATATTGCCGCATAATTCCTGTGATACTGGCGTATAATTACAGTGATATTGCCGTATAATTCTTGGGATACTGGCGTATAATTACAGTGATATTGCCATATAATTCCCGTGATACTGGCATATAATAACAGTGATATTGCCGTATAATTTCCATGATACTGGCGTATAATTCCTGTGATATTGCCGTATAATTCTCGGGATACTGGCATATAATTCACGTGATATTGCTGTATAATTCCCGTGATACTGGCGTATAATTACAGTGATATTGCCGTATAATTCTCAGGATACTGGCGTATAATTCCTGTGATATTGCCGTATAATTCTCGGGATACTGGCGTATAATTACAGTGATATTGCCACATAATTCCTGTGACAATGGCGTATAAATATATTGATATTGCCGTATAATTCTCGGGATACTGGCGTATAATTTCTGTGATATTGCCGTATAATTACAGTGATATTGACATATAATTCCCGTGATAATGGCGTATAAATACATTGATATTGCCATATAATTCTCAGGATACTGGCGTATAATTCCTGTGATATTGCCGTATAATTACAGTGATATTGACATATAATTCACGTGATACTGGCGTATAATTACAGTGATATTGCCGTATTATTCCAGTGATATTGCCATATTATTCCAGTGATATTGCCGTATAATTCCAGTGGTACTGCCGTATAAATCCAGTGGTACTGGCGTATAAATCCAGTGATCCTGCCGTATAATTCCATATAAGTCCATATAATTCTGTATAAATCCAGTCCAGTGGTGCTGCCATATAAATAAATTCAGTGGTGCTGTCCTGTGCTGTATATTATTTACTCCAAATAAAGGGGTTATTAATATTTAATCCAAATAATTTTCACAGGGTTTGCCCTGTGTGGTGTAGAGGTACGCTCTCTTGTACCGCATATTGTTATGAACTTCCAGAAAAATAATGGAGAACAAAAATTTGGAGGATAAAATAGGGAAAGATCAAGGACCACTTCCTCCTAGTGCTGAAGCTGCTGCCACTAGTCATGACATAGATGATGAAATGCCATCAACGTCGTCTGCCAGGGCTAATGCCCAATGTGATAGTAGAGGGCTTGTAAAGCCCAAAAAGCCAAAGTTCAGTAAAAAGACCCAAAAAATTAATTTAAATGGTCTGAGGAGAAACAAACTTGCCAATATGCCATTTACGTCACGGTGTGGCAAGGAGCGGCTAAGGCCCTGGCCTATGTTCAAGACTAGTGGTTCAGCTTCACATGACGATGGAAGCCCTCATCCTCCCGCTAGAAAAATGAAAAGAATTAAGCTGGAAAAAGCACAGAAAATAACTGTGCATTCTGAGATGGTATCACAAAACCCCAAGGAGAGTGTGTCGGCGGTTGCGATGCCTGACCTTCCCAACACTGGAAGAGGTGGCTCCTTCCACCATTTGCACGCCCCCTGCAAGTACTGGAAGGAGCACCCACAGTCCAGTTTCTGATAGTCAAATTGAAGATGTCACTGTTGAAGTACAACAGGATGAGGATATGGGTGTTGCTGGTGCTGGGAAGGAAGTTGACGAGGAGGATTCTGATGGTGATGTGGTTTGTTTAAATCAGGCACCAGGGAGACACCTGTTGTCCGTGGGATGAAGAAGCCCATTGTGATGCCTGGGCAAAATACCAAAAAAGCCACCTCTTCGGTGTGGAATTATTTCTCCACAAATCCGGACAACAGGTGTCAAGCCGTGTGTTGCCTCTGTCAATCTGTAATAAGTAGGGGTAAGGATGTTAACCACCTAGGAACATCCTCCCTTATTCGTCACCTGCTGCGCATTCATCAGAAGTCACTGTCAAGTTGTGAAACTTTGGGTAAGAGCGTAAGCAGTCCACTGACACCTAAATCCCTTCTTCTTATTGTACCCAAGATCCTGCAAGCCACACCACCAACTCCCTCAATGTCAACTTCCTCCTCAGTCAGGAACGTCAGTAGTCCTGCAGGCCATGTCACTGGCAAGACTGAGGAGTCCTCTCTTAACCGGGATTCTTCTGGAGGATCCTTGAGTGGTACGCCTGCTGTTGCTGTCGCTGCTGCTGTTGTTGCTGCTGGGAGTCAATCGTCCCAGAGGGGAAGTCGGAAGACCACTTGTACTACTTCCAGTAAGCAATTGACTGTCCACCAGTCCTTTGTGAGGAAGATGAAATATGACAGCAGTCATCCTTTTGCAAAGCGGATAAAACTGAGGCCTTGACAGCTATGTTGGTGTTAGACGTGCGTCCGGTATCAGCCATTAGTTCAGTGGGACTTAGAGAATTGTTTGAGGTACTGTGTCCCCGGTATCAAATCCCATCTAGGTTCCACTTCACTAGGCAGGCGATATCGAAAATGTACAGAGACGTCAGAAAAAGTGTCCTCAGTGTCTTACAAAATGCAGTTGTACCCACTGTCCACTTAACCACGGACATGTGGACAAGTGTAACAGGGCAGACTAAGGACTATATGACTGTGACAGCCCACTGGGTAGATGTATGGCCTCCCGCAGCAACAACAGCTGCGGCACTAGTAGCAGCATCTCACAAACGCCAACTCGTTCCTAGGCAGACTACGCTATGTATCACTGGTTTCCGTAAGAGGCACACCGCCGACAACCTCTTATGGAAACTGAGGGACATCATTGCACAATGGCTTACCCCAATTAGACTCTCCTGGGGATTTGTGATATCGGACAACGCCACCAATATTGTGCGTGCATTACATCTGGGCAAATATCAGCACGTCCCATGTTTTGCACATACAATTAATTTGGTGGTGCAGAATATTTTGAAAAATGACAGGGGCGTGCAGGAGATGCTGACGGTGGCCCGAAAAATTGCGGGCCACTTTCGGCATTCAGCCACCGCGTGCCGAAGACTGGAGCGCCATCAAACACGCCTGAACCTGCCATCACCTGAAGCAATAGGTGGTGGTGGAATTCAACACTCTATATGCTTCAGAGGATGGAGGAGTAGCAAAAGGCCATTCAAGCCTATACATCCACCTACGATATAGGCAAAGGATGGGGAATGCACCTGACTCAAGCGCAGTGGAGAATGATTTTCGTCTTGTGCAAGGTTCTCCAATCCTTCGAACTTGCCACACATTAAGTCACTTCAGACACTGCCAGCCTGAGTCAGGTCATTCCCCTCATCAGGCTTTTGCAGAAGCAGCTGGAGAAATTGGAGGAGGAGCTAAGACGGAGCGATTCTGCAAAGTATGTGGGACTTGTGGTTGGAGCCCTTCATTCGCTTTGCCAGGATTCAAGGGTGGTCAATCTGTTGAAATCAGAGCACTACATTTTGGCCACCATGCTTAATCCTAGGTTATTTTTTTTTTTATAAAGTAATTTTTATTCAGCAGTCTGGAGAATAAGGTACAGACATTGCAGAGCATTAGCACATCACAAAAAATAAATCAGTTAACTTGAATCAGAACCCCATTTTTGAAGTAATTTCACAACTGTGGAGTAACAGGACATGTCTATGAGGGTATAGTACAGAAAATTTCCTGTTGTTCAGATCAGTTAGGTCTGCAAAATCAGTAGCCATATATATATAAATCCTCATTTAACTTTTATATTAACGCCTTAAACTAACCAATAGGAAAGGAAACATAAAAATAAAAAACAAAAAAACAGAAGCAAAGTGAGAAGGAATATCCTGACTCAGGACCACATTAATCGTGCAGTTGAATAGACGACCACGCAGGGCTCAGCCGCCAAGCGTCTCAAATACATCATGAAACAGTAAATTTTGGAAAATTAGCACTTCAGTGCCCTCTATAGTTGTGGGATCGGGTGAGAATGGGGGGAGTCAAGCCATGGAGACCAGACCCTCTCGAATTTGGCTGATGCGTTTTGTTTCATATATACATATCTTTCTTTAATTATTGTATCATTGATTAAGGTCTGAAGCGCAGAAACCAAAGGGGCTCTAGGGGCCATCCATAGCCTCGCAATGCAAACCTTAGCCAAGGCACATACACTGTGAGCATAAAGACCCATCGAAACAAACATAGAAGTAGAGCATCCCATCCCCAGAATACAGAATTGAGGGGTAAGCAGTCCGCCAGTCACTCCCGTACTCTCCAGAATTGACCTAACCCCCAACCAGAACACCCTCAACCTCGGGCAATCCCACAGTAGATGCCAAAATGTTCCCACCTCCCCCTCGCACTTAGGACAAAGGCCAGATCCGCCTGTACCAAAAGTAGCCAGTCTAGCTGGAGTCATATATGTTCTGTGTAAAATGAAGAATTGAATTTGCTGATATCTGAAAGATTTGGTAACTTTGGCAGGGTATTCCAGAGCAAGGGCCCAGTCCTCCTCAGCTATTAAACCCATATCCTCCTCCCACCTTCCACGGAGACGTGTCAGAGGGTCCGCATGGAGCTTAGTAAGCAAATATCCATACGCCAGGGAGACCATCTTAGCTCGACCTAAAGTAGCCACAAAGGTCTTGATGGGAAATGGGAGGATTCGTGGGGGGGAATCAGCAAACTGGGACCGGAGGGCGTGACGGAGCTGGAGATATCTGAAAAAATAGGAATTGGGTAAGTCAAACTCATCTTTCAGTTGTTGAAAGGATTTGAGTACATTATCTAGGTAGAGTTGAGAAATAGAAACCACCAATCTAGGGGCCCATACCTCCCGCCCCTCAAGCGCATGCAATTCTGGGAGCCAGTCAGAGTACCAGAGGGGGGTATCTGGGTCCATACCATCGTATCTCAAAAGGACTCTCAGGGCCTGCCATATCTTTAAGGCCTGGAAAATAATAGGGGGAAGAAACCGAGCTATGCTCCCACTCAGCAGCACTTGCATAGGAGAGAGGTGGGGGAAGTAACAGCGAATGAACTCACAATGTAAAGAGTTAACCTCAGAATCCTGCGCCCACACACTAATATGAGTCAACTGAGCAGCGTAGTAATATATCTGAAAATTAGGCAGAGCCAGGCCACCGTCAGAGTGCTGCCTGGTAAGAGTATTTAGTTGTATACTAGGTCGCTTGTTAGCCCATATCAGAGAGGATAGAACACTATTCAATTTCCTAAAGAATGGCGGATAAATATATACCGGGGACTGGAGAATAATGTATAAAAGTTTGGGCAGTATAATCATTTTAATGAGATTAACCCTGCCAGACACCGTCAGTGGAAGCTTACACCAGGCTTTGGATTTACCCACGACCCACCGCATAACTGGGTCCAGGTTCAGAGGGACAAAATCAGAAGGGTCATTAGTTATTTGAATCCCGAGGTATTTAAATTGTATCGTCCAACATAATGGCAGGGGGATTTTGGGAATAGTAGGGGGGGGGGGCCTATAACTGGCATAATGTATGATTTAGACCAGTTAATTCTAAGACCCGAGTAATTACCAAAGCACTCAATCACACGGAGCAGAGTGGGCATTGACTTGGTATAATCCTGTAAAAACAACAACATGTCGTCGGCATAAAGAGCTATTCTATCCTCACGTGAACCCATACCGATTCCCACAATATCTGGGTGCGATCTTATCAAACAGGCCAGGGGCTCGATGGCCAGGGCAAACAGTGCGGGGGATAGGGGGCAGCCCTGCCTAGTACCACGGGACAGTTGAAAAGAGGGGGATACATAGCCGTTCACCAAGATCCTGGCACTCGGATGTTGATACAGTAATTTAGTCCATCTGATAAAGTTGGATCCAAAGCCCATACAAGCCATCACCTCCCATAAATAAGCCCATTCAATGCTGTCAAAGGCCTTGGCCGCGTCTAACGAGACCACAGCCGAATCAGAAGGGGAGTCATGTGGGAGTTGCAAAATGGTATATAATCTACGTAGATTAATAGATGTGGACTTCCCTGGCATGAAGCCAGTCTGGTCCGAGTGAACGAGGGAGGTGATTACTGTGTTAAGCCGTACTGCCGATATCTTTGCCAGGACCTTAGCGTCGGTGGGAATCAGGGAAATCGGCCTATAGGAGTCTGGAGACCCAGGGTCCTTACCGGGCTTTGGAATCACTATTATAATCGCCTCTGACATAGAGAGGGGAAGTTCGTTATTGGCAAATATATCTAAGTATAGGGCATGGAGTCTGGGCCCAAAAAAATTGATATGATTCTTATAGACCTCGGAGGGAATCCCGTCACACCCCGGAGCCTTGCTATTAGGGGACATACCAATGGCCGCAGTCACCTCCTCGAGCGTCAAGGGCGCCTCCAGCAGCTCACAGGCTCCAGAGGAAAGTGCGGGCAGCGCAATACCCCTCAGGTAATCTGAGAGATCTAGAGTAGAGCACGTCAATTGTGAGCTATATATCTCAGAGTAATAAGATCTGAATAATTGCGCAATGTCCGGCGTGGTGTCAACAAATGAGCCATCCCCATCAGACATCTGGGTGATCGTAGACCCAGGACGATCATAATGTATCAGACGGGCCAGGAGTCCCCCCGTCCTATCAGCCTGCATATAAATATTAGTAGCTTTAAAAAGGAGTGAACGTGAGTTTTTATCGGACAGGTGGGCCATCCAAGCCGACTGAGCCACTAGCCAGCGTACCTTTGTCGCGGGGGCACCATCTAGCAAGTATTGGGACTCTAGTTCCCTGGCGTCACTTTCAAGGGCCTGTTCTCTCTCCCTTGAGGACATTTTATGAGCCGCTATGCGTCCAATATAGGAACCTCTCAAAAACGCCTTAAATGAATCCCAAACTACCGTACCCGGGGCCGACCCTACATTATCGTTAAAGTACCCCCCCCCCCCCCCCACTGAGTCTCCAGGTCACTACAGTCACCTAGTTGGGTTAGCCAAGAGGGGTGCAGCTTCCAATAAGAGTGCCCCTTCTGACTTTCTACAGCAATAGTCATCAACAGAGGGGAGTGATCAGAGACCCCTCGAGCCTCATAGTGGATGTCAATGATCCCAGGGACAAGGGCAGGGGACACCAGCATCAGGTCAATCCTGGAGAAGGAGCCATGAGTACTGGAAAAACAGGAGAACTAACGGGCCGCAGGGTGACGGAGTCTCCACGCATCTACCCACTGCAAACTATCTAAGAAGTCAGCAAATTTGGTAGGGCCACCACCCGCTAGCGCAACATTCGGGGAGTGCCATCGGTCCAAGGATAAATCTAGGATATTATTAAAATCGCCCAGGCATATCACTGGGGTGGTAGGAGAAGGAGCAATAAAAGAGGCAGCCTGCTGCAGCACAGCATATGAAAAGGGAGGGGGGACATACACCGCTAATATGTAATAGGGCTGGGAACTCAGTTTACATTCCATAAATACAAATCTTCCATACGGGTCAGTTTTGATCGACAACAATTCAAATTGCACTGATTTTTTAATCAGAACCGAGACACCCCTAGAAAAGGAAGAATGAGAGGCATGGTAAGCCCATCCCACCCAGGCCCGTCGTAAAGACAATAACCTATTTCCCTCTAAGTGGGTCTCACTGAGGCATGCAATATCCGGGTCATATTTCTTAATCATATTTAGAACCAAAGAGCGTTTGATTTTGTTATTCAGACCTCGGACATTCCATGCCAGAATTTTCAGGTTAATCATAACCCCATGTAGATTCTATGTGTCTCCCGGATAGACATTTCCCAAAATATAACTGAGAATCAACAGTATTAATACCAGCAACACATGACGTATATAAGCCCCGCGCTATAAGCCATAGCGTCTGAATCATTAAACATCCTTGCTTCAGAAAAAAACTTAGGTAAGAAAAATAACAAACTAAAGAAAGAAAACCAAAAACAGCAACAAAGGAAGCCGCAACCAGCAGTTTCCCAATTATCCCTCCCCTCCCCGTACACCCCCCCGAACATCGGCATACTTATATCCCAAACCAACAACCCAAACTTCCAAGTGTTAAGAAAGCCTAGATTCTCAACTAAACCTCCAACCCTTCTCTAATCAACACCACTTGGACGTAAAAGTCTTGAGCCACCAATGCAAAGGAGGGGGGCTCCCCGATCTATGATCGTTCCCTCCGGCAGTCTAGGCCCCAGCTTCTGCAACGCAGGAGATCAGTCCGGAGCCAGCTGCCGAGCACCCGGTGCAAATCTGTCCAGCCATTGTGCTGCTTCTCTGGGGGAATTAAAAAACTTGGTCTCCCCATCCGCCACAACTCGGAGCCTTGAAGGAAACAGCATGGAATATGAGATGTTGAGGTCTCGCAGACGCCGTTTAATGGGCATAAATTGGGCTCGGTCCTTCTGGACGTCTGCGGCAAAATCCGGGAAGGCCGACACCTTGACTCCATTACGGACCAACGGGCCCTTCGTACGACCTAGGCGGAGAACTGAGTCCCGGTCCTTATAATGCAGGAATTTGGCGATGAAGGTGCGAGGAGGGGCACCAGGAGGTAGCGGCCGAGATGGTATCCTATGTGCACGCTCCACCGTGAATTGAGCCGTAAAGGACTCAGCGCCATACATCTCCTTAAGCCAAGATTCGAGGAAGTCCTCCGGCTGCGAGCCCTCTTCTCTTTCAGGCAGGCCTACAAATCTTACATTGTTCCTGCGCAGCCGTCCCTCCATGTCTAAGAGCTTGGTCTGAAGGGAGGAAACCTGCTGGGTCACTGTGGATACGGACTGCTTCAGGGGGCCACACATATCTTCCAGGTTGGAGACCCGTGTTTCCGCCTCACCCACTCTCTCACGGATACGCTGAACATCTTGTCGGAGTAAGGAGAGGTCGCACTGCACCTTTTCCATCTTATCGGAGAGACGCTGCTCACTGCCAGCTATAGCCTCCAGCACCTGCTGAATAGACGGCGCCTCCGCCACCCCCGGGGAGCCGGCCGCAGACACAGAGGGGGAGTCCGAGTGGGTCGGAGAGGCTCCCTGAGAAGGAGCCGATGACACCTTGGGAATGGATTGCCTGGCATATCTTTCTAGTTTGGCAGCGGCCGCACTCTGGCCTCCCTTAACCATATTGGACAGGAGCAGTCACATCCACCCTAGGGCAGGGTTTTCTGTATAGAAGTGTAATTAGAAGGCGGTAGCAGCAAGGACGTATACAATTAGTGGCAGGAAGCAACCGTGCCCGGTCTTTGTGTCAAAATATCAATGGATAGAAAATACAGGCTAGTGTAGAAGCAGCAGCAATACGGACAGGAATATTGGAGAGGGAATATACTGCAGCAATTTCGGGAGGCAGGGGCAGGATGTTGGTGTGTAGTATACTGAAGGATATTAGTGCAGTACAGCAGCGTAGTCAGTTCCAATCCATATGCAGCTCCTATGTGGCAGAATGGGAGAGCTGCGCAGCGGGAACACCTGACTGTGCTTCCAACGGTATGTTGAATTAATATAGGTAATATAGATATTGAGAGGCTGAGAATGAATGAGAGCAACTGACAGTAAGGTCTCAGAGATCAAAAACAGTTCACTGGTCACAGGAGTATCCCATCAGGCAGCCCATCAGATGTGCAGGCATGGGCAGCAGCCTTTATAATCCACTCCCAAAATGGCCGCAGTGTCCCTTCCCCTTCCCCAGGAGTACCTGCTTATCCTCCTATCTTCAGGGTCCCAGGTCACAGCCCGAGAGGCAGAGGAGAGGCTATCTCCCCCCCACAGTCTTTCCGCGGCGTCCGGCAGCAGCAGCAGCCCGCCGCTCGAGCTCCGGGTGTCCCGCTGCTGAGGCCGCCAAAATCAAGGCCGGGGATCCGGAGGAGTTGTAGGCCGCAAGGCCGGACGTCGGTGAGTGCCGCCTCCACGGGACCCGGAGACCACGGAGAGGGACGCCCGTCAGTGCCCAGCAGTACGGGGTGAGTATTTCGGCCGGGTAGAAGCACCAGAGGGAGTCAGGATGGGTATCAGGAGTTTGGTAGCCGGGGAGCTCCCAAGACCTGCTGCCTACTCCTCAGCTGTCATGGCCACGCCCCTTAATCCTAGGTTTAAAGCCTACGTTGTATCTTTCTTTCTGGCAGATACAAGTCTGCAGAGGTTCAAAGACCTGCTGGTGAGAAAATTGTCAACTCAAGCGGATCGTGACCCGTCAACAGCTCCTCCTTCACTTTCTCCCACAACTGGGGCTGCGAGGAAAAGGATAAGATTTCCGAGCCGGCGGTGATGCAGGGCAGTCAGGAGCGAGTGCTGACATCTGGTCCGGACTGGAGGACCTGCCAACGATTACTGACATGTCTACTGTCACTGCATATGATTCTGTCACCATTGAAAGAATGGTGGAGGATTATATGAGTGACAGCATACAAGTAGGCATGTCAGACAGTCTGTACTTATACTGGCAGGAAAAAGAGGCAATTTCAAGACCCTTGCACAAACTGGCTTTATTTTACCTAAGTTGCCCCCCCCCCCTCCTCCAGTGTGTACTCCGAAAGACTGTTTAGTGCAGACGGTAACCTTGTCAGCAATCGGCGTAGGAGGTTATTTCCACTAAATGTGGAGAAGATGATGTTAGTCAAAATGAATTATAAATCCGGGAAGACCTTTAACAGCAATTGCCTCCAGAATGTTCACAGGGACCTGTGCTGGTGTTTTTCAGTGGAGACGAATTAATACTCAGTGAGGAGGAGGATGTACACAGCGAAAGGGGTGAGGAATCGGAGGATGAGGAGGAGGTGGACATCTTGCCTCTGTAGAGCCAGTTTGTGCAAGGAGAGATTGATTGCTTCTTTTTTGGTGGAGGCCCAAACAAACCAGTCATTTCAGTCACAGTCGTGTGGCAGACCCTGTCGCTGAAATGATTGGTTTGTTAAAGTGTGCATGTCCTGTTTATACAACATAAGGGTGGGTGGGAGGGCCTAAGGACAATTCCATCTTGCACCTCTTTCTCTTCTTTGCATCATGTGCTGTTTGGAGACTAGTTTTTAAAGTGCCATCCTGTCTGACACTGTACAACTCCAGGGGTACTGCCGTATAAGTCCAGTCCAGTGGTGCTGTCTTGTGCTGCCATAAGTCCAGTGGTGGTGTCCTGTGCTGTATATTATTTACTCCAAATAAAAAGGTTATATACATTACTTATACTATTATCCAAATAATTTTTACAGGGTTTGCCCTGTGTGGTGTAGGTGTACGTTCGCCTGTGCTGCATATTATTATAATAGCTTCAAATAAAAGGGTTATTATTATCCAAATTCATTTTACAGGCTTTGCCGTGTGTGTGTTTGGTTTAGGGGTACGCTATCCTGTGCCACCAATATTGTGCGTGTATTACATCTGGGCAAATTCCAAAACGTCCCATGCTGTTTGTGCTGCACACTTGTGTCGCTTAGCTTAGTCATACAGCTACCTAATTGCACCTCTTTTTCTTCTTTGAACGATGTGTGGTTTGGGGCCTTGTTTTTGAAAGTGCCATCCTGTCTGCCACTGCAGTGCTACTCCTAGATGGGCCAGGTGTTTGTGCCGCACACTTGTGTCGCTTAGCTTAGCCATACAGCTACCTCATTGCACCTCTTTTACTTCTTTGCATGATGTGCTGTTTGGGGCTTAGTTTTTTAAAGTGCCATCCTGTCTGCCACTGCAGTGCCACTCCTAGATGGACCAGGTGTTTGTGCCGCACACTTGTGTCGCTTAGCTTAGCCATACAGCTACCTCATTGCACCTCTTTTACTTCTTTGCATAATGTGCTGTTTGGGGCCTAGTTTTTTTAAGTGCCATCCTGCCTGCAACTCCAGTGCCACTCCTAGATGGGCCAGGTGTTTGTGCCGCACACTTGTGTCACTTAGCTTAGTCATCCAGCTACCTCATTGCACCTCTTTTTCTTCTTTGCATCATGTGCTGTTTGGTGCTTATTTTTTAAATCTGCCATCCTGTCTGCCACTGCAGTGCCACTCCTAGATGGGCCAGATGTTTGTACCACACACTTGTGTCATACAGCCACCTCGGTGCAACTTTTAGGCCTAAAAACAATATTGTTAGGTGTGAGGTGTCAGAATAGACTGGAAATTAGTGGAAATGAATGTTATTGAGGTTAATAATACAGTAGGATCAAAATTACTTCCAAATTATGTGATTTTAGATGTTATGTTTTTATCAAAAATCATCCAGATCCAAAACCAAAACACGAAAGGGTGGTTTTGACAAAACCAAGCCAAAACCAAAACACGAGCGGGGAATTAGAACCAAAACCAAAACACGAAAAGTGCCCGCCGCATATCTCTACAAAATACAGGCATGGAAATCTGATGATGGGTACACACTGGGGCAACGGATACACTTTTACCGATCATTGGCCATGGGTTTTGCCTGACATCACAACTGGGTGGGCATTTAAATCTGCCCGCCCAGTTGAGCTGTCAAGCACTGGCAGCCTCTGCAGCAGAACAGACGATATATATGCAAAGTGGGTACCCAGCTTAAGTGTGAAACCTAGACAAAAATAGTAGCAGACATTATTATGTGCTGCACAGAACAGTCACTGTGCATTTAATACACCACACTGAATAAAATAGACAAACATTGAAATGCGACCTGTTTTATATTCTTGTTTCAATTAATTATAATTAAAAAAACATTACACTGAGATCTACATCTCTATCACTTCCCTTTTCAGCGCAAAAGTGTTGGCAACCAGCCACAGCTTATTCCATGCTTTTTCTTTTAAACAATGTTCTTGCACTGAGTAGAAATTATAAACCTTAGCCACAAAGGGGAAGATGTACTAAAGCTTGTAGAGGGATAAAGTGGAGAGAGATAAAGTACCAGACAATCAGCTCCTAACTGCCATGTTACAGGCTGAGTTTGAAAAATGACAGAAGCTGGTTGGTTGGTAGTTTACCTCTCTCCATTTTATCACTCTCTAAGAGATATATTTACAAGGTCAATTTTGAGCAATTTTAATCGATTTTAGATAGATAAAAATCAATCTTAATCGATGTTGGGCTTCCAGGGCTAAAACACACATTTACTAACAGACTGGTTTTTTTTTAATATATTCATTTTTAAATGTTAGTAAATGTGTGGTTTAGCCCTGGAAGGCCAACATCGATTAAGATTGATTTTAATCGATCTGAAATCTATTAAACTAAACTAAAATCGACCTTTAGTAAATATGCCCCTTAAGCTTAGTACATCTGCTCCAAAGAGAGGGTGTTTAGTTGAAATATCGGGGCAGATGTATTAAGCCTGGAGACGGCATAAGGAAGTGATAAACCAGTGATATGTGCAAGGTGATAAAGGCACCAGCCAATCAGCTCCAATATGTAAATTAACAGTTAGGATCTGATTGGCTGCTGCCTTTATCACCTTGCACATATCGCTGGTTTATCACTTCCTTATGCCTTCTCCAGGTTAATACATCTGCCCCTCAGTGGTTTAGGGACCTCTCTATTAAGCTGAAAATCATCAGAAAAGACAGTTTCCTTTCCACAGGATTTAGGTACTATATAGTCACAGTTTAAGAAAAGCCTAGTGTACTGTAGGAAAAGTCAGAGCTATGGGCCTGATTCAGACCTGATTGTAGATGTGCGAAAAAACACACATCTCCTGTCCCCCTCCCTGCAGACATGCAAAAGCATTGCACGGCGGCAGTGCTTTCGCACCTGGCAAGTAGATCTCTGCCTATGCAGCCTAACTGCGAAGGCAGACAGCTACCCACCATGTTTTTGGTCACAGCGGCTGCGTGTGATGTCACGCAGCAGCCGCGACCCGCCCCAGCAACGGTCCGGACTTGCCTCTGTTGTCCGGACCGCGACTCCCAATGGCGCCGCAATGCTGTCGACACGCCCCTGACCGCCTCTACCTGTCAATCAGCCAGAGGCAATCGCACAAGTAAACTAGTGTCGCATCTCACTGTGTGCGCACGTGCAGTGTGGCTTCTGCGCACACTGCACTGGCCTTTAGCCTGCGAACGCTGACGCTGCAGCGTCCAGGTCTGAACTAGGCCCCATATCCTGCCACTGGCGTATTTATTGTGAGCGTAGTGTGTGGTGCACACGGGCCCCCCGGGGTCCAGGAGGGCCCACACTGCACACCTTGCACCCATCATTTTTAATACTCACCCTCCAGAGAGTGCAGTGAGGTAAATGGCTCAGGAGGCACTGGCTAGTACCAGAGTCAGATTAGCACACAGTATATGAGCCAAAGATTTCGTGTGGCCATCAGGGCCAGATTAAGGCTGGGGGCGGGCCCAGCGCAACAAAGGTTGTAGGGGCTCTTAGTAATAATATCACTGCCAAAGCCACCGCCTCCCGACCCCCATGGCCCCCCAGCATCACAGACACACTCAATCACCCCTTGCGCGTATAAGTATGGATCACATGCACATTGGAGCAGGGAGTACTCACTCACAGAGCAATGCTGTACGAGCGCCACTGCCAGAGTTTTATAGTCACTGTCTCGCGGGATTTCCCTACCCTAAACCAAGAGACTGTGCAGGAGTTCCTCAGCGGCTGCTGTTACTAAACACTAGAGATGTGCACTTGAAATTTTTCGGGTTTTGTGTTTTGGTTTTGGGTTCGGTTCCGCGGCCGTGTTTTGGGTTCGACCGCGTTTTGGCAAAACCTCACCGAATTTTTTTTGTCGGATTCGGGTGTGTTTTGGATTCGGGTGTTTTTTTCAAAAAACACTAAAAAACAGCTTAAATCATAGAATTTGGGGGTCATTTTGATCCCAAAGTATTATTAACCTCAAAAACCATAATTTCCACTCATTTTCAGTCTATTCTGAATACCTCACATCTCACAATATTATTTTTAGTCCTAAAATTTGCACCGAGGTCGCTGGATGACTAAGCTAAGCGACCCTAGTGGCCGACACAAAAACCTGGCCCATCTAGGAGTGGCACTGCAGTGTCACGCAGGATGTCCCTTCCAAAAAACCCTCCCCAAACAGCACATGACGCAAAGAAAAAAAGAGGCGCAATGAGGTAGCTGTGTGAGTAAGATAAGCGACCCTAGTGGCCGACACAAACACCAAGCCCATCTAGGAGTGGCACTGCAGTGTCACGCAGGATGTCCCTTCCAAAAAACCCTCCCCAAACAGCACATGACGCAAAGAAAAAAAGAGGCGCAATGAGGTAGCTGTGTGAGTAAGATAAGCGACCCTAGTGGCCGACACAAACACCGGGCCCATCTAGGAGTGGCACTGCAGTGTCACGCAGGATGTCCCTTCCAAAAAACCCTCCCCAAACAGCACATGACGCAAAGAAAAAAAGAGGCGCAATGAGGTAGCTGTGTGAGTAAGATAAGCGACCCTAGTGGCCGACACAAACACCGGGCCCATCTAGGAGTGGCACTGCAGTGTCACGCAGGATGGCCCTTCCAAAAAACACTCCCCAAACAGCACATGACGCAAAGAAAAAAAGAGGCGCAATGAGGTAGCTGTGTGAGTAAGATAAGCGACCCTAGTGGCCGACACAAACACCGGGCCCATCTAGGAGTGGCACTGCAGTGTCACGCAGGATGTCCCTTCCAAGAAACCCTCCCCAAACAGCACATGACGCAAAGAAAAAAAGAGGCGCAATGAGGTAGCTGTGTGAGTAAGATAAGCGACCCTAGTGGCCGACACAAACACCGGGCCCATCTAGGAGTGGCACTGCAGTGTCACGCAGGATGTCCCTTCCAAAAAACCCTCCCCAAACAGCACATGACGCAAAGAAAAAAAGAGGCGCAATGAGGTAGCTGTGTGAGTAAGATAAGCGACCCTAGTGGCCGACACAAACACCGGGCCCATCTAGGAGTGGCACTGCAGTGTCACGCAGGATGTCCCCTCCAAAAAACCCTCCCCAAACAGCACATGACGCAAAGAAAAAAAGAGGCGCAATGAGGTAGCTGTGTGAGTAAGATAAGCGACCCTAGTGGCCGACACAAACACCGGGCCCATCTAGGAGTGGCACTGCAGTGTCACGCAGGATGTCCCTTCCAAAAAACCCTCCCCAAACAGCACATGACGCAAAGAAAAAAAGAGGCGCAATGAGGTAGCTGTGTGAGTAAGATAAGCGACCCTAGTGGCCGACACAAACACCAAGCCCATCTAGGAGTGGCACTGCAGTGTCACGCAGGATGTCCCTTCCAAAAAACCCTCCCCAAACAGCACATGACGCAAAGAAAAAAAGAGGCGCAATGAGGTAGCTGTGTGAGTAAGATAAGCGACCCTAGTGGCCGACACAAACACCGGGCCCATCTAGGAGTGGCACTGCAGTGTCACGCAGGATGTCCCTTCCAAAAAACCCTCCCCAAACAGCACATGACGCAAAGAAAAAAAGAGGCGCAATGAGGTAGCTGTGTGAGTAAGATAAGCGACCCTAGTGGCCGACACAAACACCGGGCCCATCTAGGAGTGGCACTGCAGTGTCACGCAGGATGGCCCTTCCAAAAAACACTCCCCAAACAGCACATGACGCAAAGAAAAAAAGAGGCGCAATGAGGTAGCTGTGTGAGTAAGATAAGCGACCCTAGTGGCCGACACAAACACCGGGCCCATCTAGGAGTGGCACTGCAGTGTCACGCAGGATGTCCCTTCCAAGAAACCCTCCCCAAACAGCACATGACGCAAAGAAAAAAAGAGGCGCAATGAGGTAGCTGTGTGAGTAAGATAAGCGACCCTAGTGGCCGACACAAACACCGGGCCCATCTAGGAGTGGCACTGCAGTGTCACGCAGGATGGCCCTTCCAAAAAACACTCCCCAAACAGCACATGACGCAAAGAAAAAAAGAGGCGCAATGAGGTAGCTGTGTGAGTAAGATAAGCGACCCTAGTGGCCGACACAAACACCGGGCCCATCTAGGAGTGGCACTGCAGTGTCACGCAGGATGTCCCTTCCAAGAAACCCTCCCCAAACAGCACATGACGCAAAGAAAAAAAGAGGCGCAATGAGGTAGCTGTGTGAGTAAGATAAGCGACCCTAGTGGCCGACACAAACACCGGGCCCATCTAGGAGTGGCACTGCAGTGTCACGCAGGATGTCCCTTCCAAAAAACCCTCCCCAAACAGCACATGACGCAAAGAAAAAAAGAGGCGCAATGAGGTAGCTGTGTGAGTAAGATAAGCGACCCTAGTGGCCGACACAAACACCGGGCCCATCTAGGAGTGGCACTGCAGTGTCACGCAGGATGTCCCTTCCAAAAAACCCTCCCCAAACAGCACATGACGCAAAGAAAAAAAGAGGCGCAATGAGGTAGCTGTGTGAGTAAGATAAGCGACCCTAGTGGCCGACACAAACACCGGGCCCATCTAGGAGTGGCACTGCAGTGTCACGCAGGATGTCCCTTCCAAAAAACCCTCCCCAAACAGCACATGACGCAAAGAAAAAAAGAGGCGCAATGAGGTAGCTGTGTGAGTAAGATAAGCGACCCTAGTGGCCGACACAAACACCGGGCCCATCTAGGAGTGGCACTGCAGTGTCACGCAGGATGTCCCTTCCAAAAAACCCTCCCCAAACAGCACATGACGCAAAGAAAAAAAGAGGCGCAATGAGGTAGCTGTGTGAGTAAGATAAGCGACCCTAGTGGCCGACACAAACACCGGGCCCATCTAGGAGTGGCACTGCAGTGTCACGCAGGATGGCCCTTCCAAAAAACACTCCCCAAACAGCACATGACGCAAAGAAAAAAAGAGGCGCAATGAGGTAGCTGTGTGAGTAAGATAAGCGACCCTAGTGGCCGACACAAACACCGGGCCCATCTAGGAGTGGCACTGCAGTGTCACGCAGGATGGCCCTTCCAAAAAACACTCCCCAAACAGCACATGACGCAAAGAAAAATTAAAGAAAAAAGAGGTGCAAGATGGAATTGTCCTTGGGCCCTCCCACCCACCCTTATGTTGTATAAACAGGACATGCACACTTTAACCAACCCATCATTTCAGTGACAGGGTCTGCCACACGACTGTGACTGAAATGACGGGTTGGTTTGGACCCCCACCAAAAAAGAAGCAATTAATCTCTCCTTGCACAAACTGGCTCTACAGAGGCAAGATGTCCACCTCATCATCATCCTCCGATATATCACCGTGTACATCCCCCTCCTCACAGATTATCAATTCGTCCCCACTGGAATCCACCATCTCAGCTCCCTGTGTACTTTGTGGAGGCAATTGCTGCTGGTCAATGTCTCCACGGAGGAATTGATTATAATTCATTTTAATGAACATCATCTTCTCCACATTTTCTGGATGTAACCTCGTACGCCGATTGCTGACAAGGTGAGCGGCGGCACTAAACACTCTTTCGGAGTACACACTTGTGGGAGGGCAACTTAGGTAGAATAAAGCCAGTTTGTGCAAGGGCCTCCAAATTGCCTCTTTTTCCTGCCAGTATAAGTACGGACTGTGTGACGTGCCTACTTGGATGCGGTCACTCATATAATCCTCCACCATTCTTTCAATGGTGAGAGAATCATATGCAGTGACAGTAGACGACATGTCCGTAATCGTTGTCAGGTCCTTCAGTCCGGACCAGATGTCAGCATCAGCAGTCGCTCCAGACTGCCCTGCATCACCGCCAGCGGGTGGGCTCGGAATTCCGAGCCTTTTCCTCGCACCCCCAGTTGCGGGAGAATGTGAAGGAGGAGATGTTGACAGGTCGCGTTCCGCTTGACTTGACAATTTTCTCACCAGCAGGTCTTTGGACCCCAGCAGACTTGTGTCTGCCGGAAAGAGAGATCCAAGGTAGACTTTAAATCTAGGATCGAGCATGGTGGCCAAAATGTAGTGCTCTGATTTCAACAGATTGACCACCCGTGAATCCTTGTTAAGCGAATTAAGGGCTCCATCCACAAGTCCCACATGCCTAGCGGAATCGCTCTGTGTTAGCTCCTCCTTCAATGTCTCCAGCTTCTTCTGCAAAAGCCTGATGAGGGGAATGACCTGACTCAGGCTGGCAGTGTCTGAACTGACTTCACGTGTGGCAAGTTCAAAGGGCATCAGAACCTTGCACAATGTTGAAATCATTCTCCACTGCGCTTGAGACAGGTGCATTCCACCTCCTATATCGTGCTGAATTGTATAGGCTTGAATGGCCTTTTGCTGCTCCTCCAACCTCTGAAGCATATAGAGGGTTGAATTCCACCTCGTTACCACTTCTTGCTTCAGATGATGGCAGGGCAGGTTCAGTTGTTTTTGGTGGTGCTCCAGTCTTCTGTACGTGGTGCCTGTACGCCGAAAGTGTCCCACAATTCTTCTGGCCACCGACAGCATCTCTTGCACACCCCTGTCGTTTTTTAAAAAATTCTGCACCACCAAATTCAAGGTATGTGCAAAACATGGGACGTGCTGGAATTTGCCCATATTTAATGCACACACAATATTGCTGGCGTTGTCCGATGCCACAAATCCACAGGAGAGTCCAATTGGGGTAAGCCATTCCGCGATGATCTTCCTCAGTTGCCGTAAGAGGTTTTCAGCTGTGTGCGTATTCTGGAAAGCGGTGATACAAAGCGTAGCCTGCCTAGGAAAGAGTTGGCGTTTGCGAGATGCTGCTACTGGTGCCGCCGCTGCTGTTCTTGCGGCGGGAGTCCATACATCTACCCAGTGGGCTGTCACAGTCATATAGTCCTGACCCTGCCCTGCTCCACTTGTCCACATGTCCGTGGTTAAGTGGACATTGGGTACAACTGCATTTTTTAGGACACTGGTGAGTCTTTTTCTGACGTCCGTGTACATTCTCGGTATCGCCTGCCTAGAGAAGTGGAACCTAGATGGTATTTGGTAACGGGGGCACACTACCTCAAGAAATTGTCTAGTTCCCTGTGAACTAACGGCGGATACCGGACGCACGTCTAACACCAACATAGTTGTCAAGGCCTCAGTTATCCGCTTTGCAGCAGGATGACTGCTGTGATATTTCATCTTCCTCGCAAAGGACTGTTGGACAGTCAATTGCTTACTGGAAGTAGTACAAGTGGGCTTACGACTTCCCCTCTGGGATGACGATCGACTCCCAGCAGCAACAACAGCAGCGCCAGCAGCAGTAGGCATTACACTCAAGGATGCATCGGAGGAATCCCAGGCAGGAGAGGACTCGTCAGAATTGCCAGTGACATGGCCTGCAGGACTATTGGCATTCCTGGGTAAGGAGGAAATTGACACTGAGGGAGTTGGTGGGGTGGTTTGCGTGAGCTTGGTTACAAGAGGAAGGGATTTACTGGTCAGTGGACTGGTTCCGCTGTCACCCAAAGTTTTTGAACTTGTCACTGACTTATTATGAATGCGCTGCAGGTGACGTATAAGGGAGGATGTTCCGAGGTGGTTAACGTCCTTACCCCTACTTATTACAGCTTGACAAAGGCAACACACGGCTTGACACCTGTTGTCCGCATTTCTGTTGAAATACTTCCACACCGAAGAGCTGATTTTTTTGGTATTTTCACCAGGCATGTCAATGGCCATATTCCTCCCACGGACAACAGGTGTCTCCCCGGGTGCCTGACTTAAACAAACCACCTCACCATCAGAATCCTCCTGGTCAATTTCCTCCCCAGCGCCAGCAACACCCATATCCTCCTCATCCTGGTGTACTTCAACACTGACATCTTCAATCTGACTATCAGGAACTGGACTGCGGGTGCTCCTTCCAGCACTTGCAGGGGGCGTGCAAATGGTGGAAGGCGCATGCTCTTCACGTCCAGTGTTGGGAAGGTCAGGCATCGCAACCGACACAATTGGACTCTCCTTGTGGATTTGGGATTTCGAAGAACGCACAGTTCTTTGCGGTGCTTTTGCCAGCTTGAGTCTTTTCATTTTTCTAGCGAGAGGCTGAGTGCTTCCATCCTCATGTGAAGCTGAACCACTAGCCATGAACATAGGCCAGGGCCTCAGCCGTTCCTTGCCACTCCGTGTCGTAAATGGCATATTGGCAAGTTTACGCTTCTCCTCCGACAATTTTATTTTAGGTTTTGGAGTCCTTTTTTTACTGATATTTGGTGTTTTGGATTTTACATGCTCTGTACTATGACATTGGGCATCGGCCTTGGCAGACGACGTTGCTGGCATTTCATCGTCTCGGCCATGACTAGTGGCAGCAGGTTCAGCACGAGGTGGAAGTGGATCTTGATCTTTCCCTAATTTTGGAACCTCAACATTTTTGTTCTCCATATTTTAATAGGCACAACTAAAAGGCACCTCAGGTAAACAATGGAGATGGATGGATACTAGTATACTTATGGATGGACTGCCGAGTGCCGACACAGAGGTAGCTACAGCCGTGGACTACCGTACTGTGTCTGCTGCTAATATAGACTGGATGATAATGAGATGAAATCAATATATATGTATATATAATATCACTAGTACTGCAGCCGGACAGGTATATATTATATATTTATTATGTAATGACTGATGACGGACCTGCTGGACACTGTCAGCTCAGCAGCACCGCAGACTGCTACAGTAAGCTACTATAGTAGTATGTATAAAGAAGAAAGAAAAAAAAAACAACCACGGGTAGGTGGTATACAATTATGGATGGACTGCCGAGTGCCGACACAGAGGTAGCTACAGCCGTGGACTACCGTACTGTGTCTGCTGCTAATATAGACTGGATGATAATGAGATGAAATCAATATATATGTATATATAATATCACTAGTACTGCAGCCGGACAGGTATATATTATATATTTATTATGTAATGACTGATGACGGACCTGCTGGACACTGTCAGCTCAGCAGCACCGCAGACTGCTACAGTAAGCTACTATAGTAGTATGTATAAAGAAGAAAGAAAAAAAAACCAACCACGGGTAGGTGGTATACAATTATGGATGGACTGCCGAGTGCCGACACAGAGGTAGCTACAGCCGTGGACTAACGTACTGTGTCTGCTGATAATATAGACTGGATGATAATGAGATGAAATCAATATATATGTATATATAATATCACTAGTACTGCAGCCGGACAGGTATATATTATATATTTATTATGTAATGACTGATGACGGACCTGCTGGACACTGTCAGCTCAGCAGCACCGCAGACTGCTACAGTAAGCTACTATAGTAGTATGTATAAAGAAGAAAGAAAAAAAAAACAACCACGGGTAGGTGGTATACAATTATGGATGGACTGCCGAGTGCCGACACAGAGGTAGCTACAGCCGTGGACTAACGTACTGTGTCTGCTGATAATATAGACTGGATGATAATGAGATGAAATCAATATATATGTATATATAATATCACTAGAAAAAGAAAAAAACACGGGTAGGTGCTAGGTGGTATACAATATTATATATATATTATATACAATTATATATATATATATATATATATATATATATATTAAACTCATAAACTGGTGGTGATTATTAAACTGGTGGTCAGGTCACTGGTCACACTATCAGCAACTTGCAAGTAGTACTCCTGAGTCCTAAGCAGACAATCACAATATATATTATACTGGTGGTCAGTGTGGTCACAAACAATGGCAGTGTGGCTGGCACTCTGGCAGCAAAAGTGTGCACTGTACGTTATATGTACTCCTGAGTCCTGCTCTCAGACTCTAACTGCTCCCCACTGTCAGTGTCTCCCCCACAAGTCAGATAATACAGTCACACTATCTCTCTCTATCACTTCAGCAAGTACTGGTAGTAGTAGTACTCCTCCTAATGCTCCCCCAAATTACTACTGTGTCTCTCTCTGTCTCACTCTCTTCTCGAATCTCTATAAACGGAGAGGACGCCAGCCACGTCCTCTCCCTATGAATCTCAATGCACGTGTGAAAAATGGCGGCGACGCGCGGCTCCTTATATAGAATCCGAGTCTCGCGATAGAATCCGAGCCTCGCGAGAATCCGACAGCGTGATGATGACGTTCGGGCGCGCTCGGGTTAACCGAGCAAGGCGGGAAGATCCGAGTCGCTCGGACCCGTGTAAAAAAAACTGAAGTTCGGGCGGGTTCGGATTCCGAGGAACCGAACCCGCTCATCTCTACTAAACACTTGACCTGCCGGAGAGAGACTCCGATTCCCTCAGTTCAAAACACAGTGTGTGGGAGCCCCGGGACAACCGCCCCTGTCGCCCATCCCTGAATCCGGCCCTGGTGGGCATTATACATGGGTGCAGCAGTATATATTGATCAGAGATGTACGTAAAAGATAGGCTGCCTCACCTGTCATAGATTTTTTTCTCCACAGTTTTGACTATATAAATGTTAGAATACAAAAATGATATTTCTAATATATTCTTTGTATTTTTCTGATATTTTATTTAGTCAAAACTCTGGCATATACATTAGTATGACAGCAAAGGCTCTGCCTCACCCCACTGCACGTCACTGCACTCTAGGTCAATGTATCATAGGCGAGAAAGTGGGTTTGTACCCTCCGTGCAGCAGTCTTCTTTTGCTCAGTATATTTCCAAGTAACTTTGTTTTAATCTCTGTTAATTTAGTGCGCTGCTTCTACTGTAGTTTTAATAAGATGTAACTTTTATCATCAACTTTTTTATTTATACTGCATTTAATGCCAACAAAATATTTAAAAAGGTACGCAATGTCAACATTACATCAGTGTCAACATGCTTGTTTAATGTCGACATAATGTACCACATCCTTTAAGAAGAAATAATAGAATAGTGTATGTCAGAAATCCTATTAGGTGAGTAAAAACAAAACAAAATTCCATGGGTGCTATTCATTTATCTTTCCCAAGCAGTGCTAGCAGATTTCTTGTGCAAGCCTTCAGAATCAGTAATTGTTTAGTTTTATTGCTGTTCAGGGCTGTAACCAGGGTGGTGCAGACAGTGCGCAGCACACAGCACATGTGGATCCACCTGTGATTCCCCGTCTACGAGCTGACAGCTACTGGGTCATTAGACCTGCTGCCACGCCAGCTCCTGACACCGGGACTGAACTGCAGGGACCGGAGCTGCAGCTGCCAGTAAGCCAGAGCTGGGGTCTTTACACCTGCTGCCACACCAGCTCCTCGTACTGAACTGCAGGAACCGGAGCGGCAGCTGTACACTACACCGCAGCAGGGGACTACACTACTACAGTATATTAACTGTAAGTGTCCAGCCGAATACGATTGGAGCCACCCCCAGCCCGCATATGTAGTTATACTGTAAGTGTGTGAAACTGTATATGCCAATATGGGTGCACTGTAAAGAAATGATGTGTGTGTATCTAGCCGTGTCACTGTATTTATTACTAGTTAGCAGCTGTGTGAGTATCACTGTTGGAGCTGGTGTGAAGTCTGCACAGTGCAAGAGTGTCATTTTTACTGTATTTTATAAGAAGGACTGTGTGAAAATCTGGAGCTGGGGTTGTCCCTGTGTGACTGCAGCTGCGTGTCCACGCTGGTGTGTCTCTCCCCAGGTTACATGCCTGCACAGAGTCCCCGCATCTGAGGAGAGTCCTCACTCCCTCCAACAGCTGGAGCAGCTGTACTTAGTACTAGTGTGTGCCGAAACCTCAGACAAAATAACATTTTACTGAAGTAATTATGTTCTGACTGCAAGAGACGGTATATGACAGTGTACACTGCTACAATAGTCAGACTTTCTAACTTCTAAGCAACAGCAGATTGGTGATATACACTGCTCAAAAAAATAAAGGGAACACTTAAACAACACAATGTAACTCCAAGTCAATCACACTTCTGTGAAATCAAACTGTCCACTTAGGAAGCAACACTGATTGATAATCAATTTCACATGCTGTTGAGCAAATGGAATAGACTACAGGTGGAAATTATAGGCAATTAGCAAGACACCCCCCAATAAAGGAGTTGTTCTGCAGGTGGTGACCACAGACCACTTCTCAGCTCCTATGCTTTCTGGCTGATGTTTTGGTCACTTTTGAAAGCTGGCGGTGCTTTCACTCTAGTGGTAGCATGAGACGGAGTCTACAACCCACACAAGTGGCTCAGGTAGTGCAGCTCATCCAGGATGGCACATCAATGCGAGCTGTGGCAAGAAGGTTTGCGGTGTCTGTCAGCGTAGTGTCCAGAGCATGGAGGCGCTACCAGGAGACAGGCCAGTACATCAGGAGACGTGGAGGAGGCCGTAGGAGGGCCGCTACCTCCGCCTTTGTGCAAGGAGGAACAGGAGGAGCACTGCCAGAGCCCTGCAAAATGACCTCCAGCAAGCCACAAATGTGCATGTGTCTACTCAAACGATCAGAAACAGACTCCATGAGGGTGGTATGAGGGCCCGACGTCCACAGGTGGGGGTTGTACTTACAGCCCAACACCATGCAGGACGTTTGGCATTTGCCAGATAACACCAACATTGGCAAATTCGCCACTGGCGCCCTGTGCTCTTCACAGATGAAAGCAGGTTCTCACTGAGCACATGTGACAGACGTGACAGAGTCTGGAGACACCAAGGAGAACGTCTGCTGCCTGCAACATCCTCCAGCATGACCGGCTTGGCAGTGGGTCAGTAATGGTGTTGGGTGGCATTTCTTTGGGGGGGCCGCACAGCCCTCCATGTGCTCGCCAGAGGTAGCCTGACTGCCATTAGGTACCGAGATGAGATCCTCAGACCCCTTGTGAGACCATATGCTGGTGCGGTTGGCCCTGGGTTCCTCCTAATGTAAGACAATGCTAGACCTCATGTGGCTGGAGTGTGTCAGCAGTTCCTGCAAGATGAAGGCATTGATGCTATGGACTGGCCCGCCCGTTCCCCAGACCTGAATCCAATTGAGCACATCTGGGACATCATGTCTCGCTCCATTCACCAACTGTCCAGGAGTTGGCGGATGCTTTGGTCCAGGTCTGGGAGGAGATCCCTCAGGAGACCATCCGCCACCTCATCAGGAGCATGACCAGGCGTTGTAGGGAGGTCATACAGGCACGTGGAGGCCACACACACTACTGAGCCTCATTTTGACTTGTTTTAAGGACATTACATCAAAGTTGGATCGGCCTGTAGTGTGTTTTTCCACTTTAATTTTGAGTGTGACTCCAAATCCAGATCTCCATGGGTTAAGAAATTTGATTTCCATTGATAATTTTTGTGTGATTTTGTTGTCAGCACATTCAATTATGTAAAGAACAAAGTATTTAATAAGAATATTTCATTCATTCAGATCTAGGATGTGTTATTTTAGTGTTCCCTTTATTTTTTTGAGCAGTGTATATAATCAGTCCAGTATACATATATAATTGTCCCCTCTCCACCAATTGCCAACAGGTATATTATCTGCACCAAAGTGCATTGAAGTGTATTAATTCCATTTGATGTCACCCTCTCCAGAACATCCCCCTTAATGCATTATAAGCTGGCATTATGAAAAGGGAACACTTTTCTTTTACTATTGACTTTGTGTTGCCACATCCTGCTTCTGGATGCTATGGCAAGGGTAAGGTTAATGAAGGTAAATCGACTGCTGACTGCTATCAGGGGTGTAGAGAGCTGCGGTAGGCCCAGGTACGTTTTGGGGTTTTGCCCCCTTCTACAAAATGATGTAAATAAAAAGAAAAAAAATTTCAGTGCCATCTGGGGTGCAGTATTGTGCCCCTCAGCCAAAGACAAATCCAGAGGGGAACGTGCTCAGGGCCTAATTCTGAGTTGATCGCAGCAGCAACTTTGTTAGCAGTTGGGCAAAACCATGTGCACTGCAGGGGAGGCAGATATAACATGTGCAGAGAGAGATAGATTTGGGTGTGGTGAGTTTAATCTGCAATCTAAATTGCAGTGCAGAAATAAAGCAGCCAGTATTTACCCTGAATAGAAACAAAATAACCCATCCAAATCTAACTCTCTTTGCATATGTTATATCTGCCCCCCCTGCAGTGCACATGGTTTTGCCCAACTGCTAAAAAAAATTCCTGCAGCGATCAACTTGGAATTACCCCCTCAGTGTGAACGCTCTCCCCCTACCCAACCCCACAAAGGCAGAAGAGACTGCATACAGTTAAATGCATATCCTACTAATCACCTCTAAAGCTATGGCCTTACTTCAGCTTAGGGCCAAATTCAATTAGCCTCAAAATAGTGGCAATGTACCACGATTGCCGTTTTCGCGGCATTTGCATATTTTTTTACCAAGAAAATGGGCTGCCACGCTCCCACGATTCGCCTTATTTAATTGCAAATTTGCGAAAATCAGGATTACTGCAAAAAATTGGTGCCAAACGTGTAAAGAGAAAAATGGTTAAATTTGCCTGGACCCCACCAAGAAGCTAAACTAACATCAGAAAACAGTAAAGAAGTTTATTATTGGTTATAATAAAAGTGGTTCTGGTACTTCAATTAGGCCAAACGACTGTTATATGCAAGTTTATCACCTGCTCAGAGTTGGTGAATTAAAATTCCCTGTAAAAATAGTATTTTAATTACCTACCGGTAAATCCTTTTCTCATAGTCCGTAGAGGATGCTGGGGTACACATTAGTACCTTGGGGTATAGGCCCTCATTCCGAGTTGATCACTCGCTAGCTGCTTTCAGCAGCAGTGCAAACGCTAAGCCGCGGCCCTCTGGGAGTGTATCTTAGCTTAGCAGAAGTGCGAACGAAAGGATCGCAGAACGGCGTCTACATTTTTTCGAACTGTTTCTGAGTAGCTGCAGACCTACTCCTACCTTGCGATCACTTCAGACTATTTAGTTCCTGTTTTGATGTCACAAACACGCCCTGCGTTCGGCCAGCCACTCCCCCGTTTCCCCAGGCACGCCTGCGTTTGTATCTGACACGCCTGCGTTTTTCAGCACACTCCCGGAAAACGGTCAGTTACCTCCCAGAAACGTCCCATTCCTGTGAATCACTCAGCGGTCAACAGTGTGACTGAAAAGCGTCGCTAGACCTTGTGTGAAACTGCATCGGCTTTTGTGAAAGTACGTTGCGCGTGCGTAGTGTGCACCATATGCATGCGCAGAAGTGCCGCTTTTTTGCCTGATCGCTGCGCTGCGAACAACAGCAGCTAGCGATCAACTCGGAATGAGGGCCATAGACGGGTCCCTTGGGAGCCATGGGCACTTTAAGAGTTTAATAGTGTGGGCTGGCTCCTCCCTCTATGCCCCTCCTACCAGACTCAGTCTAGAAACTGTGCCTGAGGAGACGGACATACTTCGAGAGAAGGAAATACACAGATAGTGGTGAGACTCACACAAGCTCACACATAACAACAGAAAACCAAGCTAACCAGCTTAAATCAAGTCAACAGCGGCTGAACAACATTACTTAACAAAGTAACAATGCACTACTTAACTTATGGGCAGTACAGATGGTGTAATGGTTAGCATTACTGACTCACAGCACTGTGGTCATGGGTTCGATTCCCACCATGGCCCTAACTTTGCAGAGTTTGTATATTCTCCCTGTACTTGCGTGGGTTTCCTCCGGGTACTCCGGTTTCCTCCCACAATCCAAAAATATACTTTTAGGTTAATTGGATTCCAACAAAAAATTAACCCTAGCGTGAATGTGTGTGTGTGTGTACATGTGATAGGGAATATAGGTTGTAAGCTCCACTGGGGCAGGGACTGATGTGAATGGGCAAATATTCTCTCTGTAAAGCGCTGCGGAATATGTGTGCGCTATATAAGTCACTGGTAATAAATAAATAAATTAACCAAGGAACAAGGCAGTACTGAACCAAGTAACAACTGCAGGAAAACGAAGCGCTGGGCGGGTGCCCAGCATCCTCTACGGACTATGAGAAAAGGATTTACCGGTAGGTAATTAAAATCCTATTTTCTCTTACGTCCTAGAGGATGCTGGGGTCCACATTAGTACCATGCAGATGTACCAAAGCTCCCAGAGCGCGGAGGCTCCTGTAGAACCGATTGACCAAACTTTAGGTCCTCAGAGGCCAAAGTATTGAACTTGTAGAACTTAGCAAACGTGTTCAACCCTGACCAAGTAGCTACTCGGCAAAGCTGTAAAGCTGAGACACCCCGAGCAGCTGCCCAGGAAGAACCCACTTTACGAGTAGAGTGGGCCTTAACGGATTTCGGAAACGACAATCCTGCCGTAGAATAAGCATGCAGGATAGTAAACCTGATCCAGTGAGAAATCGTCTGCTTAGAAGCAGGCCACCCAACCTTGTTGGGATCATAAAGGACAAACAGAGTGTCCGACTTTCTGTGAAGAGAAGTTCTCTTCACATAAATCTTCAAAGCCCTCACAACATCCAAGGACTTTGAAGTAATTGAGGAGTCAGTAGCCACTGGCACCACAATAGGTTGGTTGATATGAAAAGCCGACACAACCTTCGGAAGAAATTGCTGACGCGTCCTGAGCTCAGCTCTATCTTCATGAAAAATCAAGTAGGGGCTCTTGTAGGACAATGCCCCCAATTCCGACACACGTCTAGTAGATGCCAATGCCAACAGTGTAACAGCCTTCCAAGTAAGAAACTTGACCTAAAACTCCTGTAAAGGCTTGAACCAATCCGACTGCAGGAACCGCAGTACCACGTTAAGATCCCAAGGTGCCGTAGAAGGCAAAAAGGGAGGCTGGATGGGCAGAACCCCTTTCAAGAAAGTCTGAACCTCAGGGAGGGCAGCCAATTGTTTCTTGAAGAAAATGGACATGGCCGAAATCTGGACTTTTATGGAGCCCAGGCCCAGGCCCACATCCACCCCTGCTTGCAGGAAGAGGAGAAATCGTCCAAGTTGAAACTCCACCGCAGGAAACTTCTTGGATTCACACTAAGACACGTACTTTTTCCAAATCCGATGGTAATGTTTTGACGTTACTCCTTTCCTAGCCTGTATCAGGGTAGGAATAACTTTGTTCGGAATGCCCTTCCGAGCTAACATCTGGCGTTCTAGCTCCATGCCGTCAAACGTAGCCATGGTAAGTCTTGATAAGCAAATGGCTCCTGTTGCAGAAGGTCCTCTCAAAGAGGAAGAGGCCTCAGATCTTCCAGCAGTAACTCCAGAAGATCCGCGTACCAAGCCCTTCTTGGCCAGTCCGGAGCAATGAGGATCGCCTGAACTCTTGTTCTTTTGATATATTTTGAGAATCCTTGGGATGAGTGGAAGAGGAGGAAACACATACACTGACTTGAACACCCACGGAGTTACCAGTGGCGTCCACCGCCACTGCCTGTGGATCCCTCAACCTGGAACAATACCTCCAAAGCTTCTTGTTGAGGCGTGAGGCCATCATGTCTATTTGAGGTACTGCCCAAAGACTTGTCACCTCTGCAAACACCTCTGGGTGGAGGCCCCACTCTCCCGGATGGAGATCATGTCTGCTAAGGAAGTCCGCTTCCCAGTTGTCCACTCCCGGAATGAAGATTGCTGACAGCACCACCGCATGCTTTTCCATCCAGAGGATGATTCTTGTTACCTCTGACATTGCAGCTCTGCTCTTCGTTCCGCCTTGTCGGTTTATGTAGGCCACTGTCATTACATTGTCCGACTGAACCTGAATGGCCTGATCTTTTAGAAGATGTGCCGCTTGTAGAAGACCGTTGCACACGGCCCTTAGTTACAGAATGTTTATCGGAAGGATGGATTCCAGACTTGACCACCTTCTTTGGAAGTTTTCCCCCTGGGTGACTGCTCCCCAACCTCTTAGACTTGCATCCGTGGTTAGGAGGGTCCAATTCTGAATCCCGAACCTGCGGCCCTCTAGTAGGTGAGAGGTCTGCAGCCACCAGAGGAGCGAGATTCTGGCTTTCGGAGACAGACGTATCCTCTGGTGCATGTGAAGATGAGATCCCGACCATTTGTCCAGGAGATCCAGTTGGAAGGACCGTGCATGAAATCTTCCGTACTGTAGAGTCTCGTAGGAGGCAACCATCTTCCCCAGAAGGCGAATGCACTGATGAACCGATACCCGGGTTGGCTTCAAGACCTCCCGGACCATTGCTTGTATCACCAACGCTTTCTCTTCCGGTAGAAACACCCTCTTTACTTCCGTGTCGAGTATCATTCCCAGGAAGGACAGTCTCCTAGTCGGCTCCAAATGCGACTTTGGAAGGTTCAGGATCCACCCATGATCCTGGAGCAGTTGAGTTGAGAGAGCAATGCTCTGTAACAGCTTCTCCATGGAAAACGCTTTTATCAGCAGGTCGTCCAGATAAGGAATTATGTTCACACCCTGCTTGTGGAGGAGTAGCATCATCTCCGCCATTACCTTGGTGAACATTCTTGTAGCCATGGAGAGGCCAAACGGCAGCACCTGAAACTGATAGTGACAGTCCAGCAGTGCAAATCTGAGATAAGCCTGGTGAGGCGGCCAGATTGGAAAGTGAAGGTATGCATCCTTGATATCCAGGGATACCAGGAATTCCCCCTCCTCCAGACCTGAGATCACCGCTTTCAGAGACTCCATCTTGAATTTGAATTCCCTCAAGTAGGGGTTCAATGACTTTAGATTTAATAACGGTCTTACCGAACCATCCGATGTCGGTACCACAAACAGGTTTGAGTAATAACTCTTGTGGTGTAGGTGAGGTGGAACTGGAACAATGACATTTGACCTTAGCAATTTTTGAATGGCTTCCTGTAGGATAGCACTTTCTGTCAGCGAAGCTGGCAAGCCTGATTTGAAGAATCTGTGAGGTGGGAGTTTTTGAAACTCCAGTCTGTACCCCTGGGTCACAATATCTTGTACCCAGGGATCCAGACCTGAGGATGCCCAGACATTACTGAAATTTCTTAGTCTTGCTCCCACCTGCCCGATCTCCAGGCTGGGAGGTCCACCGTCATGCCGAGGAGTTTGAGGAAGCAGAACCAGGCTTCTGTTCCTGGGAACCTGTGGGTGCAGGTTTTCGGGATTTCCCCCGACCACTCCTAAAGAAAGTGGTGGGGGATTTGGACTTTATTGCTTTAGCGGTCTGAAAGGACGGAATCAGTACGAGATCCCACCAAACGGGATCCCGGCGGTCGGAATACTGACACCGGGATCTCGACTGGCACAATCCCGACAGGGGGCTGAGCGCAACGCAGTCCCTTGCGGGCTCACTTTGCCCACCACACTACGGGCACAGTGCCTCGCTATGCTTGGCACACTAATTTATTCTCCCTCTATGGGTGTCGTGGACACCCACAGAGGGAGAATATGTTGGGATTGTGCCGGTCAGGATCCCGGTGTTGGTATTCCGACCGCCGGGATCCCGTCCGGCGGGATCTTGACCGCATCCCGAAAGGACTGCATCGCAGACGTAGGATATGATTTCTTAGTTGGTGGTGTAGCAGAGGGAAGAAAAGTTGACTTACCCGCAGTTGCCGTGGATATCCACGCATCTAACGCTTCCCCAAACAGAGCCTGCCCTGTGAAGGGTAGGTTCTCCACACTCTTCTTGGATTCCGCTTCCGCAGACCATTGGCGCAGCCAGAGTCCCCTGCGTGCCGAGACAGCCATGGAAGAAGCTCTCGTGTTCAGATGTCCAAGGTCTTTCATGGCTTCCACCATGAAACCTGCAGAATCCTGTATGTGACGTAAAAACAATTCAATGTCACTTCTATCCATAGAATCTAAGTCCTCTAGTAAAGTGCCTGACCACTTTACAATGGCTTTAGAAATCCATGCACAAGCAATAGTGGGTCTTAAAGCTACGCCATTTGCTGTGTATAAAGATTTGAGTGTAGTCTCAATCTTGCGGTCAGCCGGCTCTTTTAAAGCAGTGGACCCAGGGACAGGTAAAACCACTTTTTTAGACAACCTAGAAACAGAAGTGTCTACGATCGGCAGGTTTTCCCACTTTTTCCTATCCTCCTCTGGGAAAGGAAAAGCAATGAGAACCCTTTTAGGGATCTGAAACTTTTTCTCCGGATTTCCCCAGGTTTTTTTAAACGATGTGTTCAATTCTTTAGATGCAGGGACGGTAAGGGAGGCTTCTCAGTAAAGTAAGCCTCCTCCACCTGCTCAGGAACCTTATCAGTAATGTGTAAAATATCCCTAGTAGCCTCAAAAGCCTCAATCATGAATTGCACCCCCTTAGCAAGGGATGCCTCCCCCCCCCCCCCCGTATATCACCATCACCGTCCCCTGGATCAGAGTCGGTATCCGTATCGACATGCATTATTTTTGCAAGAGCACGCTTTTTAGGATATACATCAAGGGTCTGAGAATGCTGATTTTCATACAGGACTAAAAGCAACACTTTAAAAAGACATTTCATACACTTTAAATGAAGCCGCTGCAGCCGCTATACTTAATCCGCAACCTACGGACTTTTTACACCGTTAGCGTACAGAGTCCCGTACCGAGTACGGACTTTGCGTACAAACGCCGCGCTGGCTGTACAAAGTACACACAGCGCGTACACACCCAATGATACACCGTGAACCCTTAACAGCTATGCAATGCGATAATAATACATTTTAAACCTTAGCAGGGAAAGGAAGACACGACACCAGATTGTAATTAAACTACTGGGTTCCGACACCATAGCGTATTATTACTGAAAGGGGGTTACAATAACATTGTGCCGTATATGTAATAAGCTTCGAGGTATTGCAAAGTATACATTAAATCCTTCTCATCCCGTATCAAGGGTCTGTAAATGGGCCAACAAACACTACCGAGCTCTTTTCGGCTTCTTGTTCCAACAAATGGGGTGCACATTTAGTTGATGATACATGGAGGGGGAAACATATGTGAGTGCTAGTATATGTGGATATCACCTGTCGACTATGTGTGCCATTACCTGGAGGTTGCAGAGATGAAGATAAGACACACATATAAAATACATTCACATAAACATTTTGGGTAGGGCTGATGTCTTTTCCGGATTGATGTATCTGGGCAGAGGGGGAAACAAAAGAAAAACGGGTGAAAGAAACAGGCCATGAAATTCATTTGCAATCCTTATCATAACACTGTCTCTATGGATGGGTCATAAATGAAATCTGCTGCTATAACAGCGCCCTCGCTCCTTAGACTCATCAGAGTTGTGCCGTGCTTGCGCCGCATTAGAATTCGAACACACCTAAATATCGAACCAATAATTATGATGACTCCCAGGATACAAAGGAGAAACTTCCCCACACTCATAATGACATTCTGAGCCCACTCTCCTAAACCTGTGAACCATGTGCGTGGGTTCAACCATGAGACCCAGCCGGTCAGTTCATTACTCACAGTTGCTAAGGTAAGGTTGTGCTTCCTCCTGAACTCCCACTTCAACTGCAAGACATCATCCATCTTTTGATAGATGATCTCCGTGGGGTCGTCAGTACTGTTTGTAATATACGTACAGCACTTCACACCATATTGAGTTGCCAGAGTAACACAGTACCCACCTGTCACGGCTGTGACATAATTAAGGACCTTCCTGTGCTGAATCAGTTCCTTCTTGTAAGCTTGTAACTCCCTTCCCGTATACCTGAAGGTGTCGTCATACATCTCAGTGATATTATCTATCAAGTTCGCTAGCGCATGGATATACCTATAATTTATAGTTCCTCAGGCAGTACGGGTGATGTCTAATGCGAGAAGGAACTGAATCCCGGTGGATTCGTGGATCAAATCAGAGGCTGCGTGCTCTGCCCTATCTATGAGGTGTCTCTTGATGATGTGTTCATAGTGAGTATGAGTATATTGAGCCTGAGCACTGCGGTGAACGTCTTTCATCTTATCATGGGTTATGGTCATGACCTCTGGCAGTACTCTCTCAATATAACACAATCCCTATGAGCTTGGGGAAAGCCACTTGTACGCCTTCCTCCCACATATGAAATAGGCATCATCTGGGAGAACATAGGGGACAAAATATAACATCACCATATTACAAATTTTCCAAGTAAAGAAACCAATCCCTAGTTCTCCCATCTGCTCAGTACAAGTATCGGGCTGGATGATATGAGCACAATACCCTGGCGATACTTTTCCAACCCACATGGTCTTGATTCCACGAGTATACCTATACCGGAAATACCTCCCACTTTTGGCTATTTGGCGTACAAGTTCAGAGTTTATGGGTATCCTATCAGCTCTGTGTGAAAAGGTCATTGTCTGGTTATTCCACGTCACTTCCCAATTTCCCGGTATTCGGTAATTGGAAATATTAAAACACAATAAGGACCTGTCTACATGATACTGGTGGAGTTTCAAACTAGGGGGCCTAGAGATATTGAATTTCTTGTCCACCGGTCTCCCACCCCGCAAATCGAGTACCTCATCTATTGCTAAAGGGTATGGTACTAATCCTGACTTGCTCTGACCTTGGAGGTACCTGTGAGCACACCCAGCATTCTGTCTGGTTTAAGACCTTACCCACTAGTGAGTGGTAATCACTCAACGGATGACGGTCCATGTCGATATTAAGGTTGGACTGACATCTCTGGATGCACCCATCCTCGACTATATTCTCACAATTCCTACAAATACAATATTCATCAGACAATAACCCCTCACAGTGCCTTCGAGCTCCCTGACTACCAGAGCGCTTACTGATGCCAGCCTTTACTAAAGTGATGTGCTGATCCTGAGATCCTACAAATTCATACTTGCCATCAGAACCCATTCCAGATCCCTGCTCGACCTCTCTGGGACCCTCACCAAAACAAACTGTCCTTATCAAAACCAGAATTACTAACAGAACCTGAAACGCAGTCTCTTGTGATCGATCCATTTCGTTAGGGGAAAGGAGGAAAATAAGAAGGAGAAAAGAAAGGAAAAATGCAGGGGGAGGTGAAAAAAGAAAGTTGTACGACAACCGTTCTAGGTCTTGTTACTCTCTGTGCTCAGATGCCTTTCAACAGTCCTGCCTCTCAACTTTCCCGGAACAGACACTCCAGTGATACGAGATTCTCTACACTCTGCTCTTTGTCACGAGTTCTCTCCGGGTCAGCGACCTTCTTGCAGTGGGACGAGTGTACTTAAGTCTCTCTTTCGGCGACCTTCAATGCTGTCGTGCTGGTTAACAAGACTTGGTATGGTCCTTCCCACCTGTCTATGAGGCAACCTGAGCGCAAGAAATTTCGAATCATCACATAATCCCCAGGCTCAATGTCATGACAATTACTGTTCGGTAGGTCAGGAATCACCAGCTTTAAATTTCTTTGTTGATTTCTCAGCTGCTGGCTCATCCCAACCAAATATTTCACAGTCACTTCATTATTACATTTCAAATCATCCTGGGGGTCTATCATTACATGAGGTTGTCGACCAAAAAGAATTTCGAAGGGTGATAGGTTAAGGGGAGACCTGGGAGTGGTTCTGATGCTGTACAACACTAGTGGCAAAGCTTCTGGCCACGACAATCCAGTTTCAGCCATTAATTTGCTCAGCTTGTTCTTAATAGTGCTGTTCATTCTCTCCACCTTTGCACTCGCCTGTGAACGGTACGGAGTATGCAGCTTGCTATTAATTCCCATTAGTTTGCATATGACCTGAAAGACTTCACCCGTAAAATGGGTACCCCTGTCACTTTCAATTATTCTAGGGATACCATATCTACACACAAATTCCTGCACAATTTTCTTTGCAGTGAACGTAGCAGTATTTGTGGCAGCAGGGAACGCTTCTACCCAGTTGGAAAATACATCAATACAAACTAACACATATTTTAAATTCCTACAGGGTGGTAACTGTATGAAATCTATTTGTATTACCTGAAAAGGTCCGTCTGTCGGAGGGATATGGGATGGCTCTGTTGGTATTGACTTTCCAATATTCTTCCTCAAGCAAGTAAAGCATGTCATTGCTCTCTTACCTGCATGAGAAGAGAATCCTGGCGGACACCAGTAAGCTCTTACCAGCTTGCACATACCCTCTTTGCCCAGATGAGTCAGACCGTGTGCCGCCTCAGCTAAGCTTGGAAGATATGCTCTGGGGGCTACCGGCTTACCTTGTCCACCTGTCCACAGTCCTGAGGATTCCTGGCCATACCCCTTTGACCTCCAGACCGCCTTTTCCTGTAAAGAACACAAATCTTGCATTTCAATTAATTGTTGTGTGTTGATCGTGTTAAATGTCATCAGTGATGTGATGTTCGTTTGTATGTATGGGGGTGCTGGCTGCTGATTTAGCAGCTTCGTCTGCCCGGCTGTTACCAAGTGAAATTGGGTCTTGGTTGTAAGTATGTGCTTTGCATTTGATAACAGCCACTCTGTCTGGTTCCTGTATCGCTGTTAGAAGCCTTTTTATGTCGGACGCATGCGCTACAGGTGTGCCAGCTGCCGTCATGAAATTTCTGAGGCGCCATAGGGCCCTGAAATCATGCACTACTCCAAAGGCGTACCTGGAATCCGTGTATATATTAGCTGACTTACCCTTGGCCAATTCACACGCTCTGGTTAGGGCGACCAACTCAGCAACTTGTGCTGAGTGCGGTGGGCCCAGGGGTTCAGCTTCTATGATATCTCTGTCGTCTACAACTGCATATCCAGTACACAAGTCTCCCGATTCTGTCTGTCTGTGGCAACTACCGTCAGTGTAGAAGGTAAAGTCCACTCCTTCCAGTGGGTTGTCACTAATGTCAGGTCTCGCAGTGAAAGTTTGGTTCAGGTATTCCATACAATCATGCGTATCGGTGTCTGCACTAAATCCTCCTTCACCATTATTCTCATCCTCCACCCTTTGTGCCTGTCCAGGCACACTTGGCAAATAAGTTGCAGGATTTAGTGAGCTGCATCTCTTAATGGTGATGTTTACCTGGGCCATCAGTGATAATTCCCACTTTGTAATCCGAGCAGATGAGACATGTCTGGTTTGGGCTGAGTTCAGTAAGGCTGATACTGCATGAGGTGTATGAATGGTCAGGTCATGTCCTAACACTACGTCCTCGCTTTTACTTACCAGCAAAGCTATCGCTGCAACACTTCGCAAGCATGTGGGGAGAGACCGCGCTACAGTGTCCAACTGTGCACTGTAGTATGCTACCGGTCTGCTGGCATCACCATGTCTCTGAGTTAAAATGCCTGCCGTGCACCCTGCACTTTCTGTACCGTACAATTCAAAGGGCTTCTCATAATCTGGCATACCTAATGCAGGTGCCTGTGATAGGCACTGTTTGAGTCTCTCAAATGCCAGTTCGGACTCATCTGTGTGCGAGACCCGTTCTGGTTTGTTTGAAGAGACCATTTCTTGCAAAGGTAAAGCCAGTATAGAGAATCCTGGAATCCAGTTTCGACAGTACCCACACATTCCAAGGAAAGTGCGGATCTGTTGCTGCGTTTATGGCAGAGTCATGTTGCGAATCGCCTGTATTCTATCAGCGTTGAGGTGTCTAAGTCCTTGAGTCAAGCAATGTCCCAAATATTTTACCCTGGTCCGGCACAACTGCAACTTAACCTTTGAAAACTTGTGTCCCGTTTGGGAAAGATGAAACAGAAGCTGTTTCTTGTCTTTCAAGGACGATTCGAGTGAGTCAGAACACAACAATAAGTCATCGACATACTGTATTAGTACTGATCCACTCTCAGGTTGAAAGGATTGTAAACAGTCATGCAAGGCCTGAGAGAAAATACTCGGGCTGTCAATGAAACCTCCGTAGTAGGTAATTTGCATGAGGATGACAGCTGGATTGGGGACTACGGGGAATTGGCTCTCAACTATCTTGTTTATCCCCCTTAGATCCTGCACTAGCCTGTAACCCCTCCCCCCACTCTTTTTCACAGGGAAGATGGGACTATTGGCGGTGCTGGACGTCCTGACTAGGATGCCCTGCTGTAGCAGCTGCTCTATGACAGGGTACACTCCTAATTCTACCTCTGGCTTCAGAGGATACTGAGGGATTTTTGGAGCTATCCTACCATCTTTTACTTGTACTACTACTGGAGCTACATTTGCCATCAATCCAGTGTCTTGTCCATCTTTGGTCCAAAGGGAACCCGGTATTTGTGAGATCATTTCCTCTACCTTTGATGGACACTTGTCTATAACAGCAGAATGCGACATTAGCCTTTGAGGGGTGTCTAATATATCTTGCACTTCTTGAGCATGGCTCTCAGGTATATCCAAGAAGACACCCTCAGGAGTACAGTATATGACACACCGCATTTTACACAATAAATCTCTGCCGAGTAGATTAGTCGGAGCCGATGCAGCCAGCAGGAAAGAATGTTTGGTTTGCAAGGGCCCTATCGTAATCTCTGCAGGTCTACTCAAAGGGTATTGTTGCACAGTTCCTGTTACTCCAATTGCCAAAATTGTTTTAGATGAGCCCCCTTCCATGTGGAATGGGCTTTTACAGATTTAGGCTGCGGTAGTCCCACCGCAGAATGCGCAAGCTGAATAGTGCTACAAATCCAGAGCGCTATAGTCTGCTTAGAAGCAGGAGCACCCAGCATGTTGGGTGCATCTAGGATAAACAGCGAGTCAGTTTTCCTGACTCCAGCCGTCCTGGAAATATAATTTTTCAGGGCCCTGACTACGTCCAGTAACTTGGAATCCTCCAAGTCCCTAGTAGCCGCAGGCACCACAATAGGTTGGTACAAGTGAAAACCTGATACCACCTTCGGGAGAAAGTGAGGACGAGTCCTCAACTCTGCCCTATCCATATGGAAAGTCAGGTAAGGGCTTTTTTATGACAAAGCCGCCAATTCTGACACATGCCTGGCCGAAGCCAGAGCCAACACATGACCACTTTTCATGTGAGATATTTCAAATCCACGGTTTTAAGTGGCTCAAACCAATGTGATTCCAGGAACTTCAAAACCACATTGAGATCCCAAGGTGTCACTGGGGCACAAAAAAGGGGCTGAATATGCAGCACTCCCTTACAACGTCTGCACTTCAGGCTGACATCCTTCCTGGCTTTGATCAGGATAAGAATGACTTCCTCCGGAATGCCTTTTTCACTCAGGATCCGGTGTTCAACCGCCATGCCGTCAATGCAGCCGCGGTAAGTCTTTGAACAGACAGGGCTCCTGCTGCAGCAGATCCTGTCTGAGTGGCAGAGGCCATGGGTCCTCTGAGATCAACTCCTGAAGTTCCAGGTACCAAGCCCTTCTTGGCCAATCCGGAACAATGAGAATAGTTCTTACTCCTCTTTTCCTTATTATCCTCAGTACCTTGGGTATCAGAGGGAGAGGAGGGAACACATAAACCGACTGGTATGCCCGCGGTGTCACTAGAGCGTCCACAGCGATCGCCTGAGGTTCCCTTGACATGGCGCAATATCTTTTTTATTGAGGCGGGACTCCATCATGTCCACCTGTGGTCTTTCCCAACGGTTTACCAGCATTTGGAAAGACTTCTGGATGAAGTCCCTATTCTCCCGGGTGGAGTCTGCTGCGGAAGTCTGCTTCCCAGTTGTCCACTCCCGGAATGAACACTGCTGCCAGTGCTACCACATGATTTTCCGCCCAGCGGGGAATCCTTGTGGCTTCTGCCATTGCCCTCCTGCTTCTTGTGCTGCCCTGCCTGTTTACATGGGCGAGCGCCGTGATGTTGTCTGATTGGATCAGTACGGCTGGTTTTGAAGCAGGGGCCTTGTTTGGCTTACGGCCTTGTAAAGGGCTCTTAGCTCCAGAAAATTTATGTGAAGTGAAATCTCCTGTTTGGACCACAGTCCTTGGAATTTTACTCCCTGTGTGACTGCACCCCAGCCCCGAAGGCTGGCATCCATGTTTACCAGGACCCAGTCCCGTATTCCGAATCTGCGGCCCTCTACTAGATGAGCCCTCTGCAGCCACCACCGCAGCGACACCCTGGTTCTTGCCGACCGGGTTATCCGCTGCTGTATCTGGAGATGGGACCCGGACCATTTGTCCAACAGGTCCCACTGGAAAATCCTTGCGTGGAACTTTCCGAATGGAATTTCTTCGTACGAAGCTACCATTTTTCCCAGGACTCGTGTGCATTGATGTACCGACACCTGTCCCGGTCTTAGGAGGTTTCTGACTAGAGATGACAACTCCTCGGCTTTTTCCATTGGAAGAAACACTTTTTTCTGGTCTGTTTCCAGAATCATTCCCAGGAACAGAAGACGTGTTGTCGGGACCAGCTGTGACTTTGGAATTGAAAATCCAGTCCTGCTGTTGCAGCACTTCCCGAGAAAGTGCTACCCCCTTACCAACTGTTCCTTGGACCTCGCCTTTATCCGGAGATCGTCCAAGTACGGGATAATTAAAACTCCCTTCTTGCGAAGGAGTATCATCATTTCGGTCATTACCCATGGTAAAGACCCTCGGTGCCATGGATAATCCAAACGGCAGCGTCTGGAACTGATAGTGACAGTCCGGTACCACAATCTTGAGGTACTCCTGGTGAGGAGGGTAAATGGGGACATGCAGGTAAGTATCCTTGATGTCCAAAGAGACCCTGTAATCCCCCTCGTCCAGGATCGCAATAATCGCCCTGAGCGATTCCATCTTGAACTTGAATCTTTTGTTATATGTGTTCAAGGATTTTAAATTTAAGATGGGTCTCACCGAACCGTCCGGTTTCGGTACCACAAACATTGTGGAAAAGTAACCCTTTTCCTGTTGAAGGAGGGGTACCTTGATAATCACTTGCTGTGAATACAGTTTTTTGGATAGCCACCAACACTGCCTCCCTGGCAGAGGGAGTTGCCGGTACGGCGGGGGGGAGACGTCTCGAATTCCAGCCTGTACCTCTGAGAGACTGTTTGAAGAACCCAGGGATCCACCTGTGAGAGAGCCCACTGTGCGCTGAAAATTTCTGAGACGGGCCCCCACCGTACCCGGGTCCGCCTGAGCAGCCCCAGCGTCATGCTGTGGACTTACCGGACGCAGGGGAGGACTTCTGCTCCCGGGAACTAGCTGTGTGCTGCAGCTTTTTCCCTCTACCTTTTCCTCTTGGCAGAAAAGATGAGCCTCTAGCCCTCTACTCTTCTGGGGCCGAAGAGACTGTACCTGATAATACAGTGCTTACTTTTGCTGTGGGGTAGCTTGTGGCAAAAGTTTTGATTTCCCAGCCGTAGCTGTGGAAACGAGGTCTGAAAGACCATCCCCAAACAGTTCCACCCCCTTCTAGGGCAAACTTCCATGTGCCGTTTTGAATCGGCATCGCCCGAACATTGCCGAGTCCATAACCCCCGTCTGGCGGCAATGGTTTTACATAGCGCTTATTAGTGATGCCAGTCGGCAAATATCCCTCTGTGCATCGCGCATGTATAAGACAGCGTCTTTTATATGCTCTATTTTCAGCAAAATATTGTCCCTATCTATAGTATAAATATTATCCGACAGGGAATCTGACCACGCAGCTGCCGCACTGCACATCCATGCCGAGGCAATAGCAGGTCTCAATATAATGCCCGTGTGTGTGTATATAGCTTTAAGGGTAGTTTTCTGCTTTCTATCAGCAGGTCCTTCAGGGCGGCCGTATCCGTGACGGTAGTGCCACCTTTTTTAATAAGCGTGTAACCGCTTTATCTACCCTAGGGGTTATTTCCCAACGTGACCTATCCTCTGGCGGAAAAGGGTATGCTGCTTAGAAATTATCAATTTCTTATCGGGGGAAGTCCACGCTTCCTCACACACCTCATATCAATTCCTCAGATGCAGGAAAACTACTGGTAGTTTTCTGTCACCAAACATAATACCCTTTTTTGTGGTATCTGGGGTATTATCAGAAATGTGTAATACATTTTTAATTGCCTCAAACATGTAACGGGTGGCCCTATTGGAAGGTACACTAGTCTCATTGTCGTCGACACTGGAGTCGGTATCCGTGTCAACATCTGTGTCTGCCATCTGAGGTAGCGGGCGTTTTAGAGCCCCTGATGACATGTGAGACGCTTGGACAGGCACAAGCTGAGCAGCCGGCTGTCCTATTTGTCGTCAAACCTTTTATGTAAGGAGTTGACACTGTCACGTAATTCCTTCCATAAGTCCATCCACACCGGTGTCGACCCCGCAGGGGGTGACATCCCATTCACAGGCATTTGCTCCGCCTCCACATCATTATCCTCATCATACATGTCGACACAGCAGTACCGACACACAGCACACACACACGGAATGCTCTGACAGAGGACAGGACCCCACAAAGCCCTTTGGGGAGACAGAGGGAGAGTATGCCAGCACACACCAGAGCGCTATATATCACAGGGATATCACCTATAGAGAGTGTTTTCCCTTATAGCTGCATAATATATATATACTGCGCCTAATTTGTGCCCCCCCTCTCTTTTTAACCCTTTTCTGTAGTGCAGGACTACAGGGGAGAGTCAGGGAGCGATCCCTCCAGCAGAGCTATGAGGGAAAATGGCGCCAGTGTGCTGAGGGAGATGGCTCCGCCCCTTTTTCGGCTGGCTTTCTCCCGCTATTGTAAAAGTTCTGGCAGGGGTTAATAAACACCTATATAGCCCCTGGGGCTATATATGGTGTCAGTTCGCCAGCCAAGGTGTTAATATTGCTGCTCAGGGCGCCCCCCCCAGCGCCCTGCACCCATCAGTGACCGCAGTGTGTGGTGTGCATGAGGAGCAATGGCGCACAGCTGCAGTGCTGTGCGCTACCTTGGAGAAGACAGAAGTCTTCAGCCGCCGATTTTCCGGACCACCTTCTTGCTTCTGGCTCTGTAAGGGGGACGGCGGCGCGGCTCCGGGAACGGACGACGAGGTCAGGTCCTGTGTTCGATCCCTCTGGAGCTAATGGTGTCCAGTAGCCTAAGAAGCCCAAGCTACCACCACTTAGGTAGGTTCGCTTCTTCTCCCCTTAGTCCCTCGGTGCAGTGAGCCTGTTACCAGCAGGTCTCACTGAAAATAAAAAAACTAACATATACTTTCTTCCTAGGAGCTCAGGAGAGCCCCTAGTGTGCATCCAGCTCAGCCGGGCACAGAAATCTAACTGAGGCTTGGAGGAGGGTCATAGGGGGAGGAGCCAGTGCACACCAGATAGTCCTAAAGCTTTCTTTAGATGTGCCCAGTCTCCTGCGGAGCCGTCTATTCCCCATGGTCCTTACGGAGTCCCCAGCATCCACTAGGACGTCAGAGAAATTTAAAACGGGATACAACTGGCAAGGTTTAGCGTTAGTACATTTATCAATTACTCTCCTATCCTGTACCAATGTACCATTGTCTGTAGCCACTTTCTCCCCCACAATATATGGTGCTGGTGGTGCGGTCGTCATTGTTTTCCCGCTAGGTTTGGAACCTGCTGCGCGACTTAATTCCCTTTGCACATCCCCCTCCTGTTGCCATAAATTTAAACAATCTGTATGTCTAATCCTTTGTTTTCTGGATTTTATCAGGCATATCCTTATCCTTAAGTTCTGCAATACCTCTGGTTCAAAGCTGCCCACTTTAGGGAATGGTACCCTATCTTTGTCAGTCATACGTACCCATTCAGACAAAAAGTCTTCAGTGTGTGAACCATATTTTCCACACATAAAAACCTCGCTGACCCCTTGAGCCGCGGCTCTTCAACCTGAACCCTGGCTACAAAACGTCCACCGCTTGTGCAATTGGATCCCATCGCGGACTTTTTCCCTTTTTACGCAATCCCCAATGCACAATACGAATAGACGGTGAAAGTTCTTAGAGCGCTTTCACCCACTCCTTCTCCACTGAGTACCACGACTCACTCCAATAGTGACCACCGCGTACCCAGCGAGGTCCCTATCTGGTTTCTATTTACTGGAAGTGTTTGGAGTGACTTACCTATTCCAGTGAATATACACCGCTGGAGATTTTCCTGAGAGAGACCAGCGAAAACTCCCTATACACTTAAACACAAATCACGCTTGCGTATGCTCTACACAGCACTACTGATACCGCGGTTCTACGCAAAAGCTCGTAAAAGGGGTATCAAGTTGCGCTGTATATATCGCACCCACAAACGCGCGGTCAAATCACACAGCGTATAGGTACTTGTTACCTATCTGCCGTACGACCACGGGTCGATGTACAAACTGCGACCCTCAGCCCGGAGCGTAATACAAAAACCTTTTTACTTCAATACTTCGCAATACTATGCACTATCACGCTCCTCTGCAAATCACCTCACAATTTGCGTATTAAACCTTATACTAACGTGAGTCAGCCCCCTCACGCCACCAAGCCTCCACTTACTTGATGTACCACGCGACTGGATCCCGAATTCCCTGGGTTCGAATATCCACTCACTCCTACGTTCGCTCACTGAAATACACTTTGGGTTTTTTTTCTGTACAGAAAATTTTAATTCATTCAGATAGGCATCTTTACCCCCAGAGGCAATACAGTTTTAAACAAAAGTTTTATACTAATCTGCTTTAGAAACCGGGCAGTTTTGTGCTATTGTAGCATGGCTACTGTCCCACCTTTCAGCTAAACGACAGTATTGTGTAATTTGTACTTAGCGCCCGTATTCTTACGCACTTTGCGTAAACACGTGACCATGCGTGTCTCTTACGCTGCGTGCGCAGTCCTGTACTTTGTCCGAGACACGTGTACAAAACCGTACGTCCACAATAAAACAAATCTCACAACTTCTATAAATGTGAGCAATACTAACTATAATCGCTCACTTAACACAACACACAGTTTTTTTCTGTATAAACCTTTACAACCAGGCCAGACTGCGTTTGTGCTTTACACTTACTTCCTTAAACATTTATTTTAGTTTTAACTATATAGCAACAAATATATCCGGTTTTCACACAGATCTAAATTAATCTAGCAATCTGAGTCTTATGGCAACAATGTGAGAGGTTATACAAAGAGTATGGGTGCCTTTTGTTGTGTACGCTTTTGGCGGCAAAAAAAATTCACAGATTTTTAAATAGTTTTTTCCCTGTTTACTTTACGGGTTCTACCAGCATGTCTACAAACCATACAGAGCAGACGTCATCTAATCAGCACACAAGTAGGGTTTTTTGTGCATCCACCGACCAAGAAAAGGTTACGTAGGATACTTTCTGTCCGCCCTTTTGCTGATAGATTAAGTCTGCTGTGACCTGTTAGGCTGTGAGTATGTGGAAAACCGGACGGAGCCCCCAATTGGGAATGCTGATTTTCATACAGGACTAAAAGCAACACTTTAAAAAGACATTTCATACACTTTAAATGAAGCCGCTGCGGCCGCTATACTTAATCCGCAACCTACGGACTTTTTACACCGTTAGCGTACAGAGTCCCGTACCGAGTACGGACTTTGCGTACAAACGCCGCGCTGGCTGTACAAAGTACACACAGCGCGTACACACCCAATGATACACCGTGAACCTTTAACAGCTATGCAATGCGATAATAATACACTTTAAACCTTAGCAGGGAAAGGAAGACACGACACCAGATTGTAATTAAACTACTGGGTTCCGACACCACAGCGTATTATTACTGAAAGGGGGTTACAATAACAAAGCAACACAATACAAAAGAATAATGTCATTTACAGTACAGGAGAGGTCATAGGTCGGTTTGAATAGGTGGGCGATGTCTGTTCAAGATGCACTTGTGGGTGGTCTCCTCTGGGTTCTCGCCGCATACTTAATGTACAGTAAATACAGTTTATATCTATATTCTGCTCCTGCACATAACTATTCGTAGGAACATGCGATCTTCTTCAAACCAACAAGGAATATTACCCTTAAAATACCATACAGCTGGATACCAAACACCACCTTATAACCTTGTTCTGTCCCCTCCTATCCTGTAAAGGTGAATCCCTTTGTTCTGTTACCATTTAAACTGTTGTAACTTACTGATGTGGTGCAGGGAGACTGTGTGTACATTGTGCACTATTTGGATTAAATATGTAATGTGTTTTGATAGCTTTCCATGCGTTCACATACTCATACCACGCGCTAATGCGCAGGACCGCGGGAGCGACCATACGCAAATTGCGAATATGTGCATGCACGGCAGAACAAGTACACGCGCGGAGGCCATCTGTGTGTAGTTTCTACGTGATGTGTGTACTGCAATATTTTTCGACTTTGACAGGTCTTGGATGAGGTAGCGGGAGCTGAATATGACAAAACCTCTACAGATCTTTTCAAAACCTGAGTTTCAGTCTCATTATGAGCTATCCTAGATGAAATCTGGGATATCATTCCCTTAATAGAAGCCACCCATTGGGGTTCGGATTCAGAAGGCTGACACAGTACATTACATTCCTGAGTACATGGAATAGACTCCTCTTGAGAAGATACACACTCTGCAGCACAAGACACAGAGTCCCTAGACATGGTAATGTAAGATATACAGTATAAACACACACACACACACACACACACAGGAAAATGTCAGACACAATTTCCCCCAGAGTATCTTCAGAGAGACACAGAGAATAAGGAGCCAGCACTCACAGCGCCCCAGTAGGCAGTTATGAGAGACACAGAGAATAAGGAGCCAGCACTCACAGCGCCCCAGTAGGCAGTTATATGATAAATACCTGGCGCTGACTGAGTAACCTTAATATGTTAAACAGTTAATAACACTCTCTTTTCCCCCCCTCTATAACCCCCTGGTACCACTCAGGATAGCTGGAGTTATGTGGAGGGTCAGCGCTCCCTGTCAGCGTCTCTGTATGTGATCTGCAGGGAGAAAATGTCGCTGGTGAGTGCTGGATCCGCTCTGAGAAGACCCGCCCCCTGTAATGGCGCGTCTTCCCGCCCTTATTAGTTTATACTGGCCTGAGGTTTGGTGCAGCTAACAGTGGGATTAGCCCCTGTTAGCATAGTTTTGACCAGTGTTAGGGTGTTGCGCTGGCCCAGGGCGCCCCTCACAGAGCCGCACACTATGGTACCGCTGAGCCCTCCGGAGCGAAGCCTGTCAGTGCTGCGCTCCGACCCTTATGCCACCATTCCCGTCGGTGACCCGCTTACCGGGGGGGCGGCGTCATACTCACCACTCCATCTTCTGGCTGTTAGGGGGTGGCGGCCGTGCTGCAGGAGTGAGCGGTCGCCTCGGGGGCTTGCGATCATCACCCTCAGGAGCTCAGTGTCCTGTCAGCGGAGATAGGAGCCATTAACCTCAAGGGTTGGATCCTACTCCCCCCCCTAAGTCCCACGAAGCAGGGATGCTGTTGCCAGCAGTCTCCCTGTACCTAACTCTTTATAAAAAAAAACAATAAAACTAAAAGAACTCCTAGGAGCTCCCCTAGCTGTGACCGGCTCCATCGAGCACATTTTCTAAACTGAGTCTGCTAGGAGGGGCATAGAGGGAGGAGCCAGCCCACACTAATAAACTCTTAAAGTGCCCATGGCTCCCAAGGGAGCCGTCTATACCCCATGGTACTAATGTGGACCCCAGCATCCTCTAGGACGTAAGAGAAATTACCGCAAATCCGTTTTTTGCAGGCAATTGAATAGGTGCTGTTGCAAATTTATCACAGTTCGCTGTAAAAATGCGGTTTTAATTGAATGCACCCCTTAGTGCCTTAAGTAGAGGAAGAATCTTTTTTTTTTTTTTTTTTTTAATCAAGAAAATTGAGCTACTGTTCTACTCTCCCTTAAATGGCCCAGTATTAGTGCAGGCCCTGCTCAAACCTTTGCACTCTTCATCATGGGGTACTTGGATCTAATACTCCTGTCTTCAATGTCCATGGAATAGTGCCCACCTAACTATGCCCGTTGTCTTTTGAATAGTCAAGCACCTAATACTAGCCAGTACCTCAGGCCATGCACCCACGTGTGTGCCCAAACTATTCTTATGAGGGCCCACTGCCCACATGTCTAATGCCCACCTAACAATTGTAAGATCTTATTACATCAGGGGCCTAATACCCATGGGGAGGGCTTACACAGGCACGGCTTATTTCCCGACAGGATCAATCGTAATGACCCATGTGGTCACTGGTTTAGTCAAAATAAATACACAGCCCTTCTTTGTCTGGCATCTTCGGCTGAACATATCCTGGTTCAGCATGCCTTCCCATTGGTCTCACTCCCGCAGCCTCACCCTTTACTTTCACCTGAGAAGCAGTGGCTGTGGCTGCCTAGGGCTTCCAGGGTCTTCTGTCCCAAGGTTTCACCTGTTGGTGGTGGCCTTGTTACTTGTTCTGCAGAGGCCGCTGCTGCTCCATGACTTCCGACTTCAACAACTCTTCTTCCAACTCAATGGCCGGCACCAACCCAGGGCAACTGGTGTCTTATCCCTCTTCAGTCGCTGACACCACTTCTTTTCCGCTTCTTCCTCCATCTTCTTTCTTTGGGATGCTGCACTTGATCTTCACTGTCTCTTCAGCAGCTCTCTGCCGGCAAAGTACCACCAGCAGCTTTGCATTCATAAAAGCACACCAAGGGCAAGCTTTCCAAATGGGACAACCTAGATTGGCTGGCCTTGATTCTGCTCAGATTCAACCTCGCTGCCCTCAGCTTGGGGAGGTAGTTAAACTTACCATGCCACCCTCCAACCGCCCGCTGTAGATGATCTGGAGAAGTAGCAGGATACAGGAGGGTTGCCCACTCTCCCAGGATCTTGAAGAACTTCCCCAATTTCGGGAGTGAGCAAGTATGGAAAAGACAGACAAATAGTGAAGGAACACAATAAATGGTATGTCAGTAAAAGGAAGTAGATGTGTCTTTACCTGTGACCCCACCTCCTTACTGCATTATACAACATTGTAACTTTTCTCTGATTTAAGCTTCTTCCGGGGATGGCACTACCAGTAGGTGAATCTAAGCGACCAACTAGGACCCCAGGTTTAGGGGTCACCTAAAATACTGTGTGAGTAACAAAATGTCACTCATTCAGTGTTCTTATTTACATATAGGGGGTCATTCCAAGTTGATCGCTCGCTAACAACTTTTTGCAGCACTGCGATCAGATAGTCGCCGCCTATGGGGGAGTGTATTTTTGCTTTGCAAGTGTGCGAACGCCTTTGCAGCCGAGCGGTATGAAAACAGTTTGTGCAGTTTCTGAGTAGCTCTGGACTTACTCAGCCGCTGCGATCACTCCAGTCTTTTTGGTCCCGGAATTGACGTCAGACACCCGCCCTGCGTTTTCCCAAACACTCCCAGAAAACGGTCAGTTGACACCCATAAACGCCCTCTTTCTGTCAATCACCTTGCGATGACGGTGCTAATGGATTCTTCATTAAATCCATTGGCCAGCACCAATGCTCTTTGTACCCGTACGACGCACCTGCGCATTGTGGTGCATACGCATGCGTAGTTTTACTGAGTTTTAGCCTGATCGCAGCGCTGCAAAAAGTTGCTAGCGAGTGATTAACTCGGAATGACCCCCACAGTGCGGGAGGCACCGGGCACTGACATAAAGGTGCAAAAGCCTGCTGCTTCTCCTTCATTTTGGTAATGGGCAGGGAATAAAGTGCTGGACTATGATGTCACAGCCCAGAGCCGCACTCCTGCTCTGAGAAGATAAAGATGCCGCCACCTCCTGTGTGTACTGGTGGTGGTTGGCAGAGTTAAATATATACACCAGCGGAATGTGATTTGACCCAAGGGCAAGACCAGTGTAGCTTATCCAGGCAGTGTGGTTTATTGAGCAAGTAGTAGTACAGCAGTACTCACTGTTGCACTATTAGAGGGTGGGATCCAGACAGATCGACAGCCGGTAACTGTCTCGAGGATGCAGTAGTGGTGCAGGTGCTGGAACAGCAATCATTGCTGGTAATAGCATTGCCGGACTCATGAGCTAAGGAGGACGTCCATTTACCACTCATACACATTAACAAGATGGCGCATGCACAATAGTAGCTCTGGCGGCCATCTTGGTAAGGGAATGAAGCATCTTCCCCGGAGGAGCCAAATAAGAGACTGCACAGTAGCTCTCTCCGCTTCTAACATGCCTAAGTTCAGAATCGTGGATATTGCTGCACAAGGGCACCTGGGGAGCCTGTGGTGGCTCGCCCCATTGACCCAGATTGTAGTAATATTGCACCCATTGTTATTTTTCAGCAGGAACACTGTACCTGAACCTCTCATTAACTTTGACATTATCAGGAATGGCATTCTTGCACTTGTCCTGTAATTAGAGTTTGAACACTGCTGATTGGCATTCTCAATTGGATATCTTTTTATATCCCTTTCCTGTTTTTTTTATTTTTTATAATTTTTATTCATGGGATCACAAATGCAAACAGATACCAACAGATAGTGGTTTTAGCAGGTTACATTACAAATACAGCATAACAGTTGGTAATTATAAAGATAACTGAAAAAAACAAAAAACAGTGACCCATTTTTGACCCAGAAAGCGGGTGGTATAAAATAGAAAAAAGGGCAGTCAGCAGCGTAGCTAACCGACTAACATTAAAGAGTAAGAGTAGAAGAAGGTTGAGAAGAGAGAAAGACAGAGAAGAAGAGAAAAAAGGAGAGGAATGGACAGAATAGGATAGGATAGAGTCCCCGGGAGGGTCCCATCAAATATGGTGCAAGGTATCACAAATTAAAGGGTGAAGGGGCATGCTGGGTGGCCAGCCATGGACTCCAAATTTTCTCGAATGACTTGGGGGAGCAGTTTATGATGCTAGTCATGTAGTCCATGCGGTAAACGTACCAGATACGGGCAATTATAGATTGCATGGAAGGCGGGATAGGGTTTTTCCAATCTGCAGCTAGTTGACATGTTGTTGCGGATACTATATGACATAACAATTTTTTTTTAAATTTTGTTAATGTTGGTAGGTTTAAGGGGAGGAGAATGTATTTAGGGTCAGAAGGAATAGAAATCTGCAACAAACTAGAGATAAAGTTAATCACTTCCCTCCACATATGCACTATTTTAGGACATGACCACCATATGTGTAGGAAAGAGCCCTCTGCGCCACATCCTCTCCAACACCTATCCGACGTATCCGGGTACATTTTGCTCAAGCGAGATGGTACATAATACCATCTATATAATAATTTATAGACATTCTCTTTGATTCTAACGCAGATGGAACTAGACGCCGCGTTACCCCAGGCCTCAGACCATTCCTCGCCATCTAGAGCCGAGCCTAGGTCCATCTCCCATGCTCTCTCATGAGGATCACACTGAGAGGGAGTGTCCCCAGTGAGAGTAGTATATATGAGGGAAATTCAGCCTTTGGTTGAGTGACGTCTGAAACATATAGTCTCAAACTTGGTCAGGGGTCTTCTAGAGAGGACGCGGCCCATTGAGGAATGAAAATGTCTGAGTTGTAAAAATTGATAAAAATACCTAGAAAGAATATCAATAGTTTCTTGAATCTGAGAAAACTGTGGTAATATCATTCAGATATAAGATACCTCTATCTTGCCAAGGAGCAAACAGTGATTTATTTGTACCAGGAGGGAATGCAGGGTTGTGTAATATTGGGATGACAGGGGATGGGGCTGGGGCCAAGCCATATTTCCTATTGGCAAAGTCCCAAATTGTTAGTGAGCGGGAAACTACGGGGTGGGATGCTATAGTTCTGGAGCAGCAGGATTTCGCAAGCCAGAGAAGAGAAGAGAGAGAAGAGAGACCCATTTCGGCGGCTTCTATAGATACCCAGAACCTTCTAGATTTGGGGTTGCACCATTGTATGCAGTGTGAGAGCTGTGTGGCTAAATAATATCTTCTGAAGTCTGGGATGCCTAGGCCGCCACTAAATGTTGGGCGCTGTAAAAGTTTCTATCGGACACGGGGACGCTTATTCACCCATATGAATTGTGACATATGAAATTGTAAGAATTTAAAAACAGATGGAGGAACAAATATCGGGAGGGTCTGGAACAGGTAAAGTATCCGAGGGAGCACGTTCATCTTCCCCAAGTTTACCCTACCTATCCAGGAGATAAAGAGGCTAGACCAAGAGGACAAATCTGACTTAATTCGATCTAAAAGCCTAGGGAAATTAGCTTGGTAAAGTTGATGTTGGTTATGTGTTAGAAAAATACCTAGGTATTTAATCTTTTGCTTGTGCCATTGAAATGGAAAGGAATTTTCCAATGAGAGCTTAATCGGGCCGGGGATATAAAAATTCAATACTTCAGTCTTACTCATATTAAGTTTATAACCTGAATATTTAGAGTAGAGGTCTATCTCAGAAAGGAGCGGCTGTAACGACTGAGATGGCGATCCCAGAGATATTAGGACATCGTCAGCGTACAACGCAATTTTATGTTCAGCAGGGCCTACCCGCACTCCAGCTATATCTATATTAGCTCGGATCCTTGCTGCCAGTGGTTCCATAATCAGGTCAAAAAGCAACGGGGAGAGCGGGCATCCCTGTCTGGTGCCATTAGTGATGTTGAACGCGGAAGAGGTGAGGCGATTAACAGAAACCGTGGCAGTAGGGGATCTGTAAAGCGCCGAAACAACTTCTAGGAATTTGCCAGAAAAACCCATCCTCCAGAGTACTGAGAAAGCGAAGGGCCAGGAGATTCTGTCAAACACCTTCTTGGCATCCAATGCTAGCAACAACGAGGGTAGCTTCTGTTTATGGATAGAGTGAATCAAATCTATGGCTCTCCTGGTATTATCGGAGGCTTGGGGGCCAGAAATGAAGCCCACTTGGTCCGGGGGTATCAGTTGTGTAAGCAGGGGAGCCAAGTGGTTGGCTAAGATTTTAGCGTATATCTTAAGATCTACGTTCAGCAAAGAAATCGGGCGATATTTGGAACATCGTGTTGGATCCCTCTCCGGCTTCGGAATCACAATAATGTCAGCTTGTACAGTTGCTGGCACAAATGATGCTTCCTCTGGAACACTATTAAAGAGCGAGGTAAGGTATGGAGCCAATTCTGTATGGAATGTTTTGTAATACTGAGCGGTAAAGCCATCTGGACCAGGGGCAGCTGACGACCGCATAGATTTGATAGCGGCAACCGTCTCTTCCAGCAATATATCCACATTTAGAAGAGAAATCTGTTGCTCTGTCAAACCCGGCAAGGGGGCACCCAACAAATATGAACATGCTCCCTCCGGACCATCGGAGGGAAGAGGGGGGGGGCAGGGAGATTATATAAGGAGCTATAATAGTCCCGAAATTCCTCCACCATCAATTTAGGATCATAAGTGAGTGCGTCTAATGTAGAAGAATTACGTTTTTCTATCAGTCCCATAGCTCGCTTAGTCTCTAAGCTAATAAGTTAAGAAGTATCAATTTTATCCGCTTTATCGTAAAATTTTTGACGGAGCTTCTGTAGTATAGCTGCCGCTCACCGCGATAAAAGGGTGTTTAACTGACCTCTGAGGTTATTTATCTGGGAAAGTAGGGAGTCGCACGGGGCAATTTTATGTTGGCCTAAAAGCGCAGAAATTTGAGATTCCAATGAGGAAACTTCCTGTGCTGCTTTCTTACGTATGGCTGAGGCTTTAGACATAAAGTGGCCGCGAATAGTGGCTTTATGTGCTTCCCAAACTAGGCTAGGAGAGACGTTCTGGGGAGGCGTTTTCCTCCAAAAAAAATTTCAGGTTCAATTTAGTGTCTGAGAGAGTGGAGGGGTGCGAAAGAAGAGTATCATCAAGACGCCATTTACGGGATTTATTAGGGGTTCCATAGAAGTCTATCAGGATATACACCCCTGCATGATCCGTCCATGAACAGGGAGTGATGCCTGAATCAGATATCAACGTCGAGAGTGAGTGAGATACATGTATCATATCTATTCGAGAGTAATGCTGATGAGGTGCAGAGAAGTGGGTGTAGTCTCTGGCGTTGGAGTGTTTAAGACGCCAGGTGTCTCATAAATCATGCTGCGTGAGGGAGGATGCCAATGTGAGGGCAGCATCAGACGGGGATGCATCCTTCTTAGTTTTAGGAGGAATAGATTTATCTAAGGAGGGATCAAGCACAGTATTAAAGTCCCCACCTAAAATAATGTGGCCTTGCGCTACTCTATTAAGACGCAAAAAGAGTGTGCGAAAAAAACGGGATTGGTCTTGATTAGGGGCGTATACAGACACGAGCGTTAGAATATCAGTGCGGAGCGTACCAATCACTATCAGGTACCGGCCGTCAGGATCAGCTATGGTTGTAGTGTGGACAAATGGGATATTACGGTGAATCAATATAGCTACCCCCCTTTTCTTACAGTCAGCAGAGGCAAAAAAGGTCCGGGTAAATTGCTTACCGTGAAGTTGAGAGTGTGTACCGGCGAAATGGGTCTCTTGAAGGAAAACTATATCAGCCTTCTCTCTCTGACAGGCGGACAACATCACTGTACGTTTCTTGGGAGAATTAAGCCCGTTAACATTTATAGAAAACAATTTAAGCGCCATGTGATACCAAAGAACAAAAGAGGAGCAGTGGAAACCCGTCCCGGGGAAGAAGGAAAAGGAAAGAAGAAGAACAGCAAAAAAATAAGAATCAGAAACATGGAAGAAAAGAAAGTGATAGAGAACCCATACGGGAGAAAACCCTGAATTATAGGGTCCCAATCAGGGACCGCTACACAAATATAAAACATCATACTTTGAAGTAGCAAATAAAGGGAGCACGGGGGTAGTTGGAACAGCAAGCTAATGCAGGAGAAGCGGGTCCCTCTGGGCCGCAATAGTTGAGTCGGCTGGAGCCGAAGATACAATAATGTAACCCAAAATATGAAAAACAATAAACAAAAACGTACTGTGTCATAACCAACAAAAAATAAAATAAAAAGAGGGGGGAAGGGGAACAAGGGGAGACAAGGTAAACGAGATAAGCCCAGCGTAGTGAGGAGCAAAATCAACACTACAATATAATGCTTTACATAAGCATTGAAGTCTAGTAGACTAAATAACAACCACCATCATTCGTATAAAGGAGTTAAGGCGGAAGCCAAAGCCTCCAACTGCCAAAAGAGAGTATAAAATAAGGATATGTATCCATGAGATAGTGAGAACCATCCCTTTTTCAAGGAGTGTCTGCTTTGATCAGGGAGGTTCATTGGTATCAGGGCGATGTAGGGATACTCTCGTCCATTCAGGCAATGGAGGCTGGAGATGTCGAAGCCCAGGAGAAGAGGCAGAGGCCTCATCAGATGATGGTACAGGAAGGAGATCAAGTTTAGCTAACAAGGCCTGTCCTTGAGTTAAGGTTTTAATGGAATGAGTGGAATTGTTCACTGAAACTTGGAGCATAAAAGGAAATCCCCATCTGTATCATATTTGATGCTGTCGTAGTATCCTGGTAACGGGCTGGGGGTCTCGTCTTTTTTGAATGGTAGAAGGGGCCAAGTCCTGAAAAACCTGCAATTGCATATCACGGAAATCGATCACTGGAGAGTAGCGAACCGATGTCCGAATCCTTTCTTTTGAACGATAATAATGTAGCCAGACTATGACGTCTCTAGGCGGTTGTGAGGGAGAAGGCTTGGCTCGGAGTGCTCTGTGGGCTCTATCACAGAGACAGTCACCATCGGAGAGATCAGGTAATACATGCTGAAAAAAGTCCTTCAAAAAAGACGTCAAAGAGGGGCCGAGGATTGCGGATATGCAAATTATTGCGACGAGAGCGATTCTCTTGGTCTTCTTGCCATTCCTTAAGAGCCTCTACCTCATCATGAAGTCTAGAGAGTTCTGAATCTAGACGTTGTTGAGAGCGGCAAAGATTGTCAGTTTTAGATTCTAGGGCATCCGTGCGATTACCAAGGGCCGTGAGGTCTGACTTGAATTCGGCAATAGCAGTAGAGAGTTCTTGCTTAAAAGCAGATTGGACCCCCTCCAGCAGACTTGTTATTACTGCTTGGATCTGTGGATCTGTATATCTGGCTCTGATGAACAGGGGGAAGAAGGAGAGTCCATAAGCAATGCAGGAGTCTGAGGGCCCTTAGATTTTGATCCAAAGAAATGAATGGACGCCTGTGTAACTTTCTTGTTTCTTTGCGACATAGTGAAGGACCAACAAGATGAGTGGGGTATCACAAAAGTAAAGGGGGACACAGTCAATCCTTGTTTTGTATTCGTTAAGTAGAAAAGGGAAAGACAATGAGAAAGCTATTACGGTCCAGGCAGGACAAACCGCATCGCTAGGTAGACATCATGGGCAGCAGATGCAAAATGTTTAGAGTCCTATAGCGATGCTTGTATTTTCTGTGTATATGCACACGTGGCAGCAACTACACAAATAAAGACAGTATAGGAGCAGGGGCTATTGAAAATGCTGGGCAAACAGTACTATATGGTAGAGAAGGGCTGCTATTACACTCTCCCACCTGTGTCTCGGATGGAAGTTCCACACTATATATAAGGAGAGCTTATGCAGCACTCTCCCTCCTGCAGACTGCTCCACACTGTATGAGAGAGCTGCTACCTCCCCCTCTGTATGTAATCAGGCAGCTCCTCACCACATCAGAGAGGATTGATGTGCTTCCTCTCACCTGAGCTGCAATGGCCGCAGGACCCGAGCGGCTGTCCAAAGGTCTTCAGCCGGCCCAACAGAAGGTCACTGCGTCTTGCCCAGGGTAAGGAAGGGACGGGCAAGTGGTCTCAGGTCCCCTAGGCACTCCTACAGCCGCTGGGTGCAATCCGGCGGGTCTACTGGTGCGGGCGGCGTCAGCCCCTCCCGCATCTCCGCCAAAACTGAAAATCGAGGCTCCGGCTTTGGCAGCAGGCACAGGCCACAGCTCACGGTGATGGCGGTGCTGCTTCTCGGCTCTGCGGACCGCACCTAGGGGGTTCCCAGTGATGTGGCAGTGAGAGGTGAAGTCTGGTGGGGTACAGTAGAGCTGCTTGGGGTCAGAGAGTGGGTGAAATAGAGCTCTATAATCGGGAGCTCTTAGGGCTTGCTGCCTCCTCCATTGATGGCCAGACCACGCCCCCCCTTTCCTGTTTTATACAGTTCAATTACCTTTTCCCGCAGATCCTTTGACAATTCTTTGCTTTCCCCATGACTCAGTATCCAGACACGTCAGTGCAGCACTGGATGAAAGATGCAAGGGTCTTTCAGGAGTCCAGAAACTCACTGACCTTTTATACACACACACTGATTACAAGCAAACAGATCACAGGTGAGGATGGTTACCTTTAGTAGCCATTCAAACCCGTTTGTGTCACTTGTGTGCATGTTATCAGGCCAAAATCTCCAGGGTATGTAAACTTTTGATCAGGGTCATTTGGGTAGTTTCTGTTGTCATTATTATTTAAAAAGAGTAAACACAGTTGTTTGACAATAAATTAGAGATGAGCGGGTTCGGTTTCTCTGAATCCGAACCCGCCCGAACTTCATGGTTTTTTTCACGGGTCCGAGCAGACTCGGATCCTCCCGCCTTGCTCGGTTAACCCGAGCGCGCCCGAACGTCATCATGACGCTGTCGGATTCTCGCGAGACTCGGATTCTATATAAGCAGCCGCGCGTCGCCGCCATTTTCACACGTGCATTGAGATTGATAGGGAGAGGACGTGGCTGGCGTCCTCTCCATTTAGATTAGAAGAGAGAGAGAGAGAGATTGACCTGATTTACTGGAGCTTAGGAGTACTGTAGAAGTGTAGAGAGTGCAGAGTTTACTAGTGACTGACCACAGTGACCACCAGACAGTGCAGTTTTATTTAATATATCCGTTCTCTGCCTGAAAAAAACGATACACACAGTGACTCAGTCACATACCATATCTGTGTGCACTGCTCAGCCCAGTGTGCTGCATCATCTATGTATATATATCTGACTGTGCTCAGCTCACACAGCTTATAATTGTGGGGGAGACTGGGGAGCACTGCAGTGCCAGTTATAGGTTATAGCAGGAGCCAGGAGTACATATTATATTAAAATTAAACAGTGCACACTTTTGCTGCAGGAGTGCCACTGCCAGTGTGACTGACCAGTGACCTGACCACACTGACCACCAGTATAGTTAGTAGTATACTATATTGTGATTGCCTGAAAAAGTTAAACACTCGTCGTGTGACTTCACTTGTGTGGTGTTTTTTTTTTTATTCTATAAAAAACTCATTCTGCTGACAGACAGTGTCCAGCAGGTCCGTCATTATATAATATATACCTGTCCGGCTGCAGTAGTGATATATATATATTTTTTATATCATTATTTATCATCCAGTCTATACTAGCAGCAGACACAGTACGGTAGTTCACGGCTGTAGCTACCTCTGTGTCGGCACTCGGCAGTCCATCCATAATTGTATACCACCTACCCGTGTTTTTTTTTTCTTTCTTCTTTATACATACATACTACTACATCTCTTTATCAACCAGTCTATATTAGCAGCAGACACAGTACAGTACGGTAGTCCACGGCTGTAGCTACCTCTGTGTCGGCACTCGGCAGTCCGTCCATAATTGTATACCACCTACCCGTGGTTTTTTTTTCTTTCTTCTTTATACATACATACTACTACATCTCTTTATCAACCAGTCTATATTAGCAGCAGACACAGTACAGTACGGTAGTTCACGGCTGTAGCTACCTCTGTGTCGGCACTCGGCAGTCCGTCCATAATTGTATACCACCTACCCGAGGTTTTTTTTTCTTTCTTCTTTATACATACATACTACTACATCTCTTTATCAACCAGTCTATATTAGCAGCAGACACAGTACGGTAGTTCACGGCTGTAGCTACCTCTGTGTCGGCACTCGGCAGTCCGTCCATAATTGTATACCACCTACCCGTGGTTTTTTTTTCTTTCTTCTTTATACATACATACTACTACATCTCTTTATCAACCAGTCTATATTAGCAGCAGACACAGTACAGTACGGTAGTCCACGGCTGTAGCTACCTCTGTGTCGGCACTCGGCAGTCCGTCCATAATTGTATACCACCTACCCGTGGTTTTTTTTTCTTTCTTCTTTATACATACATACTACTACATCTCTTTATCAACCAGTCTATATTAGCAGCAGACACAGTACAGTACGGTAGTTCACGGCTGTAGCTACCTCTGTGTCGGCACTCGGCAGTCCGTCCATAATTGTATACCACCTACCCGTGGTTTTTTTTTCTTTCTTCTTTATACTTATACATACATACTACTACATCTCTTTATCAACCAGTCTATATTAGCAGCAGACACAGTACAGTACGGTAGTTCACGGCTGTAGCTACCTCTGTGTCGGCACTCGGCAGTCCATCCATAATTGTATACCACCTACCCGAGGTTTTTTTTTCTTTCTTCTTTATACATACATACTACTACATCTCTTTATCAACCAGTCTATATTAGCAGCAGACACAGTACAGTACGGTAGTTCACGGCTGTAGCTACCTCTGTGTCGGCACTCGGCAGTCCGTCCATAATTGTATACTAGTATCCATCCATCTCCATTGTTTACCTGAGGTGCCTTTTAGTTGTGCCTATTAAAATATGGAGAACAAAAATGTTGAGGTTCCAAAATTAGGGAAAGATCAAGATCCACTTCCACCTCGTGCTGAAGCTGCTGCCACTAGTCATGGCCGAGACGATGAAATGCCAGCAACGTCGTCTGCCAAGGCCGATGCCCAATGTCATAGTACAGAGCATGTCAAATCCAAAACACCAAATATCAGTAAAAAAAGGACTCCAAAACCTAAAATAAAATTGTCGGAGGAGAAGCGTAAACTTGCCAATATGCCATTTACCACACGGAGTGGCAAGGAACGGCTGAGGCCCTGGCCTATGTTCATGGCTAGTGGTTCAGCTTCACATGAGGATGGAGGCACTCAGCCTCTCGCTAGAAAAATGAAAAGACTCAAGCTGGCAAAAGCAGTAGCACCGCAAAGAACTGTGCGTTCTTCGAAATCCCAAATCCACAAGGAGAGTCCAATTGTGTCGGTTGCGATGCCTGACCTTCCCAACACTGGACGTGAAGAGCATGCGCCTTCCACCATTTGCACGCCCCCTGCAAGTGCTGGAAGGAGCACCCGCAGTCCAGTTCCTGATAGTCAGATTGAAGATGTCAGTGTTGAAGTACACCAGGATGAGGAGGATATGGGTGTTGCTGGCGCTGGGGAGGAAATTGACCAGGAGGATTCTGATGGTGAGGTGGTTTGTTTAAGTCAGGCACCCGGGGAGACACCTGTTGTCCGTGGGAGGAATATGGCCGTTGACATGCCTGGTGAAAATACCAAAAAAATCAGCTCTTCGGTGTGGAGGTATTTCAACAGAAATGCGGACAACAGGTGTCAAGCCGTGTGTTCCCTTTGTCAAGCTGTAATAAGTAGGGGTAAGGACGTTAACCACCTCGGAACATCCTCCCTTATACGTCACCTGCAGCGCATTCATAATAAGTCAGTGACAAGTTCAAAAACTTTGGGTGACAGCGGAAGCAGTCCACTGACCAGTAAATCCCTTCCTCTTGTAACCAAGCTCACGCAAACCACCCCACCAACTCCCTCAGTGTCAATTTCCTCCTTCCCCAGGAATGCCAATAGTCCTGCAGGCCATGTCACTGGCAATTCTGACGATTCCTCTCCTGCCTGGGATTCCTCCGATGCATCCTTGCGTGTAACGCCTACTGCTGCTGGCGCTGCTGTTGTTGCTGCTGGGAGTCGATGGTCATCCCAGAGGGGAAGTCGTAAGACCACTTTTACTACTTCCACCAAGCAATTGACTGTCCAACAGTCCTTTGCGAGGAAGATGAAATATCACAGCAGTCATCCTACTGCAAAGCGGATAACTGAGGCCTTGGCATCCTGGGTGGTGAGAAACGTGGTTCCGGTATCCATCATTACTGCAGAGCCAACTAGAGACTTGTTGGAGGTACTGTGTCCCCGGTACCAAATACCATCTAGGTTCCATTTCTCTAGGCAGGCGATACCGAAAATGTACACAGACCTCAGAAAAAGAGTCACCAGTGTCCTAAAAAATGCAGCTGTACCCAATGTCCACTTAACCACGGACATGTGGACAAGTGGAGCAGGGCAGGGTCAGGACTATATGACTGTGACAGCCCACTGGGTAGATGTATGGACTCCCGCCGCAAGAACAGCAGCGGCGGCACCAGTAGCAGCATCTCGCAAACGCCAACTCTTTCCTAGGCAGGCTACGCTTTGTATCACCGCTTTCCAGAATACGCACACAGCTGAAAACCTCTTACGGCAACTGAGGAAGATCATCGCGGAATGGCTTACCCCAATTGGACTCTCCTGTGGATTTGTGGCATCGGACAACGCCAGCAATATTGTGTGTGCATTAAATATGGGCAAATTCCAGCACGTCCCATGTTTTGCACATACCTTGAATTTGGTGGTGCAGAATTATTTAAAAAACGACAGGGGCGTGCAAGAGATGCTGTCGGTGGCCAGAAGAATTGCGGGACACTTTCGGCGTACAGGCACCACGTACAGAAGACTGGAGCACCACCAAAAACTACTGAACCTGCCCTGCCATCATCTGAAGCAAGAAGTGGTAACGAGGTGGAATTCAACCCTCTATATGCTTCAGAGGTTGGAGGAGCAGCAAAAGGCCATTCAAGCCTATACAATTGAGCACGATATAGGTGGTGGAATGCACCTGTCTCAAGCGCAGTGGAGAATGATTTCAACGTTGTGCAAGGTTCTGCTGCCCTTTGAACTTGCCACACGTGAAGTCAGTTCAGACACTGCCAGCCTGAGTCAGGTCATTCCCCTCATCAGGCTTTTGCAGAAGAAGCTGGAGACATTGAAGGAGGAGCTAACACGGAGCGATTCCGCTAGGCATGTGGGACTTGTGGATGGAGCCCTTAATTCGCTTAACAAGGATTCACGGGTGGTCAATCTGTTGAAATCAGAGCACTACATTTTGGCCACCATGCTCGATCCTAGATTTAAAGCCTACCTTGGATCTCTCTTTCCGGCAGACACAAGTCTGCTGGGGTTGAAAGACCTGCTGGTGAGAAAATTGTCAAGTCAAGCGGAACGCGACCTGTCAACATCTCCTCCTTCACATTCTCCCGCAACTGGGGGTGCGAGGAAAAGGCTCAGAATTCCGAGCCCACCCGCTGGCGGTGATGCAGGGCAGTCTGGAGCGACTGCTGATGCTGACATCTGGTCCGGACTGAAGGACCTGACAACGATTACGGACATGTCGTCTACTGTCACTGCATATGATTCTCTCACCATTGAAAGAATGGTGGAGGATTATATGAGTGACCGCATCCAAGTAGGCACGTCACACAGTCCATACTTATACTGGCAGGAAAAAGAGGCAATTTGGAGGCCCTTGCACAAACTGGCTTTATTCTACCTAAGTTGCCCTCCCACAAGTGTGTACTCCGAAAGAGTGTTTAGTGCCGCCGCTCACCTTGTCAGCAATCGGCGTACGAGGTTACATCCAGAAAATGTGGAGAAGATGATGTTCATTAAAATGAATTATAATCAATTCCTCCGCGGAGACATTGACCAGCAGCAATTGCCTCCACAAAGTACACAGGGAGCTGAGATGGTGGATTCCAGTGGGGACGAATTGATAATCTGTGAGGAGGGGGATGTACACGGTGATATATCGGAGGATGATGATGAGGTGGACATCTTGCCTCTGTAGAGCCAGTTTGTGCAAGGAGAGATTAATTGCTTCTTTTTTGGGGGGGGTCCAAACCAACCCGTCATATCAGTCACAGTCGTGTGGCAGACCCTGTCACTGAAATGATGGGTTGGTTAAAGTGTGCATGTCCTGTTTTGTTTATACAACATAAGGGTGGGTGGGAGGGCCCAAGGACAATTCCATCTTGCACCTCTTTTTTCTTTTATTTTTCTTTGCGTCATGTGCTGTTTGGGGAGGGTTTTTTGGAAGGGACATCCTGCGTGACACTGCAGTGCCACTCCTAAATGGGCCCGGTGTTTGTGTCGGCCACTAGGGTCGCTTATCTTACTCACACAGTCAGCTACCTCATTGCGCCTCTTTTTTTCTTTGCGTCATGTGCTGTTTGGGGAGGGTTTTTTGGAAGGGCCATCCTGCGTGACACTGCAGTGCCACTCCTAGATGGGCCCGGTGTTTGTGTCGGCCACTAGGGTCGCTAATCTTACTCACACAGCTACCTCATTGCGCCTCTTTTTTTCTTTGCGTCATGTGCTGTTTGGGGAGGGTTTTTTGGAAGGGACATCCTGCGTGACACTGCAGTGCCACTCCTAAATGGGCCCGGTGTTTGTGTCGGCCACTAGGGTCGCTTATCTTACTCACACAGTCAGCTACCTCATTGCGCCTCTTTTTTTCTTTGCGTCATGTGCTGTTTGGGGAGGGTTTTTTGGAAGGGCCATCCTGCGTGACACTGCAGTGACTCAGTCACACAGTGACTCAGTCACATACCATATCTGTGTGCACTGCTCAGCCCAGTGTGCTGCATCATCTATGTATATATATCTGACTGTGCTCAGCTCACACAGCTTATAATTGTGGGGGAGACTGGGGAGCACTGCAGTGCCAGTTATAGGTTATAGCAGGAGCCAGGAGTACATATTATATTAAAATTAAACAGTGCACACTTTTGCTGCAGGAGTGCCACTGCCAGTGTGACTGACCAGTGACCTGACCACACTGACCACCAGTATAGTTAGTAGTATACTATATTGTGATTGCCTGAAAAAGTTAAACACTCGTCGTGTGACTTCACTTGTGTGGTGTTTTTTTTTTTATTCTATAAAAAACTCATTCTGCTGACAGACAGTGTCCAGCAGGTCCGTCATTATATAATATATACCTGTCCGGCTGCAGTAGTGATATATATATATTTTTTATATCATTATTTATCATCCAGTCTATACTAGCAGCAGACACAGTACGGTAGTTCACGGCTGTAGCTACCTCTGTGTCGGCACTCGGCAGTCCATCCATAATTGTATACCACCTACCCGTGTTTTTTTTTTCTTTCTTCTTTATACATACATACTACTACATCTCTTTATCAACCAGTCTATATTAGCAGCAGACACAGTACAGTACGGTAGTCCACGGCTGTAGCTACCTCTGTGTCGGCACTCGGCAGTCCGTCCATAATTGTATACCACCTACCCGTGGTTTTTTTTTCTTTCTTCTTTATACATACATACTACTACATCTCTTTATCAACCAGTCTATATTAGCAGCAGACACAGTACAGTACGGTAGTTCACGGCTGTAGCTACCTCTGTGTCGGCACTCGGCAGTCCGTCCATAATTGTATACCACCTACCCGAGGTTTTTTTTTCTTTCTTCTTTATACATACATACTACTACATCTCTTTATCAACCAGTCTATATTAGCAGCAGACACAGTACGGTAGTTCACGGCTGTAGCTACCTCTGTGTCGGCACTCGGCAGTCCGTCCATAATTGTATACCACCTACCCGTGGTTTTTTTTTCTTTCTTCTTTATACATACATACTACTACATCTCTTTATCAACCAGTCTATATTAGCAGCAGACACAGTACAGTACGGTAGTCCACGGCTGTAGCTACCTCTGTGTCGGCACTCGGCAGTCCGTCCATAATTGTATACCACCTACCCGTGGTTTTTTTTTCTTTCTTTATACATACATACTACTACATCTCTTTATCAACCAGTCTATATTAGCAGCAGACACAGTACAGTACGGTAGTTCACGGCTGTAGCTACCTCTGTGTCGGCACTCGGCAGTCCGTCCATAATTGTATACCACCTACCCGTGGTTTTTTTTTCTTTCTTCTTTATACTTATACATACATACTACTACATCTCTTTATCAACCAGTCTATATTAGCAGCAGACACAGTACAGTACGGTAGTTCACGGCTGTAGCTACCTCTGTGTCGGCACTCGGCAGTCCGTCCATAATTGTATACCACCTACCCGTGGTTTTTTTTTTCTTTCTTCTTTATACTTATACATACATACTACTACATCTCTTTATCAACCAGTCTATATTAGCAGCAGACACAGTACAGTACGGTAGTTCACGGCTGTAGCTACCTCTGTGTCGGCACTCGGCAGTCCATCCATAATTGTATACCACCTACCCGAGGTTTTTTTTTCTTTCTTCTTTATACATACATACTACTACATCTCTTTATCAACCAGTCTATATTAGCAGCAGACACAGTACAGTACGGTAGTTCACGGCTGTAGCTACCTCTGTGTCGGCACTCGGCAGTCCGTCCATAATTGTATACTAGTATCCATCCATCTCCATTGTTTACCTGAGGTGCCTTTTAGTTGTGCCTATTAAAATATGGAGAACAAAAATGTTGAGGTTCCAAAATTAGGGAAAGATCAAGATCCACTTCCACCTCGTGCTGAAGCTGCTGCCACTAGTCATGGCCGAGACGATGAAATGCCAGCAACGTCGTCTGCCAAGGCCGATGCCCAATGTCATAGTACAGAGCATGTCAAATCCAAAACACCAAATATCAGTAAAAAAAGGACTCCAAAACCTAAAATAAAATTGTCGGAGGAGAAGCGTAAACTTGCCAATATGCCATTTACCACACGGAGTGGCAAGGAACGGCTGAGGCCCTGGCCTATGTTCATGGCTAGTGGTTCAGCTTCACATGAGGATGGAGGCACTCAGCCTCTCGCTAGAAAAATGAAAAGACTCAAGCTGGCAAAAGCAGTAGCACCGCAAAGAACTGTGCGTTCTTCGAAATCCCAAATCCACAAGGAGAGTCCAATTGTGTCGGTTGCGATGCCTGACCTTCCCAACACTGGACGTGAAGAGCATGCGCCTTCCACCATTTGCACGCCCCCTGCAAGTGCTGGAAGGAGCACCCGCAGTCCAGTTCCTGATAGTCAGATTGAAGATGTCAGTGTTGAAGTACACCAGGATGAGGAGGATATGGGTGTTGCTGGCGCTGGGGAGGAAATTGACCAGGAGGATTCTGATGGTGAGGTGGTTTGTTTAAGTCAGGCACCCGGGGAGACACCTGTTGTCCGTGGGAGGAATATGGCCGTTGACATGCCTGGTGAAAATACCAAAAAAATCAGCTCTTCGGTGTGGAGGTATTTCAACAGAAATGCGGACAACAGGTGTCAAGCCGTGTGTTCCCTTTGTCAAGCTGTAATAAGTAGGGGTAAGGACGTTAACCACCTCGGAACATCCTCCCTTATACGTCACCTGCAGCGCATTTATAATAAGTCAGTGACAAGTTCAAAAACTTTGGGTGACAGCGGAAGCAGTCCACTGACCAGTAAATCCCTTCCTCTTGTAACCAAGCTCACGCAAACCACCCCACCAACTCCCTCAGTGTCAATTTCCTCCTTCCCCAGGAATGCCAATAGTCCTGCAGGCCATGTCACTGGCAATTCTGACGATTCCTCTCCTGCCTGGGATTCCTCCGATGCATCCTTGCGTGTAACGCCTACTGCTGCTGGCGCTGCTGTTGTTGCTGCTGGGAGTCGATGGTCATCCCAGAGGGGAAGTCGTAAGACCACTTTTACTACTTCCACCAAGCAATTGACTGTCCAACAGTCCTTTGCGAGGAAGATGAAATATCACAGCAGTCATCCTACTGCAAAGCGGATAACTGAGGCCTTGGCATCCTGGGTGGTGAGAAACGTGGTTCCGGTATCCATCATTACTGCAGAGCCAACTAGAGACTTGTTGGAGGTACTGTGTCCCCGGTACCAAATACCATCTAGGTTCCATTTCTCTAGGCAGGCGATACCGAAAATGTACACAGACCTCAGAAAAAGAGTCACCAGTGTCCTAAAAAATGCAGCTGTACCCAATGTCCACTTAACCACGGACATGTGGACAAGTGGAGCAGGGCAGGGTCAGGACTATATGACTGTGACAGCCCACTGGGTAGATGTATGGACTCCCGCCGCAAGAACAGCAGCGGCGGCACCAGTAGCAGCATCTCGCAAACGCCAACTCTTTCCTAGGCAGGCTACGCTTTGTATCACCGCTTTCCAGAATACGCACACAGCTGAAAACCTCTTACGGCAACTGAGGAAGATCATCGCGGAATGGCTTACCCCAATTGGACTCTCCTGTGGATTTGTGGCATCGGACAACGCCAGCAATATTGTGTGTGCATTAAATATGGGCAAATTCCAGCACGTCCCATGTTTTGCACATACCTTGAATTTGGTGGTGCAGAATTATTTAAAAAACGACAGGGGCATGCAAGAGATGCTGTCGGTGGCCAGAAGAATTGCGGGACACTTTCGGCGTACAGGCACCACGTACAGAAGACTGGAGCACCACCAAAAACTACTGAACCTGCCCTGCCATCATCTGAAGCAAGAAGTGGTAACGAGGTGGAATTCAACCCTCTATATGCTTCAGAGGTTGGAGGAGCAGCAAAAGGCCATTCAAGCCTATACAATTGAGCACGATATAGGAGGTGGAATGCACCGGTCTCAAGCGCAGTGGAGAATGATTTCAACGTTGTGCAAGGTTCTGCTGCCCTTTGAACTTGCCACACGTGAAGTCAGTTCAGACACTGCCAGCCTGAGTCAGGTCATTCCCCTCATCAGGCTTTTGCAGAAGAAGCTGGAGACATTGAAGGAGGAGCTAACACGGAGCGATTCCGCTAGGCATGTGGGACTTGTGGATGGAGCCCTTAATTCGCTTAACAAGGATTCACGGGTGGTCAATCTGTTGAAATCAGAGCACTACATTTTGGCCACCATGCTCGATCCTAGATTTAAAGCCTACCTTGGATCTCTCTTTCCGGCAGACACAAGTCTGCTGGGGTTGAAAGACCTGCTGGTGAGAAAATTGTCAAGTCAAGCGGAACGCGACCTGTCAACATCTCCTCCTTCACATTCTCCCGCAACTGGGGGTGCGAGGAAAAGGCTCAGAATTCCGAGCCCACCCGCTGGCGGTGATGCAGGGCAGTCTGGAGCGACTGCTGATGCTGACATCTGGTCCGGACTGAAGGACCTGACAACGATTACGGACATGTCGTCTACTGTCACTGCATATGATTCTCTCACCATTGAAAGAATGGTGGAGGATTATATGAGTGACCGCATCCAAGTGGGCACGTCACACAGTCCATACTTATACTGGCAGGAAAAAGAGGCAATTTGGAGGCCCTTGCACAAACTGGCTTTATTCTACCTAAGTTGCCCTCCCACAAGTGTGTACTCCGAAAGAGTGTTTAGTGCCGCCGCTCACCTTGTCAGCAATCGGCGTACGAGGTTACATCCAGAAAATGTGGAGAAGATGATGTTCATTAAAATGAATTATAATCAATTCCTCCGCGGAGACATTGACCAGCAGCAATTGCCTCCACAAAGTACACAGGGAGCTGAGATGGTGGATTCCAGTGGGGACGAATTGATAATCTGTGAGGAGGGGGATGTACACGGTGATATATCGGAGGATGATGATGAGGTGGACATCTTGCCTCTGTAGAGCCAGTTTGTGCAAGGAGAGATTAATTGCTTCTTTTTTGGGGGGGGTCCAAACCAACCCGTCATATCAGTCACAGTCGTGTGGCAGACCCTGTCACTGAAATGATGGGTTGGTTAAAGTGTGCATGTCCTGTTTTGTTTATACAACATAAGGGTGGGTGGGAGGGCCCAAGGACAATTCCATCTTGCACCTCTTTTTTCTTTTATTTTTCTTTGCGTCATGTGCTGTTTGGGGAGGGTTTTTTGGAAGGGACATCCTGCGTGACACTGCAGTGCCACTCCTAAATGGGCCCGGTGTTTGTGTCGGCCACTAGGGTCGCTTATCTTACTCACACAGTCAGCTACCTCATTGCGCCTCTTTTTTTCTTTGCGTCATGTGCTGTTTGGGGAGGGTTTTTTGGAAGGGCCATCCTGCGTGACACTGCAGTGCCACTCCTAGATGGGCCCGGTGTTTGTGTCGGCCACTAGGGTCGCTAATCTTACTCACACAGCTACCTCATTGCGCCTCTTTTTTTCTTTGCGTCATGTGCTGTTTGGGGAGGGTTTTTTGGAAGGGACATCCTGCGTGACACTGCAGTGCCACTCCTAAATGGGCCCGGTGTTTGTGTCGGCCACTAGGGTCGCTTATCTTACTCACACAGTCAGCTACCTCATTGCGCCTCTTTTTTTCTTTGCGTCATGTGCTGTTTGGGGAGGGTTTTTTGGAAGGGCCATCCTGCGTGACACTGCAGTGCCACTCCTAGATGGGCCCGGTGTTTGTGTCGGCCACTAGGGTCGCTAATCTTACTCACACAGCTACCTCATTGCGCCTCTTTTTTTCTTTGCGTCATGTGCTGTTTGGGGAGGGTTTTTTGGAAGGGACATCCTGCGTGACACTGCAGTGCCACTCCTAAATGGGCCCGGTGTTTGTGTCGGCCACTACGGTCGCTAATCTTACTCACACAGCTACCTCATTGCGCCTCTTTTTTTCTTTGCGTCATGTGCTGTTTGGGGAGGGTTTTTTGGAAGGGACATCCTACGTGACACTGCAGTGCCACTCCTAGATGGGCCCGGTGTTTGTGTCGGCCACTAGGGTCGCTAATCTTACTCACACAGCTACCTCATTGCGCCTCTTTTTTTCTTTGCGTCATGTGCTGTTTGGGGAGGGTTTTTTGGAAGGGCCATCCTGCGTGACACTGCAGTGCCACTCCTAGATGGGCCCGGTGTTTGTGTCGGCCACTAGGGTCGCTAATCTTACTCACACAGCTACCTCATTGCGCCTCTTTTTTTCTTTGCGTCATGTGCTGTTTGGGGAGGGTTTTTTGGAAGGGACATCCTGCGTGACACTGCAGTGCCACTCCTAAATGGGCCCGGTGTTTGTGTCGGCCACTAGGGTCGCTAATCTTACTCACACAGCTACCTCATTGCGCCTCTTTTTTTCTTTGCGTCATGTGCTGTTTGGGGAGGGTTTTTTGGAAGGGACATCCTGCGTGACACTGCAGTGCCACTCCTAGATGGGCCAGGTGTTTGTGTCGGCCACTAGGGTCGCTTAGCTTAGTCATCCAGCGACCTCGGTGCAAATTTTAGGACTAAAAATAATATTGTGAGGTGTGAGGTATTCAGAATAGACTGAAAATGAGTGGAAATTATGGTTTTTGAGGTTAATAATAATATGGGATCAAAATGACCCCCAAAAAAAATTCGGTGAGGTTTTGCCAAAACGCGGTCGAACCCAAAACACGGCCGCGGAACCGAACCCAAAACCAAAACACAAAACCCGAAAAATTTCAGGCGCTCATCACTACAATAAATGTCTTCACCCAACCACTAACCATGAGTGAAAAAAAAGTTTGTGAGTTATCATTCATATTCTCTAACAAATGGATAGAAAATCACAAATTCTGCTAGGGTACGTAAACTTATGCGCACAACTGTATATATATATATATATATATATATATATATTGGGAGTTATGCTGACTCCTGAAATACTCTGTGCTGCCGTCCCACCCATTGGTGTGCTAGGGGTGTCTGACCCCCACAGTGTTTGTTTCCAGACTGAAAGTCATATGTGTACCAAGTTTGTTGTTAATTGCTGCAGGCATTCCACAGTTATGCTGTCTGCTGACATACTCTGTGCTGCTGTCCCACCCCTTGGGGTGCTAGGGGTGTCTGACCCCCACAGTGCTTGTTTCCAGACTGAAAGTCATATGTGTACCAAGTTTGTTGTTAATTGCTGCAGGCATTCCAGAGTTATGCTGTCTGCTGACATACTCAGTGCTGCTGCCTCACCCCTAGAGGTGCTAGGGGTGTCTTCCCCCAACAGTGTTTGTTCCCAGATTGTAAGGCATATGTGTATCAATTTTTGAGTACATTGCTCCAGCAATTTCGGAGTTATGCTGTCTCCTGATATACTCTGTGCTGCTGTCTCCCCCCCTAGGGGTGCTAGGGATTTTGTATTATTACGCTTGTATGTCAATTTTCATGATCTTCGCTTGTAAACTGTGAATTTGTATAGAAAGACAGAAGGACAAATTTTCGCTTTTATATAGTAGATATATATATATATATATACACACACACACACACACACACACATAGTTTATATATATATAATTTTCAATAAAATACATATTCTTAATCGTAACCTAATTCAATAATAAAGAAAGAAACTATTTCTGAGTGTTTTTTGGAAAAATATTAGCCAGTTAAGTGGTTACTCATTTAATAATATACACTAAATGTATAAGTATCTTTTTCTTGTTTTTGATTATGTATGTTTCAGCCACAGAAACACAACATCGTTTAAGAGCGATTTTCAGCAATTTAAAACCTCTAATAAAAAAAAGGAGATTTATGGTATACTTACCATGGTTAAATCTCTTTCTGCGAGGTACACTGGGTTCCACAGGGAATACATCGGGGATGCCCTAAAGCAGTTCCTCATGGGAGGGGACGCACTGTAGCGGGCACAAGAACCCGGCATCCAAAGGAAGCATCCCGGGAGGCTCAAGTATCAAAGGCATAGAACCTAATGAACGTGTTCACAGATTAGTCGCCTTGCACAATTGTTCAGCGGACGGGCCTCGGCTGGCCGCCCAAGAAGGTCCAACAGACCGAGTAGAATGGGCTTTAATAGCAGCAGGTGTTGGGAGACCAGCCTGTGCATATGCTTGTGCAATCACCATTCTAATCCATCTGACCAAGGTTTGCTTATTCGCAGGCCAGTCACGTTTGTGAAAACCAAAAAGTACAAAAAGGGTATCTGACCTACTGAGGGCGGCAGTCCTTTCAACGTAAATACGGAGAGCCCGTACCACATTCAAAGAACGCTCTTTGGAGGACAAACCAGAATAGATAAAGGCCGGAACCACAGTCTCTTGGTTAAGATGGAAAGAAGACACCACCTTAGGTGGATAACCAGGGCGAGTTCTAAGAACTGCCCGGTCACAGTGAAAAATAATAAAGGGTGGACGACAGGACAAAGCGCCTAAGTCCAACACACTCCTACCTGAGGCAATAGCCAGCAGAAACATGACCTTAAGCGTAAAGCATTTAAGGTCCACAGACTCAAGAGGTTCCAATGAAGACTCTTGTAGGGCATTCAAGACAACAAACAGATCCCGTTGAGCCACACGAGGGACAAAGGGAGGCTGAATCATTAAAACACCCTAAATCTAGGCCTTGTTGCAGAAAAGCCAAAAGCCTGGAAGTTCTGAACGAATAGGCATTGTAATTCTTAGCAACACACCATGTGAAGTAAGAGTTCCAGAACCTGTAATAAATTCGTGCAGTAGCCGGTTTGCGGGCCTTCAACATAGTTTGAACAACTGCCTCGGAGAATCCTTTGGTCCTCAGGATTGAAGCTTCAAGAGCCACGCCATCAAAGCCAGTCTGTCCAGGTCCGGATAAACACAAGGACCCTGAACGACGAGGTCTGGGAGTTGAGGAAGATGAGGACGCTCTATCGAGAGACCCTGCAGGTCTGAGAACCAATGCCGTCTGGGCCACGCTGGAACGACTAGAAGTAGTATTCCTCCTTCTTGCTTGAACTTCCATATTACCCTGGGCAGGAGTGACACTGGAGGGAACACGTATGGCAGCCGAAAGTTCCATGGAATTGCCAGTGTGTCCATGAACGCTGCTTGAGGATCCCTTGTCCTTGATCCGAAGACCGGAACCTTGTAATTGTGTCGAGACGCTATCAGGTTTACATATGGTAGGCCCCACTTGTCCACTAGGAGTTGAAAGACTTCCAGATGAAGACTCCACTCTCCGATGTGAACGTCCTGTTGACTGAGGAAATCGGCATCCCAGTTGAGGACTCCGGGAATGAACACTGCCGATATTGCTGGCAGATGGCATTCCATCCAACAGAGGATTTTTGATACTTCCAGCATTGCCATGTGGCTTTGAGTGCCGCCTTGATGATTTATGCATGCCACTGTGGTGGCGTTGTCTGATTGTACTTGTTCTGTACCAGAGGCAGGGCCAGTGTCAACGCATTGAACACTGCCCGCAATTCCAGAATGTCTATCGGGAGGAGAGATTCCTCCTTGGTCCACCGACCCTGGAGAGAGTGTTGCTCCAACACTGCGCCCCAACCCCGCAGACTGGCATCCGTTGTTAGAAGGACCTAATTGGAGATCCAGAAGGGATGGCCCCTGCTCAACTGTTGGTCCTGTAGCCATCAGCTCAGTGACAGACAAACCTCCGGAGTCAAGGAGATAATTTGAGACCTGATCTGATGAGGGAGGCCATCCCACTTGGAAAGGATCAACCTCTGCAGAGGGCGGGAATGAAATTGAGCGTACTCTACCATGTCGAAAGCCAACAACATAAGGCCTAGTAATCGCGGGCGAGAGAGGAAGTATCTGATCCTGTCCTGAAGTTTCGGGACTTTCTCTGGAGACAGAAACAGTCTTTGGCTGTTTGTGTCCAGTAGTGCCCCCAGGTGCACCATGCTCCGAGCAGGGACCAGTGAGGACTTCTTCCAGTTGCTGAGCCACCTGTGGGCTTGTAGGGAGTGGACCGTTAGTTCCAGATGACTGAGGAGAACCTCTTGGGAGTTCACCAGGATCAGCAAGTCGTCCAGATACGGCAGGATCCTGATTCCCTGACAGCTGAGTCGGGCCGTTATGGCCATGACCTTGGCGAAGATCCGAGGGGCCGTGCCCAATCCAAAAGGCAAGGCCTGGAATTGATAATGTAGGTTGCCAATAGCAAACCGCAGATATTGCTGATGTGACATGGCAATAGGTATGTGCAGGTATGTATCCTGTATGTCCAGGGATACCATATAGTCTTCGGGTTCCATGGCTAGCACTATAGAGCGCAGAGTTTCCATACGGAATTTGGATTCTCTCACAAACTTGTTCAAAGATTTGAGGTTGAGTATAGGCCGGAAGTACCCATTTGTTTTCAGAACTAGAAACCGGGTCGAATAGGATCCCCTGCCTCTCGGAGACAGAGGTACCGGCACTACCACTCCTGTGTCCAGGAGGGATTGTACAGCCAAGTGGAGAGCTTGCGCTTTTAACGGATCCGAAGGGATGACCATTGTGCAAAACTGGCGAGGGGGGCGTCTCTTGAAAGAGATTGCGTACCCGTGAGAGACAACTTCCCACACCCAAGCATCCGTAGTGGTCTTTAACCAGGCCTGGGCGAACTGCAGAAGTTGACATCCCATCCTGGGGTTCCCCAGGGGGAGGCCCACCCCGTTATGCAGCAGGCTTGTCTTGTTTGGAAGCAGGCTGACGGGTGGCCCAAGATTATTTAGGATTGGTTTTGGAAGCAGGAGCCTGTCTTGGGTACGCCTGGCCTTTTGCTTTTCCTGGAGGTCGAAAGGAATGAAAAGTGGTACTCTTAGCCTTCGGGGCAGAAGGATTAGTACTTGGGAGAAACGCAGTCTTGGCAGTAGCCAAGTCAGTGACAATCTTGTTGAGATCCTTCCCAAATAGGATGTCTCCCTTAAAAGGGAGCACCTCTAAGGTCTTTTTGGAGTCCAGGTCCACTTTCCAGGACCTCAACCACAGAATTCAACGAGCCAGGATAGACGTAGTAGACGCTTTGGCCGCCATTACACCTGCATCAGAGGCCGCCTCCTGAATATAATGGGAGGCTGTGGTAATATAAGATAGATATTGTCTGGCAGTGTCAGAACAATCCTGAGGCAGCTCATCCTCAATAGCCTGAACCCATGCTTCAATGCCCTTCGAGGCCAGGAGGCTACCATAGTGGGTCTATGTACAGCACCAGTAAGAGAGTAAATAGACTTCAGGCAACCCTCCACATGCTTATCCATTGGTTCCTCCAGTGAGGTGACAGTGGTGACAGGCAGAGTAGAGGACACCACAAGATGTGCGACATGAGAGTCCACCAGCGGTGGAGTTTCCCACTTATTGCTAAACTCCGCAGGGATAGGATAATGAGCTAGCATCTTTTTAGACAGGGAAAATTTATTTCCTGGGGACGACCAAAATTCCTGACGTATGTCAATTAAATGGTCAGAATGTGATAAGACTATTTTAGCAACCTTCTGACGTTTGAACTTATCAGGTTTCTTAGAGACAGTAGTAGGCTTGATCTCATCATCTATTTGGAGAATCAGCTTAATAGCCTCCACTAGGTCAGGAACATCAACCTGGTTTGTAGATTCCTCATCAGAAGCAACTGTATCAGTATCAGATGGATCAGTATATTCCTCATCGGAAGAATTATCCAAAATATTAGTGGATTGTGAGGAAGAAATGGCCCGTTTAGATGACCCCTTGGCCCCAGAGGGGCACGAGGTCGGCTTTTGTCTAACCAAAGATTGATTGCATTGTTGTAACTGGGTAGATAGAGTGTCCGCCCAGGGCGGATTAACTACAGGGACAATATATGTCTGTAATGGCACAGGAGGTCCCACAGGGGGTGTAAGACGTGTTACAAGTGTAGTCAGCATTCTTGAGAACGCTGCCCAAGGTGGGTCCTGATTGGCCACAGGTGCTGCAGGTTGACTGGGAGGTGTATGGCACCCAGCGCCTGAACCAGCAGCTAAAACTTCCCCCCTCAGGTAAATCCGTGGTGCCAGTATTGCAGGATGCAGAAGCGTCCGCAGATTTCACGCCCTGTGTGGCAGACATTATAGGTAATGTAGCGTAACAGTACATTATAGCCAGACAAACACAAAACCTGCAAATAACCCCCTTTGTATGTGACAGTAAATACAGGGCACAAACAGAGGATTTAAGCGGTATGAGGTGACTGAAATAAACAGTAAAAAATACAAAGCAGTATATCCTGTGTAGCACTATATATATATATATGAGACCCTGACGCACTTAGCCCCTCAGGGTACAGAATATAGTGATAGCAACAAGTGTGATACAAGAGAATGAAATCTACACAGCAGCTACAGGCACACTCAGTCACAGGTACAATGCAGAAGTTATTACAGGTAAACAATAAAACTGCACTAGACTAGTAAAACTACATATAAATATGTATGTACTAGGTGCTTCATCGCGCCCTACGGGCGCTCTTCACATCGTCGCAAGGGGCTACGCCCCCTTAACCCTTGCATGCCTATCTGGGGTTCAATATTTGTATTATATGGATTATTACCGGCATTCCTTTGTTAGTGGTTAAATATTGCACAATGAAAGGGCATGCGATGGTGAAGAAGGCGCAGCCCCTTGCGACGGCGTGAACAGAACCTGCAGGGCACGATGTACAGAATGTAGCGGGTGCGGGGGGACTACGGATGGGGGAGGGTGTCTGTAGATGCTGCTGGTGGAGGGGGGGACAGATGCGGGGGTGCCCAGATGGGGAAGGGTCGGGAGGTGCTGCAGGTGGGGGAGGGGCAGAGGAGTGGGGGCTGCAGATGGGGGAGGGGTCCGGAGGCACTGCAAGTGGGGGAGGGGCAGGGGTGCCACGGGTGGGGGAGGGGCAGGTGCGGGGATGTTGCAGATGGGTGAAGGGTTCCGGAGGTGCTGTGGGATGAAAAGGGGCGGGGGTGCCGGGGGGTGGGGTAGTGGGTCCGGAGGCGCTGCGGGTGGGGGGAGGGGCAGGTTCGGGTGGTGCGGCGGATGGGAAAGGGGGTCCGGAGGCGCTGCAGGTGGTGGAGGGGCAGGTGCGGGGGTGCCGTAAATGGGGGAGGGATGGGTGAGGGGGGGACCGCGGATGGAGGAGGGTGTCCGCAGATGCTGTGGGTGGAGGGGGGGGGGGCAGGTGTGGGGGGAGACATATATGGGGGTGATGGTCGAGGTGGTCTGGAGGTGCTGTGGGTGGTGGAGGGGCGGGGTAGTGGGAGCAGCGGGTGGTGTAGGGGTCTGGAGGCACAGCGTGTGGGGGAGGGGTGGAGTGCCGCATGTGGTGGAGGGGAAGGTGCATTGGGGTGGGGTGTGGAGGCGCTGCGGGTACTGTACCTGCCAAAAAGGTAGTTGGAGGGTATGCAGTAACAGGGGTGATGGGGCAAGGACAGGGGTGACGGGGCAAGGACAGGGGCGACGGGGCCAGGATAAGGGTGAACAGGGCAAGGCCAGGGGTGACAGGGACATGACAGAACACAGGGCACGGGAGAGATTGGTATTAGGGACAAAACAGTGGTGACTCCAACCTGTTGGGATCTGCTGCTGGTGGAGACTTGGCATTGCTGACTCTCTCAGGCTGGAGTCCTGCTTCCTCTGCCCGTCCGCATCCCTCCCCCCCACTCCTCAGTCACACACCGCGGACCTCGCGCGACTGCCGGGCACTGTGGTAAGGGGAGACTAAGAGTGACTGGTTAGCCCCCAGGAGATGCTGCGGCTGGAGGGAGGGGGTCATGGCATGCACGCGGCGCGGACCTCGCGGCTGCCGGGCACTGTGGTAAGGGGAGACTGGGAGTGACTGGTTAGGCCCCAGGAGACGCTTCGGCTGGAGGGAGGAGGGGGTCATGGCATGCACGCGGCGCGGACCTTGCGGCTGCCGGGCACTGTGGTAAGGGGAGACTGGTTAGCCCCCAGGAGATGCTGCGGCCGGAGGGAGGAGGGGGTCGGAGCCTGCAAGCAGCGCGGACTTCTGCAGCGCTGCCCGCTGGCTAAAGTGTTAGAAGTGTTAGAAGGACCTGGGCACACCTCACTGTGGGCGGCAGCGCTGCAGCTAGCAGTGGGGTTGCCGTGGCTGGAGATAACAGAGGCAGTACGGAACCTGCACAGCGGCAGGTGCCCCACAAAACTGCAGCTAAGAAGCGTGGAGTGTGCCAGAAAGTGACGCCCCTGCTGAGTATGCTGATGTGAGGGGTCAAGCACACAGTGAGCCGGTGCCCGTCTGTCTGTACGGCATACTCCCTCACACACCCCCATACCTCCATACTGCCCCGATTTTCACGGGACAGTCCCATTTTTTTGGGCTCTGTCCCGCTGTCCCACCCGGGGGCCGCAGTGTCCCGCGGTGGGGGGGGGCAGTTGGGAGGCTCCTGTACTCGCTGTTCTGCTTAGCAGAGCAGCGGTGAATAGACGTTGTGTGCATGCGCACAGCGTCTATTTAGTGGAGACAGAGGGAGAGGGGGCATCAGGTGGTACGAATTAAGGGGGGGGGGGTCCGGCAGCAGAGCCGGATTAAGGGGGGGGGCCCAGGGGGTACGTACCGCGGGTCCCACAGTTTTAGGGGGCTCCCCGGCTGCAGTAGCTCTGTCTCAGCTCTGAAGCTCCCCCGTCCTGCCAGCAACAGCAGCATTGTGCTACAGTCAGCACACGCTGCGTGTTGGCAGGTCTGTGGTGTTGCACGCTTTCTTCTGCCTGTGCGGGTGTGTAGGGGGGAGCGACCACCCCCTCTGGATTTACCCCTAGCTGAGGGGCCAAAATCCCATTTAAAAAAAAATAAAATCCCTGAATTTGCAAAAGGGGGCGTGGCCACATGGGCACGATAAGGCCACGCCCCCAAACCCACAGCAGGCACAGCGATGAGATAGAGACCCCCTGTCTCAAGTGCCCTGGGCCCCCCGGACTCATAATCCGCCCCTGGGGGCATGCCAGCAGCTCACAGAGCGCTGGGCATGCCCCCTCACTGACGAAAATGGGGGCGTGGCTCGCGATCCCGGGTCCACCCGCGAAGCCACCCCCCCCTTTTCGTTGGCAACGCCCCTTTTTCGCTGCACGTGTGTCCCTCCTTCTGCCTGAAGAAAGCTGGGAGGTATGCACCCCTGTCTGCCTGAAGAAAGCTGGGAGGTATGCACTCCTGCCTGTGCCATGCCCATACCATCTACTTCTGCTCCTAGTCTCCTATAGATTTGCCCAGATCTGTGACTCATTTGACTAACTCCGCCCAGTGTTGTGACTCCGCCCAGCGTTAGCAAATGAGTCACAAAGTCACAGATCTGGGCTATTATATAGGAGATATAGATATAACAATGCACAGTAGATACTGGATGTATATTACAGAATACTTATACTAAATATTCAGGTAGCAGTACACTTGTTCTTAACTAACACTGTCTAAAATGACATGTAGAATACTTAAGTGTCTGTAAAAGCACAGCACTGATGAGACAGACGGCTTTACAGAGGAGACAGAGCCCAGCAGTCCTGGAGATCAGCCCAGCTACTAGTGAAGATGGCGCCAAAATCTCAGTCAGGCAGTGAGGGAGAGAGAAGTGCAGCTCCAGGGCAGGAACACCAACAGTAGATGGCGCCCGGAGCTGGGGAAGGGGCTACAGGTCAGCGCCTTAACCCCTATGCTGGTCCTTACCACCGGGTACTGTGGAGCCTATGTGAAATGGATTTTAGTAAATCCGACCTGTGCTCCCTGCCCTGGTGGATATAGTGGGGTCCCTGTGCAGTACAGTGTCCAGCAGCGCGGTCTGTCTCCTGGGACCGCAATTTCCCGGCGGTTCCCACATGGGGGGCCCTCTTAACTCCTCCCTGTAGTGCAGCCACGCAATCCTGGAGAGCATCAGCGGTGGTGTGCCTGATGACCGGTGCGCCTCCGCTGCAAGTACCCAGGAACCGGGCAGCGGGAGTATGCAGCGCCGCTGGGGAGGAGACGGAGCCGCAGCACAGAATGTCAGAATTACATAAAGAGTGCTGCAGCCCTTGAAGTCAGTGCCGTAACTAGACATTTTAGCGGTGTGTGCAAGAAACAGTATCAGCGCCCCACCCCCCACATTTAAAATAGGGCCTGTGCATGCCGTAGGTGCATGCCAAAAATATAGGGGCATGGCTTCATGAGGAAGGTGCATGGACACAAAATAATACAAATTCATATTAGGCTGCACAGTAGCCCCACTTAAACACATTACAGCAGGCAGAGCTCCCTTTTACACATTACGGCAGATAGAGTCCCCTTTTACACAGTACAGCAGACAGAGCTCCCTTTTACACATTACACATTACAGCAGATAGAGTTTCCTTTTACACAGTATGGCAGCTTTTACACATTACGGCAAACAGCTCCATTTTACACAGTACGGCAAGTAGAGCTCCCTTTTACACAGTACGGCATGTAGAGTCCCCTTGTACACAGTACGGCAGGTAGAGTCCCCTTGTACACAGTACAGCAGACAGAGCTCCCTTTTACACATTACGGCAGATAGAGTCCACTTTTACACAGTACGGCAGCTTTTACACATTACAGCAGACAGAGCTCCCTGTTACACAGTACGGCAGGTAGAGTCCTCTTTTACACAGTACGGCAGGTAGAGTCCCCTTTTACACAGTACGGCAGGTAGAGTCCCTTTTTACACAGTACAGCAGGTAGAGCCCCCTTTTACACAGTATGGCAGGTACAGCCCCCTTTTACACATTACGGCAGAAAGAGTCCCCTTTTACACATTACGGGAGGTAGAGTCCCCTGTTACACATTACGGCAGGTAGAGTCACGAGAGAGAGGGAGGGAGAGAGAAAGAAAGGTGACAGGTAGAGAGACAGAAAGAGAGAGTGGTGGGAGGAGGAGAGGAGAGAAATAGACGGGGGAGAGACACACACAGCGGTACCTACAGTATGTGATGATGGCTAGAGTGCAGACAGCCATGGTGGCGGCAGGGGGATGTCTCTGTGCTGTAAGGGTTTAATAAAGGGATAGGGTCAGTATACTATAAGTGGGTACAGAAAGATGGGGCAGTGTACTATATGGGTGCTATGAGGGGTTAGGGAAGGATGTGTTGGTATGCTAGTGTGCTATAAGGGATCATAGGTGAGCAAGCCATGTGGTGCTATACAGGAATGGGTCGGAGAGCTGTAAGGGGTTATAGGGTATGGGTCAGTGTGCTGTCAGGACTAGTGGATAATTGTATAATAGATCTGCACCATGTGCACACATCACATTCTAGTGGCAGGTGAATGTTGGTGACTGTCCCCACAGCAACCCAAAAAAATCTTCTGGTGTATCACACATGCGGGATTGTATTAGGATCTCGGCGCTTGGGATGCCGGCAGTCCTAATACTGACTGTGGCATCTTGACGCGCAAGATTCCAACACCTGTTTGATACGTACCCTAATACCCAACTCCCCTAACCCTCCCCACTCCAATCTTAACCCCCCAGTCTAACCCGAACCCTTCCTGGTGCAGCCTAACCCCAACTCCCCCCCCCCCCCCCCAGCCTTCCTGCAGCCTAAATCTAACCCGCCCACCCCTACAGCATAACCCTAACCCTTCCTCACAGCAGCCTAACCCTCTCCCGCAGTCTAACCCTAATCCTCCCCAGTGGTGCCTAACCCTAACCCCCTCTCCCCATAGCCCCTGACCCCCCCCTCCCCGCAGCCTAACCCAAAGCCCCCTGCAGCCTAAAACTAAACCCCGAACCCCGCGCAGCCTGACCCTCATCCCTTACATTCGGGATCCTGTTTGGTATTCTGGCACCTGCATTACAATCCATGTTGGCATCCGGCGTCGGTATTCCAAGCAGTGTCGGAATTCCGGCAACGGTATTCCAAGTGCCGGAATCCCGAACGTCAGGATCCCACACATGCAAGACAGCAACGCTCATGAGAAGATAGAGTGCTCCTAAATAACTGCTCCTTACATTAGAGATGACGGCAGTTTAGAGTATCAGCGTGCAGCTTGTACACATTTGCCCGCTACAAGGCAGGTGTGTGTGATCTATTATAAGAGCTGTACTGGAACTTCTGGAAGTGAATGTATCAAAACAGTAATGTTTGTTTAGTTAGTTCATAAACCTTAATTTATCAAAATAAATGGAGAAATAATAAAAATGACAGTTTCGGATAATCCATTCCCTGGTTACTTATGTAAGCTAAGTATAAAATAGCATATTAAAAAATAAATAAATATACTGTATAGGGCAGGTGCTGTTCGCCAACCACCCCCTCCCGTCCCCCCAGAGGCCGGTGAGTGATGATAGCGCATACTTAACTCAACATACCACGTGTGCTGTCAGGACTCAGGAGTGGGGCGGCAGCGGGCAGCGCACCTCTGCACCTGCTCAGCGGCTCCTCCTCGCTCATGCAGTCATGCACAGTGGATTGGAGAGCAGAGAGCTGGAAGCAGAGCAGGCACCCGTGACCCGGCAGCTGTCACACTTCAACAAATGCGCTGACAGTCTGCCGGGACCTGTGCTGTGTGAAGGATGGGAGGAGGGAGAGAGAACTGCAGCGTGCTCATTGTGTGATCTAGGGAGGGGGGAGAGATACCGCTTGCCGCGGCGCTGTGATGGGGGTGAGTGGCTGCTGCTATGTACTGACATAGGGATTTGGGCAGATGGTGCGCCCACAGTACAAATGCGCTGTGTGCAAAGCACCATCCGCCCACACCTAGTTACGGCCCTGCTTGAAGTCTTTTCAAAAAGCTCTTTTCGGGGCTGCCTAGCGCAGCTCCACCTGTTAGTGACCTGCACTGCAGGCACCAACTTACAAACTGAGCTCCAGTGCCTGGAGGCGGGGTTATAGAGGAGGCGGTGCAATGCATCCTGGGAACAGTCAAAGCTTTAGCCTGTTGGTGCCTTGGATCAAGATCCAACTCTACACCCCAATGTATTCCCTGTGGAATCCCAGTGTACCCCACTGCAGAAAAAAAAAATAATTTTGTTAGCAGATGGGCAAAACCATGGGCCTAATTCAGACCTGGTTGCACACAGGATATTTTTTGGAACTGCCTACAGGGGAGGGGGTTAGGACTTTGCAGGGGTGCAATGGGCTGTGCAGTGAGCTGCATAAACAAGAGTTTGTGCAGTTTCTGCACAGCCCAGGACTTACTCACATGCTGCGACAGTGGTGACGTCAGGAACCCTCCTCTGCAATGGCTGGGCACGCCTGCGTTTTTTACGACACTCCCAGAAAACGGTGATTTGCCGCCCAGGAACACTTCCTGCCTGTCAATCTTCTTGCGATCGCCACTGCGATAGCTATCCTCATAGACGCCGTCGCTCTCCGGCGACACCCGGCGGCGGGCAGCGACACGCCTGCGCATTGCGGGTCACACGCATGTGCAGTTCAGACCCGTTCGCACGGCTGCAAGAAAATGCAGCGAACGGGTCTGAATGAGGCCCCATGTGCAGTGCAGGTGTGGCAGATGTAACATGTGCAGAGAGAGCTAAATTTGGGTGGGGTGTGTTAAAACTAAAATCTAAATTGCTGTGTAAAAATAAAGCAGCCAGTATTATTTACCCTGCACAGAAACAAAATAACCCACCCAAACCTAACGCTCTCTGCACATGTTATATCTGCCCCCCCTGCAGTGCACATGGTTTTGCCCATCTGCTAACAAATTTGCTGCTACGATCAGGTCTGAATTAGGACCCATGAAAATCAACCTTTGGTAAACATACCAATCCTACAGATTCTTGAAAATGTAACCGGTAGCTCTTGTTATATAAGACAACTTGTGTTTTTGCTTAAGTTGTACAGTAATTTAATCTTCAGGCTTTTCAGTACTCGAACTGATTGAAACATAAAGTCTCTCTTGCTTAAAACAAAAAAAAAAAAAAAAACAAGTTTCAACCTCACATTTGATTTACTTTTTTTCTTTTCTTTTTTTTTTACTTATAACGATTGCAGTGCTACAAATAAATTGGCTCGGAGGCTGAAGACGCTATAGAGCGCGTCTCTGGTCTAGTCCGTAACCTTCACAAACACACGAACATAGCCAGACTAAATAAACAGTACACGTGTACAGCTGGGACAGCTTCCAAACCTGCAGCCAATCTGCCTTTCTACCAAAATCCCTGCTCAGAACAGCACTGGCTGCCTCCTATCTGTCACTGATATTTACTATTTGTTAACACCAGCGGTCGGAAAATTCATTTGTGCAAATGACAGTGGAAAGATGGTTTAAGATGCCATTAAGGGAGAGGCAGCTGAAGTCGCACGCCAGCTGTCTCTCTTACCATCAGAAGTAAAAAGCAGCCTTCACAGCACAATACACGTTCTGTCAAGCTCACACCCACTAAAAGTATTTTAAACTTGACCCCATCCACTTCAAAAGCGACATCTGAGACCGTCCAGGACACAGAATGTGTCTCCCAACAGCGGGTTCCAAACCCATCTGGCCTTCTCCCCACATCACAATGTTAAAAATAAAAATATTTCGGCAGTTGTTACAATGCAGGGTCTGTCCCGCACGCCCTAACGCGGTGTGCTACAGCCTCATCAAACGAGGCCTGTAAAATAAATAAACGAAAAGGGCTGCTGAGGGTAAGTGGGGTACGTTTTCCATACTGTGCTACGGCTTGTGCTATGTTATGAATGGCCTGCCAGATCCTCTGTAGCAATTCCAGGGATTTGGCGTGGAATAAGCGCAGAGAGGTTAGCATTTGCGGTTGGCCCAGCTAGCTGTAGCTCAGGCCAGGGACACAGAGTTTTGTGTTACCTGCTCGCTGGCAGAGATCCCCGCAGCACCTGCACTGCTAGAGTGATCCACTATAGAGGAAAGAGTGTACGCCGAGTTAGAAGTAAACAATATATGTGAGCCACATGTGCGTAATCATAACACAGTGTCATCTGCCAGAAACAGCTATTATACAAGCAGCTAATTCAAATATTTGCTTTAGATAATTAAAATGACTACTACATGGGAAGAACAGATGAGCCGTCCTGCTTTGGTTTCCATAGCTTTCTATTGAAGTAAAAAAATTCCAGAGATTTTTTTTCCATTATATTTTAATGGTGGACAGGGCCAACAAGACATGTGGTGGGTTCTGGGTAATGCACGAGGCTCGAGCAAATCCAGGAGGCCTGACCATGTCTTCTCTGCAAAAAATAAATGAAAATACTCTACATGCTGCTGCGGGGGTGAAGGCAGTGACGCTGAGGAGGGGTGGAGCAGGTACTAATTACCTGGGACCGTGCTTGTTGGGGGGAAGGGCACAGGTGAAACGCCACCCCTGTCCCCCGTTCACCCTATATTTCCTATCTGCGGCAGCAGTGGGTCATGGGAGGATGCGGCCTCTGAGTGCGGCAACAGTCTTCTCTGCCTGCAGCTGATGTGAAAGGAGAGCGATCCCTCCCGGATCTGCCCCTTGCTGAGTACATAGTGGCCCCCTTTGTGGGCGTATTCATGGCACAACAAATGCTTTTTTTACACAACTTTTTTGGAGGGGGCGTAGACATGATTAGGTCACACCCCTACGTTACCTGGGCCCGGAACAGCGTTCTATGGTATTGGGTTGGGGTTGAGGCTGAGGAGAGGGTTTTTCTGAGGTTCACCACCAACAAATGGTATAGAAGCAATGGCCTTCTAATGCTATAATATATTAGGTGCACACCGTGTTGCATATGCATGCATAAACTGTTGCGATGGTCCAATGCATGATTTTGATGCCAAAAGCTCGTCTCAAGGAGTATAAGGAGGGAATGAGGGGACAAAGGCTGGAAGGCAGGCAGAGAATGCTGCCTGGCTGTTCTGTTTGTGTGTAATTCACAATAAGGAGCTGCATTCTTTAGATGCCACCCAAGAAGGTCCGTAGACACCAGCGTTCAGGGCCAATGCCCCGTGGCTTAGACAGCCCCTGCTCAAAGACCCCTAGAATTGTGAGGCCCTGGGCAGTTGCCCAGTGTGCCTGTACGTTAAGATGGCCCTACAAGTAGGAGACACAAAACATGTACAGCTTCCTCACATCTGACCTCATTCCAATATGCAATGTACTGTAATCTTCAACCAATAAAGTACCAGCCAATCAGCTCCTAGCTGCCATGTTACAGGTTGTGTTTGAAAAATTACAGTTAGGAGCTGGTTGGCTGGTGCTTTACCTTCGTCCACTTCATCTCTCTCCAAGGCTTAGTACATAGACCCCTGAAGGAATGATTTACTAAATCTTCTAAAACAGACAAGTTATTGGGTTTCCCATAGCAACCAATCAGATTCTGTCTATCATTTTTCTATTGCATTATAGAAAATGAAAGGATATGTTGTAGCAGGGACAGCAGGATTCCACATGAGGTTAATGTGGAACGGCAGACTTTTACAGGATTGGGGAAGCAGCAATAGGTCTGATTAAATCCAGTCCGGGTTTTAGCTGAATCTGTTGTAACTAAGACAAAGCTGGGCTAATCACTACAACTTGTCTGCTACCTTTAAAAATGTGTTTTGTTCAGTAGGTCACTGCTCCTGATGCCAGCAAGTGGCCAGGTGATAGCTTGATGGTCTGGGGTTACGTTAGGAGCCATTTGGAATCTGTACTTTCTGTGATTACCAGAACGCGGAATGTTATGCTGCCATTTTGAAGACTGCCTGCAAACCTGACCTGCAAAACCTACCTGTATTGTGTAACCTGCCTGAAGTGGAAATAAAGTGAGTTGGATTATACTCCTTCTATGTGGTTCTGTCATAATGTTTGGTTGCTATGGGCAACGCCACCACTTGTTTGTTTTAGAAGTTTTAATAAATCTACCCCTAACTCTGCTGACAGCTATAACACAAATTCTGGTCACAAAAGGTACCTGGAATACTGTTGGAGGAACTTGTTATTAATATATTCTATTTTTATTTATTTATTATTTATGTGATTTATATATATTGTTTCTGATGGAATGTCTGAGATAAATGATCTAATAAATTTGATATTACAGTATTGATGATTGGTTATATTTATCAAATATGCACACTGGTAAGCTCCTCTTTATTCTGTTTTCCCTTCTAATAAAAGGTAGTAGCTTGGGTGATCCCGGCACTCAGGATGCAGATACCAGTGCTGGAATCCCGACACTGGAGAGAAGACTGGAGCAGGAATCCGGACACTGCTCAGACTGCCGACACAGGAATCCCGACTGTAAGCATCCCTGATCGTAAGTATGCCAGGGATGGTTAGGGTTAGGCACTAAGAAGGGAGGGTTAGGCACTAAGAAGGGAGGGTTAGGCACTAAGAAGGGAGGGTTAGACACTAAGAAGGGAGGGTTAGGCACTAAGAAGGGAGGGTTAGGCACTAAGAAGGGAGGGTTAGGCAATAAGAAGGGAGGGTTAGGCACTAAGAAGGGAGGGTTAGGCACTAAGAAGGGAGGGTTAGGCAATAAGAAGGGAGGGTTAGGCACTAAGAAGGGAGGGCTAGGCAATAAGAAGGGAGGGTTAGGCACTAAGAAGGGAGGGTTAGGCACTAAGAAGGGAGGGTTAGGCACTAAGAACGGACGGTTAGGCACTAAGCAGGGAGGGTTAGGCAATAAGAAGGGAGGGTTAGGCACTAAGAAGGGAGGGTTAGGCAATAAGAATTGAGGGTTAGGCACTAAAAAGGGAGGGTTAGGCACTAAGAAGGGAGGGTTAGGCAATAAGAATTGAGGGTTCGGCACTAAAAAGGGAGGGTTAGGCACTAAGAAGGGAGGGTTAGGCACTAAGAAGAGAGGGTTAGGCACTAAGAAGGGAGGGTTAGGCACTTAGAAGGGAGGGTTAGGCAATAAGAAGGGAGGGTTAGGCAATAAGAAGGGAGGGTTAGGCACTAAGAAGGGAGGGTTAGGCAATAAGAAGGGAGGGTTAGGCAATAAGAAGGGAGGGTTAGGCACTAAGAAGGGAGGGTTAGGCACTAAGAAGGGAGGGTTAGGCAATAAGAAGGGAGGGTTAGGCACTAAGAAGGGAGGGTTAGGCAATAAGAAGGGAGGGTTAGGCACTAAGAATGGACGGTTAGGCACTAAGCAGGGAGGGTTAGGCACTAAGAAGGGAGGGTTAGGCACTAAGAAGGGAGGGTTAGGCAATAAGAATTGAGGGTTAGGCACTAAAAAGGGAGGGTTAGGCACTAAGAAGGGAGGGTTAGGCACTAAGAAGAGAGGGTTAGGCACTAAGAAGGGAGGGTTAGGCACTTAGAAGGGAGGGTTAGGCAATAAGAAGGGAGGGTTAGGCAATAAGAAGGGAGGGTTAGGCACTAAGAAGGGAGGGTTAGGCAATAAGAAGGGAGGGTTAGGCAATAAGAAGGGAGGGTTAGGCACTAAGAAGGGAGGGTTAGGCACTAAGAAGGGAGGGTTAGGCAATAAGAAGGGAGGGTTAGGCACTAAGAAGGGAGGGTTAGGCAATAAGAAGGGAGGGTTAGGCACTAAGAATGGACGGTTAGGCACTAAGCAGGGAGGGTTAGGCACTAAGAAGGGAGGGTTAGGCACTAAGAAGGGAGGGTTAGGCAATAAGAATTGAGGGTTAGGCACTAAAAAGGGAGGGTTAGGCACTAAGAAGGGAGGGTTAGGCACTAAGAAGAGAGGGTTAGGCACTAAGAAGGGAGGGTTAGGCACTAAGAAGGGAGGGTTAGGCACTTAGAAGGGAGGGTTAGGCACTAAGAAGAGAGGGTTAGGCAATAAGAAGGGAGGGTTAGGCACTAAGAAGGGAGGGTTAGGCACTTAGAAGGGAGGGTTAGGCACTAAGAAGAGAGGGTTAGGCAATAAGAAGGGAGGGTTAGGCACTAAGAAGGGAGGGTTAGGCACTAAGAAGGGAGGGTTAGGCAATAAGAAGGGAGGGTTAGGCACTAAGAAGAGAGGGTTAGGCAATAAGAAGGGAGGGTTAGGCACTAAGAAGGGAGGGTTAGGCACTTAGAAGGGAGGGTTAGGCACTAAGAAGAGAGGGTTAGGCAATAAGAAGGGAGGGTTAGGCACTAAGAAGGGAGGGTTAGGCACTAAGAAGGGAGGGTTAGGCAATAAGAAGGGAGGGTTAGGCACTAAGAAGGGAGGGTTAGGCACTAAGAAGGGAGGGTTAGGCAATAAGAAGAGAGGGTTAGGCACTAAGAAGGGAGGGTTAGGCACTAAGAAGGGAGGGTTAGGCACTAAGAAGAGAGGGTTAGGCAATAAGAAGGGAGGGTTAGGCACTAAGAAGGGAGGGTTAGGCACTAAGAAGGGAGGGTTAGGTACTAAGAAATGAGGTCTAGGCACTAAGGGGGTACAGTTAGGGTTAGGTACTAAGGGGTGACGGTTAGGCTGTAGAGAACAGGGGATAGTTAGGGCTAGACTGCAGGCAGGGAGGGTTAGGGAAGTAGTGGGAGAGGGTTAATATACTTACCCACCAGGTGTCAGGATCCTGACCATCGGCATGCTGCTATTGGTCTTCTAACCACCATCATGGTAAGCTCCGGGATCCCGTACCCAATCCAATAAAAATAAGAATTTACTTACCGATAATTCTATTTCTCGGAGTCCGTAGTGGATGCTGGGGTTCCTGAAAGGACCATGGGGAATAGCGGCTCCGCAGGAGACAGGGCACAAAAAGTAAAGCTTTAGGATCAGGTGGTGTGCACTGGCTCCTCCCCCTATGACCCTCCTCCAAGCCTCAGTTAGGTACTGTGCCCGGACGAGCGTACACAATAAGGAAGGATTTATGAATCCCGGGTAAGACTCATACCAGCCACACCAATCACACTGTACAACCTGTGATCCGAACCCAGTTAACAGTATGATAACAGCGGAGCCTCTGAAAAGATGGCTCACAACAATAATAACCCGATTTTTGTAACTATGTACAAGTAATGCAGATAATCCGCACTTGGGATGGGCGCCCAGCATCCACTACGGACTCCGAGAAATAGAATTATCGGTAAGTAAATTCTTATTTTCTCTATCGTCCTAGTGGATGCTGGGGTTCCTGAAAGGACCATGGGGATTATACCAAAGCTCCCAAACGGGCGGGAGAGTGCGGATGACTCTGCAGCACCGAATGAGAGAACTCCAGGTCCTCCTTAGCCAGGGTATCAAATTTGTAGGATTTTACAAACGTGTTTGCCCCTGACTAAATAGCCGCTCGGCAAAGTTGTAAAGCCGAGACCCCTCGGGCAGCCGCCCAAGATGAGCCCACCTTCCTTGTGGAATGGGCATTTACATATTTTGGCTGTGGCAGGCCTGCCACAGAATGTGCAAGCTGAATTGTATTACACATCCAACTAGCAAAAGTCTGCTTAAAAGCAAGAGCACCCAGTTTGTTGGGTGCATACAGGATAACAGCAAGTCAGTTTTCCTGACTCCAGCCGTCCTGGAACCTATATTTTCAGGGCCCTGACCACATCTAGCAACTTGGAGTCCTCCAAGTCCCTAGTAGGCGCAAGACACCACAATAGCTGGTTCAGGTGAAACACTGACACCACCTTAGGGAGAGAACTGGGGACGAGTCCGCAGCTCTGCCCTGTCCGAATGGACAAACAGATATGGGCTTTTTTTGAGAAAAAAACCACCAATTTGACACTCGCCTGGTCCAGGCCAGGTCCAAGAGCATGTTCACTTTTCATGTGAGATGCTTCAAATCCACAGATTTGACTGGTTTTAAACCAATGTGTTTTGAGGAATCCCAGAACTACGTTGAGATCCCACAGTGCCACTGGAGGCACAAAAGGGGGTTGTATATGCAATACTCCCTTGACAAACTTCTGGACTTCAGGAACTGAAGCCAATTCTTTCTGGAAGAAAAATCGACAGGGCCGAAATTTGAACCCTAATGGACCCCAATTTGAGGCCCATAGACACTCCTGTTTGCAAGAAATGCAGGAATCGACCGAGTTGAAATTTCTTCGTGGGGCCTTCCTGGCCTCACACCACGCAACATCTTTTCGCCACATGTGGTGATAATGTCGTGCGGTCACCTCCTTTCTGGCTTTGACCAGGGTAGGAATGACCTCTTCCTGAATGCCTTTTCCCTTAGGATCCGGCGTTCCACCGCCATGCCGTCAAACGCAGCTGCGGTAAGTCTTGGAACAGACATGGTACTTGCTGAAACAAGTCCCTTCTTAGCGGCAGAGGCCATAAGTCCTCTGTGAGCATCTCTTGAAGTTCCGGGTACCAAGTCCTTCTTGGCCAATCCGGAGCCATGAGTATAGTTCTTACTCCTCTACGTCTTATAATTCTCAGTACCTTAGGTATGAAAAGCAGAGGATGGAACACATACACCGACTGGTACACCCACGGTGTTACCAGAACGTCCACAGCTATTGCCTGAGGGTCTCTTAACCTGGCGCAATACCTGTCCCGTTTTTTGTTCAGACGGGACGCCATCATGTCCACCTTTGGTAATTCCCAACGGTTTACAATTATGTGGAAAACTTCCCCCTGAAGTTCCCACTCTGCCGGGTGGAGGTCGTGCCTACTGAGGAAGTCTGCTTCCCAGTTTCCATTCCCGGAATGAAACACTGCTGACAGTGCTATCACATGATTTTCCGCCCAGCGAAAAGTCCTTGCAGTTTTTGCCACTGCCCTCCTGCTTCTTGTGCCGCCCTGTTTATTTACGTGGGCGACTGCCGTGATGTTTTATCCCACTGGATCAATACCGGCTGACCTTGAAGCAGAGGTCTTGCTAAGCTTAGAGCATTATAAATTTACCCTTAGCTATATTTATGTGGAGAAAAATCTCCAGACTTGATCACACTCCCTGGAAATTTTTTCCTTGTGTGACTGCTCCCCAGCCTCTCGGGCTGGCCTCCGTGGTCACCAACATCCAAAACTGAATGCCGAATCTGCGGCCCTCTAGAAGATGAGCACTCTGTAACCACCACAGGAGAGACACCCTTGTCCTTGGATATAGGGTTATCCGCTGATGCATCTGAAGATGCGATCCGGACCATTTGTCCAGCAGATCCCACTGAAAAGTTCTTGCATGAAATCTGCCGACTGGAATTGCTTCGAAGGAAGTCACCATTTTTTTTACCATGGCCCTTGTGCAATGATGCACTGATTTTAGGAGGTTCCTGACTAGCTCGGATAACTCCCTGGCTTTCTCTTCCGGGAGAAACACCTTTTTCTGGACTGTGTCCAGAATCATCCCTAAGCACAGGAGACTTGTTGTCGGGATCAGCTGCGATTTTGGAATATTTAGAATCCACCCCTGCTGTTGTAACAGTATCCGAGATAGTGCTACTCCGACCTCCAACTGTTCCCTGGACTTTGCCCTTATCAGGAGATCGTCCAAGTAAGGGATAATTAAGACGCCTTTTCTTCGAAGAAGAACCATCATTTCGGCCATTACCTTGGTAAAGACCCGGGGTGCCGTAGACAATCCAAACGGCAGCGTCTGAAACTGATAGTGACAGTTCTGTACCACGAACCTGAGGTACCCTTAGTGATAAGGGCAAATTTGGGACATGGAGGTAAGCATCCCTGATGTCTCGGGACACCAGATAGTCCCCTTCTTCCCGGTTCGTTATCACTGCTCTGAGTGACTCCATCTTGATTTGAACCTTTGTAAGTGTTCAAATTTTTTTAGATTTAGAATAGGTCTCACCTAGCCTTCTGGCTTCAGTACCACAATATAGTGTGGAATAATACCCCTTTTCTTGTTGTAGGAGGGGTAATTTAATTATCACCTGCTGGGAATACAGCTCGTGAATTTTTTTCCATACTGCCTCCTTGTCGGAGGGAGACCTTGGTAAAGCAGACTTCAGGAGCCTGCGCAGGGGAAACGTCTCGACATTCCAAACTGTACCCCTGGGATACTACTTGTAGGATCCAGGGGTCCTGTACGGTCTCAGCGTCATGCTGAGAGCTTGTCAGAAGCGGTGGAACGCTTCTGTTCCTGGGAATGGGCTGCCTGCTGCAGTCTTCTTCCCTTTCCTCTATCCCTGGGCAGATATGACTCTTATAGGGACGAAAGGACTGAAGCTGAAAAGACGGTGTCTTTTTCTGCAGAGATGTGACTTAGGGTAAAAACGGTGGATTTTCCAGCAGTTGCCGTGGCCACCAGGTCCGATGGACCGACCCCAAATAACTCCTCTTCCTTTATACGGCCATACACCTTTGTGCCGTTTGGAATCTGCATCACCTGACCACTGTCGTGTCCCTAAACATCTTCTGGCAGATATGGACATCGCACTTACTCTTGATGCCAGAGTGCAAATATCCCTCTGTGCATCTCGCATATATAGAAATACATCCTTTAAATGCTCTATAGTCAATAAAATACTGTCCCTGTCAAGGGTATCAATATTTTTAGTCAGGGAATCCGACCAAGCCACCCCAGCTCTGCACATCCAGGCTGAGGCGATCGCTGGTCGCAGTATAACACCAGTATGTGTGTATATACTTTTTATGATATTTTTCCAGCCTCCTGTCAGCTGGCTCCTTGAGGACGGCCCTATCTATAGACGGTACCGCCACTTGTTCTGATAAGCGTGTGAGCGCCTTATCCACCCTAAGGGGTGTTTCCCAACGCGCCCTAACTTCTGGCGGGAAAGGGTATACCGCCCATATTTTCTATCGGGGGGAACCCACGCATCATCACACACTTCATTTAATTTATCTGATTCAGGAAAAACTACGGTAGTTTTTTCACATCCCACATAATACCCTCTTTTGTGGTACTTGTAGTATCAGAAATATGTAACACCTCCTTCATTGCCCTTAACGTGTGGCCCTAATAAGGAATACGTTTGTTTATTCACCGTCGACACTGGATTCAGTGTCCCTGTCTGTGTCTGTGTCGACCGACTAAAGTAAACGGGCGTTTTAAAAACCCCTGACGGTGTTTTTGAGACGTCTGGACCGGTACTAATTGTTTGTCGGCCGTCTCATGTCGTCAACCGACCTTGGCGCGTGTTGACATTATCACGTAATTCCCTAAATAAGCCATCCATTCCGGTGTCGACTCCCTAGAGAGTGACATCACCATTACAGGCAATTGCTCCGCCTCCTCACCAACATCGTCCTCATACATGTCGACACACACGTACCGACACACAGCACACACACAGGGAATGCTCTGATAGAGGACAGGACCCACTAGCCCTTTGGAGAGACAGAGGGAGAGTTTGCCAGCACACACCAAAAACGCTATAATTATATAGGGACAACCTTATATAAGTGTTTTCCCTTATAGCATCTTTTTTATATATTTTTAACGCCAAATTAGTGCCCCCCCTCTCTGTTTTAACCCTGTTTCTGTAGTGCAGTGCAGGGGAGAGCCTGGGAGCCTTCCCTCCAGCCTTTCTGTGAGGGAAAATGGCGCTGTGTGCTGAGGAGATAGGCCCCGCCCCTTTTTCGGCGGCCTCGTCTCCCGCTCTTAACGGATTCTGGCAGGGGTTAAATATCTCCATATAGCCTCCGGAGGCTATATGTGAGGTATTTTTAGCCAAAAAAGGTTTTCATTTGCCTCCCAGGGCGCCCCCCTCCCAGCGCCCTGCACCCTCAGTGACTGCCGTGTGAAGTGTGCTGAGAGGAAAATGGCGCACAGCTGCAGTGCTGTGCGCTACCTTAAGAAGACTGAGGAGTCTTCTGCCGCCGATTCTGGACCTCTTCTCGTTTCAGCATCTGCAAGGGGGCCGGCGGCGAGGCTCCGGTGACCATCCAGGCTGTACCTGTGATCGTCCCTCTGGAGCTAATGTCCAGTAGCCAAGAAGCCAATCCATCCTGCACGCAGGTGAGTTCACTTCTTCTCCCCTAAGTCCCTCGTTGCAGTGATCCTGTTGCCAGCAGGACTCACTGTAAAATAAAAACCTAAGCTAAACTTTTCTAAGCAGCTCTTTAGGAGAGCCACCTAGATTGCACCCTTCTCGGCCGGGCACAAAAATCTAACTGAGGCTTGGAGGAGGGTCATAGGGGGAGGAGCCAGTGCACACCACCTGATCCTAAAGCTTTACTTTTTGTGCCCTGTCTCCTGCGGAGCCGCTATTCCCCATGGTCCTTTCAGGAACCCCAGCATCCACTAGGACGATAGAGAAAGTATATTTACAGATATGGTGCAGCAACAAATGACTCCAATTATCCAGTTACAACTATGCTAGGAAACAAAAAGCAAAGCCGAATAGTATTGCCACTTTCTGGGTCCCCTGATTCATGTCTTTGAGGCAAAACATTATTTCAGAATCATTTGTTAAGTTTGGATCTGTCATATTGTCTTGCTCCGGCACAAATAAGAATATTAGGCCTTTAACTTAACTACAACTGAGCTCCTCGCTGGCCACATTCTAATGACAAAGTGCGGAACATTTGTTTAATATATTTGCACGCTTTGAACTAACCATCCATAGGAAAATAGGAGAGTTCTTGTTTTGCATGACTCATAAAACTTGGGACATTTCTGCAAAGTGGTGCAAAAGTTTAACAGTATATTCTGTTTATCGTGGTGGCCAATAAGAAGATGCTTCCATTTTCTAAATTGCACTAGAAACATTGCCGCTAGAATCGCCTCAGATGCTACAGCATGTGCAATACCATCTTTTCCTTTTGCGCCGTGTTTTCAAAATAACTTATGTATAATACATTGTAAAACAGAAGCCATCACCTGAGGCTTCATATTTTCAATAAAGCATACTTGCGGACTTTAAGCCGGTCCTCTCCAGCAAGGGGGTACCTGGCATCATGAACCGAGCCCTAGCTGCCACGCCCTCCAATGTACAACGTCGATTGGCTGCATTGCACAGCTGGTGAGGGGTTTCCATGATAACAGAAAGTGCCTTGATGCACTAGTTAAGTGGGCAAGATCCAAGAGACTGGTCTACACTTCTGAGGAGCAGAAGAGCACCCAGGAATTCAGGAGTATCCTGCACATCCCAGGAGAGAAGACAAGTGGCAGAAGCCTCTTTAGTTGTAAAAATGTGTTAACATTAATTTATATAACCTCAGCATACTCTATACAGCATTCCAATTTAATATCTAGTATAAATTTCAGATATAGCATTGAAGTGTATAGTAGCTACCTTTAGGCTAGAAAGGAGTGCAGCTTCCTAAGCACACCAATGTACCAGACACAGCTCCGCGAGCACTCTGCAACTGTTCCACATTTTCTCCTTTGAAGTCATTATTAAAACTCCTGGAAGGGACAATGGAATAAACACAGCAGAGGTTCATATAGCTTTTGGCAGAATCTTGGGGTCAAAATTTTTCGACGTATTAAATTCTGACAATGTTACGGGAAAACTTCTAAAGCGTTTTCCTTCCATGTAACACATAACAGTGTGCAAGAAAGGACAGCGTGACATGTAGGCTTTGTACAAAGTGCTGGGAATTGTACAGAAAGCTATTATTTGATTTGTATTATTTCAAGTCACCCCTGATGGGAACAAGTTGTCCAAAGCTAGAACATAAACAGCCCACACCCATGGGTTAAAGCATCTTTGGAACGTAGATATCACATATTTGGGATACAGATGCCTTTGCCTAATCGCACACCCATTGTACAGGGAGGACACAGGGAACAAAGGGATAGTCTGAAATCAATCAGTCTGTCTATCTATCCGTGTCAGTATTTGACTCTATATAAAAATATGTGTAGGAAACCCACAACTCCTTGCATCAATATGACTACAGCAAGGAGAAAGAAACGCATTGCTCAGTCTCTGCGATTGATGGCAGAATACCATCGGACCTACACCATCGATGGCCAAACCATCAGTGGCAAACCATAGATGGTTGCTAACTATTGATGGTCAGTTGCTATCCTGAAAACTGTGATGTCTTGCTGGTTTGAGAGGCGGACACGCAATACTTTATTTGCATAGGGCAGGGCTGGCCAACCTGTGGCTCTCCAGCTGTTGTGAAACTACACATCCCAGCATCCCCTTCCACAGTTCTAGCATTCCCTAATAGCAAAACTGTGGCAGGGCATGCTGGGACTTGTAGTTTTACAACACCTGGAGAGCCACAGGTTGGCCAGGCCTGGCATAGGGAATGACTGGAAGGGTATCCGGACTCTGGGTCGACACCACTTAGGTCGACACCCATTAGGTCGACACCCACTGGTCGACAGTGGCTAGGTCGGCACTAGAATTATGTTGACACGGTCATTAGGTCGACATGAACAATGTCGACGTGCAAAAAAATGTCGACATGAGTTTTTTTTTTTTTTTTTAAACCCTGTTTTTTGAACTTTTTCATACTTTGTGATGCACGTGGACTATGATTGGGAACAGTAACCTGTGAAGAGCGCAGCGGTAGCGGAGCAAGGCAACTTGCCCAAAGCATGGCAAGGGGACACGGTGCACTAATTGGGGTTCCCGGTCACTTTACGAAGAAAACAACAGAAAAAAACCCATGAAAAACTCATGTCGACCCTTTTTCATGTCAACCTTGTTCATGTCGACCAATAGGTGTCGGCCTAATGGGTGTCAACCTAGACACTGTCGACCCTGGAAGATAGTTGGTGGATGGCAGGGTGGGTGGGGGAAACGTTGCATCCTGCTGTTTGTGATGTATAAGCACGAGCACACCCTCCTCTTTACTGCCATCCATATGGAGAGAATAGAAGCCTCCGACGGCTGCTTGTTGGCCACTATAGGAATCAGTCCATGGAGAAGTCTGGTCAGCTGGAGTTTTGAGGCAGCAATGGTTGTGGCTGAGTATTTGGTCCTGAATGGCTCCTGCTGAGGTGTCTTACTTATGTTGTCACTCTGGTGGCCAGAACTAGGTACAGTGGCATGACCTCAGCCATAACCACAGTGGAAGACGGAGCGACACTTTTTTTTTTTTGTCTTACAGGCTGTTAAGCTGTATTAGTGAAGTTGGCACGGCTGAAGTCAGGGTGGTAGGCACTCTATGTGGTGGTTGTACGGAGAATCTATAGCAGGTATGTCCAAACTGCGGCCCCCCAGCTGTTGTGAAACTACATATCCCAGCATGCCCTGACACAGTTTTACTGTCAGAGAATGCTAAAGCTGTGTCAGGGCATGCTGGGATGTGTAGTTTCTCAACAGCTGGAGGGCCGCAGTTTGGACATGCCTGATCTATAGACTAAGTGCTAGCTGCAGGCAGTGAAGCAGTCAATAGTCTGCACATTAGAGAGGTGAGCAAATGTATCACTTGGTGATACCTTACAGGCATTACTTTCCATTCAAGCTCATCAGATGTAACAGATTGAAAATCGACAGCAGGTGCCAGTGAATTTTGGCAGGAAAGAAAGGAGAAACACGCCAGATAATCACCAGAAAAAGGATCTAGGCAGAGAGATTGCTCAAATTGCATGTGTTCTGAGCTATCTGTCTTGGAAGACATAATAAAGAGCCACATTAAATATATTTATGACTTTGTCACTTAAGCCGAGCAAACAATAAGTATTAATTGCCCTGATCTGCACTTTATTGGTGCAACGGGCCGATAATCGCACAGTGTATGGCCGCATCCAATCAGTGATGATAGAATGATCAGGAATAAGAAATCTTATACCACGCCCGACTGATCTGATTAGTGTTTGCGATGTCACGGCCTACTGACATTTCCCCTATTCCTTCATAGGGGAGGAACGGAGAAATGTTGATGTTGGAATGTGCTATTGCGCATATTCCAGTGCTTAAAGTTCCTCCAGGGAGGCTTCAAGTTCCTAACCAAGATGGCCACCAAACCTATTACTGCGCATGCCCAGCGCCATCTTGTCACTGTGTTAAAGCACCACAGTGGAAGGGGGACATCTTCCATTTAGCTACAGAGAGACCCTGAAATTGCCACATGCACAACTGTAAGACACTGCTAATACCACTAGGGAGGCTGGTACTGTTTCCATCCTGTACCGATACCCACATACAGTTACTCCGCTCCACTCCATGCAACAAGTCCGTGTATGCATAACTGTGGGTACATTCACATTACGGCTAGTGTAGAGGAAGACAACACTGACTCTAGACATGTGCACTATATTTTAATTTGTCAGGATGACCGCAGACCAGTGTCCGTCATACAGTTCGTGTCCAAACAAGGCACTGACAAAGCTCCCAGTTCCTCTCAGAAGCTCACAAACAGCTCTAACAAAGAGAGCTTCTCCCTATTTACCGGCCAGTTTTTCCAGCATCGGTCATTAAGATAAATCCCCCAGAAGTGCAATAACTAGACATTTTGGTTCCTTGTGCCAGAAAGAGAATTGGTGACCCCACTTATTCAAAACAGTGATAGAGCGCAGCAAATGCACGTGCCAAAAATAAAGGGGTGTCACTTCATGAGGAAAGTTCGTGGCCATAGAATAGTATCAATTCACAATACACCACACAGTAGTGTCCATTATTAACATTACACCACAGAGTATAGCCCCTTATACATATTACACAGCATAGTACAGCCCCTTATACACATTACACCACACAGTAGAGCACCTTATACACATTAAAATGCATAGTAGTACATGCAAAATGCATGTTACATTGCATAGTAGTACCCCTTATACACATTACACAACACAGTAGAGCCACTTATATACATTACACCGCACAATAGTGTACATTATTTACATTACACCGCACAGTAGAACCCCTTATACACGTTACCACACAGTAGAGCCCCCTATACATGTTACACCGCACAGTAGAGCCCCTTATACATGTTACACCACACAGTAGAGCCCCTTATACACGTTACACCGAACAGTAGAGCCCCTTATACACATTACACCACACAGTAGCGCCCCTTATACAATTTACAATGCACAGTAGTACCGCTTATACATCTTACATTTCACAGTAGTACCCCTTATACACGTTACACCACACAGCAGTACCCCTTATACACGTTACACTGCACAGTAATACCCCTTAAACACGTTACACCACACAGAAGAGCCCCTTATTCACATGACACCTCACAGTAGTACTCCTTACACGTTACACTGCACAGTAGAGTCCCTTATACACATTACATCGCACAGTAGAGCCCCGTATATACATTACACTGCATAGTAGTACCGCTTATACATGTTCTACCACACTGTGGAGCCCCTTATATATGTTAAACAACTCAGTAGTACACCTTATACACATTACACAGCTCAGTAGTACACCTTAAACACATTACACTGCGCAGTAGTACTCCTTATACATGTTACACCACACAGTAGAGCCTCTTATACACATTACACAGCATAGTAGAGTTTGTCCTCCTCATTCCTACTGCTCTGCATTTCCTCCCCAATTTCTTCATAATCCCCCAGCTGCTATGCATCACCATCATCATTCCTCCTTCGCCTCATCATTAATGCTGCTCATTCACACTCATCATTCCTCCTCCTCATCCCCCCCAGCTGCTGTGAATCATCATTCCTCCTTATCATTGCTCCTTCTCCACCTCCTCATCAGTACTCTTTCCACAACCCCACTCCTTCAGGAGCTACTGTGCTGCTTACCTTCTGTGTTGTGTCAGGCCACAAAGTGGCTTTGCTCTTCACTATTCCTGCCAGCAGTCACTGTAGTCTTCAGACTGCAGGAGACAAGGGAGCACATGAACGGGCAGCGTTGGCGACAGTATAACCAGAGCACATGAACGGGCAGCGTTGGAGACAGTATAACCAGAGCACATGAACGGGCAGCGCTGGAGACCCGGGAAGAGGTGGAATACATGAACGAGCAGCACTGGAGATGGGGGAGCTGGAGCACATGAATGTGCAGCACTGGAGACAGGCCAGGGAGGTGGTGGAACACATGAATGGGCAGCACTGCTGTAATGTTTGTAGCACTACACACATTATAATGGGCAGCTGGCGGGCAGGTGGATGCTATCGTGGGTGCAGGCTGAGTCTCTCATGGTGGATGCAAGTCTAGTTACAGCCCTGCCCCCGGACAGTCTTTTAATACCTTAGACTCCACCTCTCCTTCCAAGACTGAAAACAACACCCCCACTTTGCCTTTAGTTCCTCACAGCTGCTCTATTTGATTAGTCACATGCTTTTAGCTACACCAAACTGCAGGGGAGAAATATATTGAAGTTAATCAAGCAGGTAAGACACACATTTCCTATCCTCCAAAAGCATGGTTTCACTGGGCTTAACAGATAAACACCCGCTTCCTTTGTAGCACACTACCCCTATTGCCACATATCCCTCACCATAGCTTCGACAAGTCAGGCGGCGTGGTCTTCGCGAGGAGTGCAAACCTCTGGGACAGGGTAGCTGCATTTCTGTGTAAGATCCCAGGTCTGTGCTCTACTGTAAACCGAAAAAGTTGTAAGGCCAAGAACCACCTAGTAACCTCTGCATCCATTGTAAAGGTGCATGGTCCAGTATTAAGGAGAATTCCCTCCTCAGCAAATAGTACCAAAGTACCTCTATGGCCCACTTTATGGCCAGGCACTCCTTCTCTAACCTAGCATATTTTGCTTCTCTTGGCAACAACTTGGCAACGTCTGTGTGGATGAAGAATCTATGGGCAAAATCGGGTGCCAGTAGTACCAGAGTGGTAAAAAAGACCAGACGAAGATCTGCCCATGCGGTTTCAGCAAGGCTGGTCCATTCCAGTCGATTAGGATAGCTTATTTAAAAAGGCCGTTAACGGAGACACTCTAGTAGCAAAATTACTGATAAACTGTCTATAGTAACCTACCAAGCCTAGGAAGGTTCTCAACTGTGTCAATAAGTATAAATGAATAACCGGCGCTGCGTTGTTATTTTAAATTAATACAGAGATGGATGACATATTAAAAAAAATATTTAACATAGATTAAAATGAAACATTGATAAAAAAGATTAGAATCACAAAGTGCATTAATACAATTCTGCTACATAGGACATATACCACAAACTGGAACCCGGACTTGACAGCAATATAAGGACTTAGCCTCCAATAACATCGGGCACTTTAGTAGTTAAAACAGCTGGTATGACCCAATTCATGAAGAAGAGATGATTCATACACACACTTGCAGCAATAAGCAGAGGTCTTCAGCTTGTGTGAGAAACTTCACTGGGTAGCCATAAATTGATGTTAAGGTGCGGATGACTTGAGCCTGGAGAGATATTGGCCCTCATTCAGACCTGATTGCTCGCTAGCTGTTTTTTTTACGGTCGTGCGATCGCATAGTCGCCGCCCACCGGGGAGTGTATTTTACCTGTGCAAGTGTGCAAACACATATGCAGTCGAGCTGTACAAAAAAACTATGTGCAGTTTCTGAGTAGCCCAGGACTTACTCAGCTGCTGCGATCACTTCAGTCTGTCCGGGACTGGAATTGAAGTCAGGAACCCTCCCTGCAAATGCCTGGACACGTCTGCGTTTTTCCAAACACTCCCAGAAAACGGTCAGTTAACACCCACAAACGCCCTCTTCCTGTCAATCTCCTTGCGAACGGATTCTTCGTACAATCCATCGCTGGGCAGCGATCTGCTTTGTACCCGTCCGAAGCGCCTGCGCATTGCGGTGCATAACCATGCGCAGTTCTGACCTGATCGCAGTAGTGCAAAAAACGCTAGCGAGCGATCAGGTCTGAATGAACCCCATAGTCCATAAATCTGGTAAGCAGCAATAGTCCATATCAAGATCCTTTGAACAGGTGATAGGCGCGTAATCCTGGTGGTAGAGTAATGTCTTAACCTGTTTCCCTGGGCTAGGTCACCCAGCTTCATCAGAAGATCTCAACTGTGACTTGGAATTAGGCTTTGACCAATTTTTAACGGCCTCCACTTTTCCTATTTGAGGTTTCACCTGACCCTGTCCATTTATGTAACCCAAATATTTAGCTTCTCTTAGGGCCATGGCACACTTCTCAGGGTTAGCAGTTAAACCTGAAGACCTCAATGAGGCCAGTATCGCCTCAACCTTAGGAAGATGTGATTCCCAGTCAGAGTGTATAACTATATCGTCTAGATAGCCTGCTGCATATGCAGTATGAGGTTTCAGTACTTTGTTCATCACCCTGTGGGCGGAACCCCATGCAAACCAAAGAGTGGGATCTTGTTCTGAAAAAGGCCATCAGGGGTAGATAAAGCTGTCTTTTCCTTAGGTGTGGGTGTAAGAGGAAGATTGTTAGCTCTTCAGAGCAGGGCCCTCTTTCCTCTTGTTGTCAAAGCCCTCTTCTTGACACATTTCACCCACAGCTCTCTACTACTCAGCGACCATCTTTACCTGCTTCTTCTCCTGCTGCTAAAGGCTCATCTCTATCTATGGCTGCCAACCCCAAGTAGTACGATGATTACTTCATTGCTACTTACATCTTAGCTGTATTATGTTATGAGAATTGTGGTGCTCTTTGTTACCTGTACTCTGTTTTTGTTATTTATTTACTGTAATGCTAAGCTTTGTCTCCATGTACTGTCCTTTGTACGGCGCTGCAAAACACTTGTGGCGCCTTATAAATAAAATGTAATAATAATAATAATAATCTGCCTATAAGTCCTTTTTGAGATCAAGGGTGGTTAAATATTTGCAGCCAGTCAAACTTTCCACCAGTTTGTCCACCCATCGGATAGGCATCACACTGGGACACGCTGTTTAACTTTTTAAAGTTGTTGCAGAACCATAGGCTGGCATTGGGTTTTGGAACAAGCACAATCGGGCTACACCACTCACTGGTAGGCTCCTCAATTACCCCCAGTTGGACCATGCTCTCCAGCTCCCGTCTTACAAAACTTCGCCTAGCCTCAGTGATCCTGTAGGGCTTACTAATGTTTCACTTCTACTTCAGGAGCCACGACAATATCATGTTCAAGCAAAGACCTTGGTAGGAAAAAGATTGCGTCCTTATTCCATTGTATCATCTACTCCAAATGCCACTTTTGCTCTGTGGACAAGGTAGGTTCTATGATTATCAAGGACTTTTCCACTACCGTACTCTACTGGCACTGAATACTCATCATGCCATGGCTTCAAAAGATTTACAAATCTGCTCTTCCTTCCTCCTCCCAGTCTGCTGGACCTAATAGTTCACAAGGCCAACTGCTTCTACCACCACATAGAGCCCATGCCAATGAGTGATGAGCTTACTCTCTTGGTTCAGTAGAAGAATCAAAACCTGGGTCTGAAGGACTAGGTTACTGCAGTAGCATCATAATTTTTATTCTGGCGACCTTGCACTTTTCTACATGTTGGCCCACCAAAGGGCTTAACTTCCCCAACCTCTTGTACATTTGAGAAATGAATTGTACCACGTTTGGTTCTCTAGGCCCATGTTGTTCCCAATCCTTCCTATAGCATATCCAAAATGTCCCAAGGTTGCCTTCCATATAGTAGCTCTAAAGGGCTAAACCCTGTTGAGGCTTGAGGTAGCTCTCTGACAGCGAACAACAGGTAAGGAAGAAGGGTGTCCCAATCACTGTGCCACTGCCTACCTAATCATATGCTTCAGAGTTCTATTAAACTTCTCCACTAGTCCATCCGTTTGTGGATGGTAAACAGAAGTGCAGAGCGGTTTCACCCCTTGCAGTTAACATATATTCCTTATCATGGACATAAATGGCAAACACTGATCGGTAAGAATTTAATTAGGGATTTTCAATTGGGTATACAAGTCAGCCAGCTCCCTGGCTATCGTGCTAGACTTTATATTTCACAAGGGTATTGCCTATGGATAGCGTGTTGTGTAGTCTAACACCACCAAAACATACTGGTAGTCTTGAGCCGACTTCCCTAGGGGCCCAACCAAATCCATGCCAATTAATTCAAAGGGCACCTGCATTAATGGTAGTGGGATGAAAAGGGGTCCAGTATGAGGTTTAGGGAAGGTTTTTTGACAAAAGGGGCAAGCCAAGCAATAATTCTTCACAGTCATGTGTACCACCGGTCAATGAATCGTAAGCAGGACTCTCTTTCAGATTTTGTCGTCACCCAGGTGCCCCCATCCCCCCCCCCTCCCAACATGGGTATGTGCTACTTTTAACTTGGTCTAACACACTGTCCCTATTGCAACAGCACATATACTCTGTCATACCACTGCCACCTTTACACACATATTCCAATAAATGTCTCCTAACAGGGGAGGAGCCAGGATATTGTATGCCCATATATCTTGAAATATCTCACAGTTAATGGCACTGATATCTTAGGGGATTCAGGCTCCATAGCAGCACAGTGGCTGCAGCACATTGCACAGGGAAAGAGGAGTCTGCTCAGTGGCAGCAGCCTCTCTGGACATTCTACAGCCCAGCCCACAGCAGAGTGGGGCTGGGCTGGGAAGAGAAACTGTTACCGCTGTAGTAGCACTTCCCCCTTCATCTCTGTAGTTACACATTCCCCATCACCTCTGTAGTAACACATCCCCGTCATCTCTGTAGTAACACATTACCCATCACCTCTGTAGTAACACATCCCCCATAACATCTGTAGTAACACATCCCCATAACATCTGTAGTAACAAATCCCCATCACTTCATCTCTGTAGTTACACATTCCCCATCACCTCTGTAGTAACACGTCCCTCATCACCTCTGTAGTAACACATTCCCCATCACCTCTGTAGTAACACATTCCCCATCATCTCTGTAGCAACACATCCCCATCACATCTGTAGTAACACGTTCCCGATCACCTCTGTAGTAACACATCCCCATCACCTCTGTAGTAACACATTCCCAATCACCTCTGTAGTAACACATTCCCCATCACCTCTGTAGTAACACATTCCCCATCATCTCTGTAGTAACACATCCCCATCACCTCTGTAGTAACACGTCCCTCATCACCTCTGTAGTAACACATTCCCCATCACCTCTGTAGTAACACATTCCCCATCATCTCTGTAGTAACACATCCCCATCACATCTGTAGTAACACGTTTCCCATCATCTCTGTAGTAACACATCCCCATCACCTCTGTAGTAACACATCCCCATCACCTCTGTAGTAACACATTCCCCTTCACCTCTGTAGTAACACATCCCCATCACCTCTGTAGTAACACGTCCCTCATCACCTCTGTAGTAACACATTCCCCTTCACCTCTGTAGTAACACATTCCCTCATCACCTCTGTAGTAACACATTCCCCTTCACCTCTGTAGTAACACATTCCCCGTCACCTCTGTAGTAACACATTCCCCGTCATCTCTGTAGTAACGTCACCTCTGTAGTAACACATTACCCGTCACCTGTGTAGTAACACATTCCCCGTCACCTCTGTAGTAACACGTCCCCCGTCACCTCTGTAGTAACACATCCCCATCACCTCTGTAGTAACACATCCCCATCACTTCTATAGTAACACATTCCCCTTCACCTCTGTAGTAACATTCCCCGTCACCTCTGTAGTAACACATTCCCCGTCATCTCTGTAGTAACACATCCCCATCACATCTGTAGTAACACGTTCCCCATCACATCTGTAGTAACACGTTCCCCATCACCTCTGTAGTAACACATCCCCATCACCTCTGTAGTAACACATCCCCATCATCTCTGTAGTAACACATTCCCTCATCACCTCTGTAGTAACACATTCCCCATCACCTCTGTAGTAACACATTCCCCATCACATCTGTAGTAACACATTCCCCATCACCTTTGTAGTAACACATCCCCATCACCTCTGTAGTAACACATCCCCATCACCTCTGTAGTAACACATTCCCCATCACCTCTGTAGTAACACATCCCCATCACCTCTGTAGTAACACATTCCCCATCATCTCTGTAGTAACACATCCCCATCACCTCTGTAGTAACACATTCCCCATCATCTCTGTAGTAACACATCCCCATCATCTCTGTAGTAACACATTCCCCATCATCTCTGTAGTAACACATTCCTCATCATCTCTGTAGTAACACATTCCCCATCATCTCTGTAGTAACACATTCCCCATCATCTCTGTAGTAGCACATCCCCCGTCACCTCTGTAGTAACACAGTCCCCATCACCTCTGTAGTCAGTGCCATAACAGGGCAATACAGTGGCCTGTACCGTCCCCTAAGCCCGTGATGTCCTGACGTCTCGCAGATGGGCTGAAGGTACCTCTGAGCAGCTCTACAGAAGTCAGGGTGCCTACCTGGAGTTTCCATAGAAAATCAAGGATCGTGGTGCACCTACGATGCCACCCACAAAGCCCTGCGCTCTGTGCAGCAGCACTGCTCACACACTCCTAGTTACTCCCGTCTGTAGTAACAACCCCATCACCTCTATAGTAACACATCCTTAATTTTTATCAGTGGCGGCTCCTACCTGTTCTGGGTAGTGGGGCTGCAGCTACCCATGCCCGGAGAGGTGGGGTAGGCGAGGTGACAGCCAGGTCCCAGCACCTGCACAATGGATCTGGTAGGTGCCGGGACCGGCGCATGCTCACAAGCGGCGGCTTAACTGCACATTAAACCCTGGCTTCTATGGAAATCATCGGCTGCAGCCCATAGAACCCGGCTTGGGCTGACGATCAGGCAGGGAGTGGCTTCCTTCTGGAAGCACATTCTCTGCAATGACAGCCCGGCCTGGCAGTACCAAAGGGAGGAAACACGTCTCGATGGGACTGCCTGTCCAGCGGGTGACTGGCAGGTAGTACTTCCAGTGGGAAGTCACTGCCAGGCACAGTGTAGCCAGTACAGTCACAGACTACAGCTGACTCAGCTGAGCTCACTGAAGTGGCAGCCCATAGGTAAAATCCGCCACTGTTTATTATTTCTATTAATAAAACGGAATCATTATGTACTCTGCATGACTTTTTTAAATGGTATTGCTTGGTAAAGCTTTGGAATCCCATCATTTACATTACACACCTTTGCAGCAGGACGGGGGAAGGGGGGAAGGGCTGTTATATTCCAGCCCACCATTAGCTTAACCAAGAACAGAATCTCCCACCCCTGCTACCATGGGCCTGTCACCTCCCCATAGCCCATCATTGTACTAGAAATTAGTGACACCACTAAGGATTGTGGCTGCTTCTTCGAAAACAAAGCCTCATTACAACAGGGTATACTCTCCCTATAGACTTGGAAGACCCACTTCTTCACCAAACCCAGCCAAATCTCGTCCTAACCCTCTGTTCCACGCTCTCTAAGTACCCCGTCTGTGTCACCCATGTCTGTCTACCCCTCCCCTTTAGAATGTAAGCTCTCACGAGTAGGGCCCTCTTCCATCATGTGCTTATCCTTTATATACTTTATACTTTAATCTTCAACTACATCTCAACTCCAGCAGTCTTCTGCCACCTGATACTTATTCCAGTGTCATCTGCTGATGTAGCTATGTTTATTTATACCCCTTTTCCACTAGCTTTTTTAAACACGGGTAAATGCGCGGGGCGCGCATTTACCCGTGTTTTTCCCTAGTGGAAACGGGTCCCCCGGCAAATTCACGGATCAAGTGATCCGGGAATCCTACCCTGGTAGCTAGCTGGGTTGAACACGTGTTCAACCCGGCTAGCTGTCTATGCATAGGGAGGGCGGCGCTGGGAGATCATGTGATCTCCCAGTGCCGCCCCTGCCACGTCACTAGCGCGTCACCAACCCGGCAATTGCCGGGTTGGTGAGAGCTGTCTGCAGGGGGCTGTAGCACGGGTCGCAGCTGTGTCAGGCGACACGGCTGCGACCCGTGCTATGCTAGTGGAAAAGGGGTATTACCCTGTATTGTCCTGTATTGTCTTCAACTGTAAGTTGCTGTTTTCCTGTTTTGATTATTTATGTACTCTGTAATTGGGTGCTGCGGAACCCTTGTGGAGCCATATAAATAAAGGATAATAATAATAATACAGTCCTCAAATGGTCTCTGGAAGTAGTCTAGAAATAACGGCTACCAGAGTGCAGCGGGACTGAGCCTGGATCACCAGGAATGTTACAGTTATGAAAACTGGGTCAGCTGGAAGGATTCTCCTTCCTGGACTGGTGACTTTTGGCAAGCTCTGTGCTCCTAAACGGTACGCTGCAAGGCAGGTGCGTGATCAGAAGCATTCATGGCCAACATGCCACAGCATGTTGTATGTGGTACAATGGCGCCACTCGGTGGCCACTTTGAGCAGTGCAGTCAAAGTCTGTTTTGATTTCCAGGATTAAAATGTTGTCACCTGCCAAATTCTCTAAGACCATAAGTTGCAATTAAATGATCCATTTCATCTGACATTTATAAGTGTTTAGTATTCGGGAGCTTTTATTGTCTTGAAGCTGTAATAACACAGTAAAGAACTATAAAATTCATTAGCTGATTTACGTAAATGATTAATTCCTATTAATTCCTAAACGTCCCATTGGTCAGCGCAGGGATGGGGGGGGGGGTGAGTGTTTTGTGAGTTAATCATTTAACAGTGGTTAGAAACTATTTATTGGTGATGGACATTTCATATAACAATAGTATCACTGACCTGGTTTGAGGAGGTTGTGGACTCGGGGTTTCTTCCGATGACCGGGATGTGGAACCGCAACTGGGCCGCAGCAGAGATGGCCGGATGTAAGTCTTCCTCATGCAGGATCAGATCGGCGGACAGGAGGCACGTGCGGACGCTGAAGGTCTCCTGAAAGAGAGAACTTGACAGGTGCTGGTGAATCACAGAAAATACTAGGTGCTGGAGGCACGGAGGTGCTTGGAGGCACGGAGGTGCTGGAGGCACGGAGGTGCTTGGAGGCACGGAGGTGCTGGAGGCACGGAGGTGCTTGGAGGCACGGAGGTGCTGGAGGCACGGAGGTGCTTGGAGGCACGGAGGTGCTGGAGGCACGGAGGTGCTTGGAGGCATGGAGGTGCTTGGAGGCACGGAGGTGCTGGAGGCACGGAGGTGCTTGGAGGCACGGAGGTGCTGGAGGCACGGAGGTGCTTGGAGGCACGGAGGTGCTGGAGGCACGGAGGTGCTTGGAGGCACGGAGCACTGGAGATCACAGGTACAGTAGCACACTGATACTCAGGCGCCGGAGCACTGCCCGGCGTCTGAATTTAAACTTCCCGCCAGGGCCTGATTGGAGGACGGGCCGATGACGTCACCCGCAGCTCCCGAGGACGTCGGACGTGGAGGCCGGCTAGACGGAGCGCCGGACGCCGGGACCCGCCAACGAGGATGGCCGCACGGAGACCCAGCGCGCCCGGAGAGGTAAGTACGAAGACCGCGGCACCGTGACAGTACCCCCTCCTCTAGGAGTGGCCCCTGGACACTTTCCCGGCTTCGTAGGATGTCTAGCATGGAAGATCCGGACTAGTCGAGGAGCCGAGACCTCAGAAGCCTTTATCCAACTTCTCTCCTCAGGACCATATCCTTTCCATTCCACCAGATATTGCAGATTCTTGTGAAGGTAACGCGAGTCTAGAATATTTCTGATCTCGAAGTCTGTTCCTGTTTCAGTCTCCACTGAGGTGGGGCTAGAGGTCTTTGAATGGAAACGATTAAGGACGAGAGGACGAAGAAGAGAAACATGGAAGGCGTTAGGTATACGTAGGTGCGAAGGTAAACCCAGCTTGCAGACCACAGGATTCAGGACTTGTAGCACAGGGTAAGGACCGATGAATCTTGTAGCAAACTTCATGGTGGGCACCTTCAACCGGAGATTACGTGTGTACAGCCATACCCTGTCGCCAACCTTGTATTGTGGAGCGGCTCGCCGTTTCTTATCCGCAAAGAACTTGTACCGGACTGAAACCTTCTTAAGATTGGCATGAACCTTACTCCAAATTTGTCTGAAGTGTAGTAGAGTGGACGTTACGGCTGGAACCTCTTCCATCGGAAGGATTGGTAATTCTGGTACACGTGGATGGAACCCATAGTTGATGAAAAATGGAGATTCACCAGTGGAAGAATGAAACGAATGATTATGGGCAAACTCCGCCCAAGGTAACATGGAAGGCGTTAGGTATACGTAGGTGCGAAGGTAAACCCAGCTTGCAGACCACAGGATTCAGGACTTGTAGCACAGGGTAAGGACCGATGAATCTTGTAGCAAACTTCATGGTGGGCACCTTCAACCGGAGATTACGTGTGTACAGCCATACCCTGTCGCCAACCTTGTATTGTGGAGCGGCTCGCCGTTTCTTATCCGCAAAGAACTTGTACCGGACTGAAACCTTCTTAAGATTGGCATGAACCTTACTCCAAATTTGTCTGAAGTGTAGTAGAGTGGACGTTACGGCTGGAACCTCTTCCATCGGAAGGATTGGTAATTCTGGTACACGTGGATGGAACCCATAGTTGATGAAAAATGGAGATTCACCAGTGGAAGAATGAAACGAATGATTATGGGCAAACTCCGCCCAAGGTAACAACTCCACCCAGTTGTCCTGTGAAGGGGAGAGATAAAGACGGAGGAAAGTCTCTAGATCTTGATTGACTCGTTCCGTTTGTCCATTCGTTTGGGGATGATAAGCGGACGAAAACTTAAGTTTAATCTGTAGAGTCGAACAGAGGGCTTTCCAAAACCTTGTGGTGAACTGTACCCCACGATCAGAGACTATTTCCTGTGGCAACCCATGCAACCGAAAATGTTCTTGGATGAACAGTAGAGCTAGTTTCGGGGCTGTCGGTAGACCAGTCAAAGGAACAAAGTGTGCCATCTTCGAAAAACGGTCGACGATTACCCAAACGGTGTTGCAACTAGAGATGAGCGGGTTCGGTTCCTCGGAATCCGAACCCGCCCGAACTTCAGGTTTTTTTACACGGGGCCGAGCGACTCGGATCTTCCCGCCTTGCTCGGTTAACCCGAGCGCGCCCGAACGTCATCATCCCGCTGTCGGATTCTCGCGAGGCTCGTATTCTATCGCGAGACTCGGATTCTATATAAGGAGCCGCGCGTCGCCGCCATTTTCACACGTGCATTGAGATTGATAGGGAGAGGACGTGGCTGGCGTCCTCTCCGTTTAGACTAGAGTACTAGAGAGAGACACAAATTTTGGGGAGCATATTATTAGGAGGAGTACTACTTGCTGCTGATAGTGTGACCAGTGACCACCAGTTTAATTAATCCGTTCTCTGCCTGAAAAAAAAGATACACAGTGTGACACAGTCACATACCATATCTGTGCTCAGCCCAGTGTGCTGCATCATATGTAATACTGTATATCATTATCTGACTGTGCTGAGTGCTCACTGCTCACACAGCTTAATTGTGGGGGAGACTGGGGAGCAGTTATAGCAGGAGTACATATTTTAAGTACAGTGCACACTTTTGCTGCCAGAGTGCCACTGCCAGTGTGACTGACCAGTGACCACTGACCACCAGTATTGTGATTGTCTGCTGACCACCAGTATATTGTGATTGTCTGCCTGAAAAAGTTAAACACTCGTCGTGTGGTGTTTTTATAAACGCATTCTGCAGACAGTGTCCAGCAGGTCCGTCATTACATAATATATACCTGTCCGGCTGCAGTACTAGTGTGATATATATATATTTTAATTTTATCTCATTATCATCCAGTCTATATTAGCAGCAGTCACAGTATGGTAGTCCACGGCTGTAGCTACCTCTGTGTCGGCAGTCGCTCGTCCATCCATAATTGTATACCACCTACCCGTGTTTTTTTTTTTTTCTATCTTCTTGATACTAGTAGCTTACTTTAGGAGTCTGCAGTGCTGACAGACAGTGTCCAGCAGGTCCGTCATTACATAATATATACCTGTCCGGCTGCAGTACTAGTGTGATATATATATATATTTTAATTTTATCTCATTATCATCCAGTCTATATTAGCAGCAGACACAGTACGGTAGTCCACGGCTGTAGCTACCTCTGTGTCGGCAGTCGCTCGTCCATCCATAATTGTATACCACCTACCCGTGGTTTTTTTTTCTTTCTATCTTCTTGATACTAGTAGCTTACTTTAGGAGTCTGCAGTGCTGACAGACAGTGTCCAGCAGGTCCGTCATTACATAATATATACCTGTCCGGCTGCAGTAATAGTGTGATATATATATATATATTTTAATTTTATCTCATTATCATCCAGTCTATATTAGCAGCAGACACAGTACGGTAGTCCACGGCTGTAGCTACCTCTGTGTCGGCAGTCGCTCGTCCATCCATAATTGTATACCACCTACCCGTGGTTTTTTGTTTTTTTTTCTATCTTCTTGATACTAGTAGCTTACTTTAGGAGTCTGCAGTGCTGAGTCTGACAGACAGTGTCCAGCAGGTCCGTCATTACATAATATATACCTGTCCGGCTGCAGTACTAGTGTGATATATATATATATTTTAATTTTATCTCATTATCATCCAGTCTATATTAGCAGCAGACACAGTACGGTAGTCCACGGCTGTAGCTACCTCTGTGTCGGCAGTCGCTCGTCCATCCATAATTGTATACCACCTACCCGTGGTTTTTTTTTCTTTCTATCTTCTTGATACTAGTAGCTTACTTTAGGAGTCTGCAGTGCTGACAGACAGTGTCCAGCAGGTCCGTCATTACATAATATATACCTGTCCGGCTGCAGTAATAGTGTGATATATATATATATATTTTAATTTTATCTCATTATCATCCAGTCTATATTAGCAGCAGACACAGTACGGTAGTCCACGGCTGTAGCTACCTCTGTGTCGGCAGTCGCTCGTCCATCCATAATTGTATACCACCTACCCGTGGTTTTTTTTTTTCTATCTTCTTGATACTAGTAGCTTACTTTTGGAGTCTGCAGTGCTGAGTCTGACAGACAGTGTCCAGCAGGTCCGTCATTACATAATATATACCTGTCCGGCTGCAGTACTAGTGTGATATATATATATTTTAATTTTATCTCATTATCATCCAGTCTATATTAGCAGCAGACACAGTATGGTAGTCCACGGCTGTAGCTACCTCTGTGTCGGCAGTCGCTCGTCCATCCATAATTGTATACCACCTACCCGTGGTTTTTTTTTTTTCTATCTTCTTGATACTAGTAGCTTACTTTAGGAGTCTGCAGTGCTGACAGACAGTGTCCAGCAGGTCCGTCATTACATAATATATACCTGTCCGGCTGCAGTACTAGTGTGATATATATATATATTTTAATTTTATCTCATTATCATCCAGTCTATATTAGCAGCAGACACAGTACGGTAGTCCACGGCTGTAGCTACCTCTGTGTCGGCAGTCGCTCGTCATCCATAAGTATACTAGTATCCATCCATCTCCATTGTTTACCTGAGGTGCCTTTTAGTTGTGCCTATTAAAATATGGAGAACAAAAATGTTGAGGTTCCAAAAATAGGGAAAGATCAAGATCGACTTCCACCTCGTGCTGAAGCTGCTGCCACTAGTCATGGCCGAGACGATGAAATGCCATCAACGTCGTCTGCCAAGGCCGATGCCCAATGTCATAGTACAGAGCATGTAAAATCCAAAACACCAAATATCAGTAAAAAAAGGACTCAAAAATCTAAAATAAAATTGTCGTCGGAGAAGCGTAAACTTGCCAATATGCCATTTACGACACGGAGTGGCAAGGAACGGCTGAGGCCCTGGCCTATGTTCATGGCTAGTGGTTCAGCTTCACATGAGGATGGAAGCACTCAGCCTCTCGCTAGAAAAATGAAAAGACTCAAGCTGGCAAAAGCACAGCAAAGAACTGTGCGTTCTTCGAAATCCCAAATCCACAAGAAGAGTCCAATTGTGTCGGCTGCGATGCCTGACCTTCCCAACACTGGACGTGAAGAGCATGCGCCTTCCACCATTTGCACGCCCCCTGCAAGTGCTGGAAGGAGCACCCGCAGTCCAGTTCCTGATAGTCAGATTGAAGATGTCAGTGTTGAAGTACACCAGGATGAGGAGGATATGGGTGTTGCTGGCGCTGGGGTGGAAATCGACAAGGAGGATTCTGATGGTGAGGTGGTTTGTTTAAGTCAGGCACCCGGGGAGACACCTGTTGTCCGTGGGAGGAATATGGCCATTGACATGCCTGGTGAAAATACCAAAAAAATCAGCTCTTCGGTGTGGAAGTATTTCACCAGAAATGCGGACAACATTTGTCAAGCCGTGTGTTGCCTTTGTCAAGCTGTAATAAGTAGGGGTAAGGACGTTAACCACCTCGGAACATCCTCCCTTATACGTCACCTGCAGCGCATTCATAATAAGTCAGTGACAAGTTCAAAAACTTTGGGCGACAGCGGAAGCAGTCCACTGACCAGTAAATCCCTTCCTCTTGTAACCAAGCTCACGCAAACCACCCCACCAACTCCCTCAGTGTCAATTTCCTCCTTCCCCAGGAATGCCAATAGTCCTGCAGGCCATGTCACTAGCAATTCTGACGAGTCCTCTCCTGCCTGGGATTCCTCCGATGCATCCTTGCGTGTAACGCCTACTGCTGCTGGCGCTGCTGTTGTTGCTGCTGGGAGTCGATGGTCATCCCAGAGGGGAAGTCGTAAGCCCACTTTTACTACTTCCACCAAGCAATTGACTGTCCAACAGTCCTTTGCGAGGAAGATGAAATATCACAGCAGTCATCCTGTTGCAAAGCGGATAACTGAGGCCTTGACAACTATGTTGGTGTTAGACGTGCGTCCGGTATCCGCCGTTAGTTCACAGGGAACTAGACAATTTCTTGAGGTAGTGTGCCCCCGTTACCAAATACCATCTAGGTTCCACTTCTCTAGGCAGGCGATACCGAGAATGTACACGGACGTCAGAAAAAGACTCACCAGTGTCCTAAAAAATGCAGTTGTACCCAATGTCCACTTAACCACGGACATGTGGACAAGTGGAGCAGGGCAGGGTCAGGACTATATGACTGTGACAGCCCACTGGGTAGATGTATGGACTCCCGCCGCAAGAACAGCAGCGGCGGCACCAGTAGCAGCATCTCGCAAACGCCAACTCTTTCCTAGGCAGGCTACGCTTTGTATCACCGGTTTCCAGAATACGCACACAGCTGAAAACCTCTTACGGCAACTGAGGAAGATCATCGCGGAATGGCTTACCCCAATTGGACTCTCCTGTGGATTTGTGGCATCGGACAACGCCAGCAATATTGTGTGTGCATTAAATATGGGCAAATTCCAGCACGTCCCATGTTTTGCACATACCTTGAATTTGGTGGTGCAGAATTATTTAAAAAACGAGAGGGGCGTGCAAGAGATGCTGTCGGTGGCCAGAAGAATTGCGGGACACTTTCGGCGTACAGGCACCACGTACAGAAGACTGGAGCACCACCAAAAACGCCTGAACCTGCCCTGCCATCATCTGAAGCAAGAAGTGGTAACGAGGTGGAATTCAACCCTATATATGCTTCAGAGGTTGGAGGAGCAGCAAAAGGCCATTCAAGCCTATACAATTGAGCACGATATAGGAGGTGGAATGCACCTGTCTCAAGCGCAGTGGAGAATGATTTCAACGTTGTGCAAGGTTCTGCAACCTTTTGAACTTGCCACACGTGAAGTCAGTTCAGACACTGCCAGCCTGAGTCAGGTCATTCCCCTCATCAGGCTTTTGCAGAAGAAGCTGGAGACATTGAAGGAGGAGCTAACACAGAGCGATTCCGCTAGGCATGTGGGACTTGTGGATGGAGCCCTTAATTCGCTTAACAAGGATTCACGGGTGGTCAATCTGTTGAAATCAGAGCACTACATTTTGGCCACCGTGCTCGATCCTAGATTTAAAACCTACCTTGGATCTCTCTTTCCGGCACACACAAGTCTGCTGGGGTTCAAAGACCTGCTGGTGACAAAATTGTCAAGTCAAGCGGAACGCGACCTGTCAACATCTCCTCCTTCACATTCTCCCGCAACTGGGGGTGCGAGGAAAAGGCTCAGAATTCCGAGCCCACCCGCTGGCGGTGATGCAGGGCAGTCTGGAGCGACTGCTGATGCTGACATCTGGTCCGGACTGAAGGACCTGACAACGATTACGGACATGTCGTCTACTGTCACTGCATATGATTCTCTCCCCATTGAAAGAATGGTGGAGGATTATATGAGTGACCACATCCAAGTAGGCACGTCAGACAGTCCGTACTTATACTGGCAGGAAAAAGAGGCAATTTGGAGGCCCTTGCACAAACTGGCTTTATTCTACCTAAATTGCCCTCCCACAAGTGTGTACTCCGAAAGAGTGTTTAGTGCCGCCGCTCACCTTGTCAGCAATCGGCGTACGAGGTTACTTCCAGAAAATGTGGAGAAGATGATGTTCATTAAAATGAATTCTAATCAATTCCTCTGTGGAGACATTGACCAGCAGCAATTGCCTCCACAAAGTACACAGGGAGCTGAGATGGTGGATTCCAGTGGGGACGAATTGATAATCTGTGAGGAGGGGGATGTACACGGTGATATATCGGAGGATGATGATGAGGTGGACATCTTGCCTCTGTAGAGCCAGTTTGTGCAAGGAGAGATTAATTGCTTCTTTTTTGGTGGGGGTCCAAACCAACCCGTCATTTCAGTCACAGTCGTGTGGCAGACCCTGTCACTGAAATGATGGGTTGGTTAAAGTGTGCATGTCCTGTTTATACAACATAAGGGTGGGTGGGAGGGCCCAAGGACAATTCCATCTTGCACATCTTTTCTCTGACGTCCTAGTGGATGCTGGGGACTCCGTAAGGACCATGGGGAATAGCGGCTCCGCAGGAGACTGGGCACAAAAGTAAAGCTTTAGAACTACCTGGTGTGCACTGGCTCCTCCCCCTATGACCCTCCTCCAAGCCTCAGTTAGATTTTTGTGCCCGAACGAGAAGGGTGCATACTAGGTGGCTCTCCTGAGCTGCTTAGTGAAAAGTTTAGTTTTAGGTTTTTTATGTTCAGTGAGACCTGCTGGCAACAGGCTCACTGCATCGAGGGACTAAGGGGAGAAGAAGCGAACTCACCTGCGTGCAGAGTGGATTGGGCTTCTTAGGCTACTGGACATTAGCTCCAGAGGGACCGATCACAGGCCCAGCCATGGATAGGTCCCAGAGCCGCGCCGCCGGCCCCCTTACAGAGCCAGAAGACAGAAGAGGTCCGGAAAATCGGCGGCAGAAGACGTCCTGTCTTCAACAAGGTAGCGCACAGCACTGCAGCTGTGCGCCATTGCTCTCAGCACACTTCACACTCCGGTCACTGAGGGTGCAGGGCGCTGGGGGGGGGCGCCCTGAGACGCAATAAAAACACCTTGGATGGCAAAAAAATGCATCACATATAGCTCCTGGGCTATATGGATGAATTTAACCCCTGCCAGAATACCCAGAAAAACGGGAGATAAGGCCGCCGAGAAGGGGGCGTAGCCTATCTCCTCAGCACACTGGCGCCATTTTCCCTCACAGCTCCGTTGGAGGGAAGCTCCCTGGCTCTCCCCTGCAGTCACTACACTACAGAAAGGGTTAAAAAAGAGAGGGGGGCACTAATTACGCGCAGTATTAAAAATACAGCAGCTATAAGGGGAAAAACACTTATATAAGGTTATCCCTGTATATATATATAGCGCTCTGGTGTGTGCTGGCAAACTCTCCCTCTGTCTCCCCAAAGGGCTAGTGGGGTCCTGTCCTCTATCAGAGCATTCCCTGTGTGTGTGCTGTGTGTCGGTACGTTTGTGTCGACATGTATGAAGAGAAAAATGATGTGGAGACGGAGCAGATTGCCTGTAATAGTGATGTCACCCCCTAGGGGGTCGACACCTGACTGGATGAACTGTTGGAAGGAATTACGTGACAGTGTCAGCTCTGTATAAAAGACAGTTGTTGACATGAGACAGCCGGCTACTCAGCTTGTGCCTGTCCAGACGTCTCATAGGCCGTCAGGGGCTCTAAAGCGCCCGTTACCTCAGATGGCAGATATAGACGCCGACACGGATACTGACTCCAGTGTCGACGGTGAAGAGACAAATGTGACTTCCAGTAGGGCCACACGTTACATGATTGAGGCAATGAAAAATGTTTTACACATTTCTGATAATACGAGTACCACCAAAAAGGGGTATTATGTTCGGTGAGGAAAAACTACCTGTAGTTTTCCTGAATCTGAGAAATTAAATGAGGTGTGTGATGATGCGTGGGTTTCCCCCGATAACAACTGATAATTTCTAAAATGTTATTGGCATTATATCCTTTCCCGCCAGAGGTTAGGGTGCGTTGGGAAACACCCCCTAGGGTGGATAAAGCGCTCACACGCTTGTAAGAACAAGGGCTCTACCCTCTCCTGAGATGGCCGCCCTTAAGGATCCTGCTGATAGAAAGCAGGAGGGTATCCTAAAATGTATTTACACACATACTGGTATTATACTGCGACCAGCAATCGCCTCAGCCTGGATGTGCAGTGCTGGGTTGGCGTGGTCGGATTCCCCGACTGAAAATATTGATACCCTAGATAGGGACAGTATATTATTGCCTATAGAGCATTTAAAAGATGCATTTCTATATATGCGTGATGCACAGCGGAATATTTGCCGACTGGCATCAAGTCTAAGTGCGTTGTCCATTTCTGCCAGTAGAGGGTTATGGACACGACAGTGGTCAGGTGATGCGGATTCCAAACGGCATTTGGAAGTATTGCCTTATTAAGGGGAGGAGTTATTTGGGGTCGGTCTTTCAGACCTGGTGGCCACGGCAACAGCTGGGAAATCCACGTTTGTACCCCAGGTCGCCTCTCAACATAAGAAGACGCCGTATTATCAGGCGCAGTCCTTTCGTGGGCAAGCGGGCAAAAGGTTCCTCATTTCTGCCCCGTGACAGAGGGAGAGGAAAAAGGCTGCAGAAATCAGCCAGTTCCCAGGAACAGAAGCCCTCTCCCGCCTCTGCCAAGCCCTCAGTATGACGCTGGGGCTTTACAAGCAGAATCAGGCACGGTGGGGGCCCGTCTCAATGAATTTCAGCGCGCAGTGGGCTCACTCGCAATTAGACCCCTGGATCCTTCAGGTGATATCTCAGGGGTACAAATTGGAATTCGAGACGTCTCCCCCTCGCCGTTTCCTAAAGTCGGCTTTACCGATGTCTCCCTCTGACAGGGAGGCAGTTTTGGAAGCCATTCACAAGCTGTATTCCCAGCAGGTGATAATCAAGGTACCCCTCCTGCAACAGGGAACGGGGTATTATTCCACACTGTTGTGGTACCGAAGCCGGACGGCTCGGTGAGACCGATTCTAAATCTAAAATCTTGAACACTTACATACGGAGGTTCAAATTCAAGATTGAGTCACTCAGAGCAGTGATTGCGAACCTGGAAGAAGGGGACTACATGATGTCTCGGGACATCAAGGATGCTTACCTTCATGTCCCAATTTACCCTTCTCACCAAGGGTACCTCAGGTTTGTGGTACAGAACTGTCACTATCAGTTTCAGACGCTGCCGTATGGATGGTCCACGGCACCCCGGGTCTTTACCAAGGTAATGGCCGAAATGATGATACTCTTCGAAGGAAGGGAATTTTAGTTATCCCTTACTTGGACGATTCCCTGATAAGGGTAAGATCCAGGGAACAGTTGGAGGTCGGTGTAGCACTATCTCAGGTAGTGTTGCGGCAGCACGATTGGATTCTCAATATTCCAAAATCGCAGCTGATTCCGACGACTCGTCTTCTGTTCCTAGGGATGATCCTGGACACAGTCCAGAAAAAGGTGTTTCTCCCGGAGGAGAAAGTCAGGGAGTTATCCAAGCTAGTCGGGAACCTCCTATAACCGAGCCAAGTCTCAGTACATCAATGAAAGGGTTCTGGGAAAAATGGTGGCTTCCTACGAAGCAATCCCATTCGGCAGATTCCACGCAAGAACTTTCCAGTGGGACCTGCTGGACAAATGGTCCGGGTCGCATCTTCAGATGCATCAGCGGATAACCCTGTCACCAAGCACAAGGGTGTCTCTCCTGTGGTGGTTGCAGAGTGCTCATCTTCTAGAGGGCCGCAGATTCGACATTCAGGACTGGGTCCTGGTGACCACGGATGCCAGCCTGCGAGGCTGGGGAGCAGTCACACAGGGAAGGAATTTCCAGAGCTTATGGTCAAGCCTGGAGACATCACTTCACATAAATATCCTGAAGCTAAGGGCCATTTACAATGCTCTAAGCTCAGCAAGACCTCTGCTTCAAGGTCACCCGGACTTGATCCATTCGGACAACATCACGGCAGTCACCCACGTAAACAGACAGGGTGACACAAGAAGCAGGAGGGCAAGGCAGAAGCTGCAAGGATTCTTCGCTGGGCGGAAAATCATGTGATAGCACTGTCAGCAGTATTCATTCCGGGAGTGGACAACTGGGAAGCAGACTTCCTCAGCAGACACGACCCCCACCCGGGAGAGTGGGGACTTCACCCAGAAGTCTTCCACATGTTTATAAAACTCGACAAGTATTGCGCCAGGTCAAGGGACCCTCAGGCAATAGCGGTAGACGCTCTGGTAACACAGTGGGTGTACCAGTCAGTGTATGTGTTCCCTCCTCTGCCTCTCATACCCAAGGTACTGAGAATTATAAGATGGAGAGGAGTAAGCACTATATTCGTGGCTCCGGATTGGCCAAGAAGGACTTGGTAACCGGAACTTCAAGAGATGCTCACGGAGGATCCGTGGCCTCTACCTCTAAGAAGGGACCTGCTCCAGCAAGGACCCTGTCTGTTCCAAGACTTACCGCGGCTGCGTTTGACGGCATGGCGGTTGAACGCCGGATCCTGAAGGAGAAAGGCATTCCGGATGAAGTCATTTCTTTCCTGATCAAAGCCAGGAAAGATATAACCGCAAAACATTATCACCGCATTTGGCGAAAATATGTTGCGTGGTGCGAGGCCAGTAAGGCCCCGACGGAGGAATTTTCAACTAGGTCGATTCCTACATTTCCTGCAAACAGGAGTGTCTATGGGCCTGAAATGGGGGTCCATTAAGGTTCAAATTTCGGCCCTGTCAATTTTCTTCCAAAAAGAACTAGCTTCAGTCCCTGAAGTTCAGACGTTTGTGAAAGGGGTACTGTATATACAGCCTCCTTTTGTGCCTCCAGTGGCACCTTGGGATCTAAATGTAGTTTTTGGGTTCCAAAAGTCACATTGGTTTGAACCACTTAAATATGTGGAGTTAAAATATCTCACATGGAAAGTGGTCATGCTGTTGGCCCTGGCCTGGGCCAGGTGCGTGTCAGAATTGGCGGCTTTATCCTGTAAAAGCCCTCATCTGATTTTCCATTCGGACAGGGCGGAATTGAGGACTTGTCCTCAGTTTCTCCCTAAGGTGGTTTTCAGCGTTTCACCTGAATCAACCTATTGTGGTGCCTGCGGCTACTAGGGACTTGGAGGACTCCAAGTTGCTAGACGTTGTCAGGGCCCTGGAAATATAGGTTTCCAGGACGGCTGGAGTCAGAAAATCTGACTCGTTGTTTATTCTGTATGCACCCAACAAGCTGGGTGCTCCTGCTTCTAAGCAGACTATTGCTCGTTGGATTTGTAGTACAATTCAGCTTGCACATTCTGTGGCAAGCCTGCCGCAGCCAAAATCTGTAAAAGCCCATTCCACAAGGAAGGTGGGCTCATCTTGGGCGGCTGCCCGAGGGGTCTCGGCTTTACAACTTTGCCGAGCAGCTACTTGGTCAGGAGCAAATATGTTTGTAAAATTCTACAAATTTGATACCCTGGCTGAGGAGGACCTGGAGTTCTCTCATTTGGTGCTGCAGAGTCATCCGCACTCTCCCACCCGTTTGGGAGCTTTGGTATAATCCCCATGGTCCTTACGGAGTCCCCAGCATCCACTAGGACGTCAGAGAAAATAAGAATTTACTTACCGATAATTCTATTTCTCGTAGTCCGTAGTGGATGCTGGGCGCCCATCCCAAGTGCGGATTGTCTGCAATACTGGTGCATAGTTATTGTTACCCAAAAAATCGGGTTATTGCTGTAGTGAGCCATCTTTTCTAGAGGCTCCTCTGTTATCATGCTGTTAACTGGGTTTAGATCACAAGTTATATGGTGTGATTGGTGTGGCTGGTATGAGTCTTACCCGGGATTCAAAATCCTTCCTTATTGTGTACGCTCGTCCGGGCACAGTATCCTAACTGAGGCTTGGAGGAGGGTCATAGGGGGAGGAGCCAGTGCACACCAGGTAGTTCTAAAGCTTTACTTTTGTGCCCAGTCTCCTGCGGAGCCGCTATTCCCCATGGTCCTTACGGAGTTCCCAGCATCCACTACGGACTACGAGAAATAGAATTATCGGTAAGTAAATTCTTATTTTTTCTTTCATTTTTCTTTGCGTCATGTGCTGTTTGGGGAGTATTTTTTTGAAGGGCCATCCTGCGTGACACTGCAGTGCCACTCCTAGATGGGCCAGGTGTTTGTGTCGGCCACTAGGGTCGCTTATCTTACTCACACAGCTACCTCATTGCGCCTCTTTTTTTCTTTGCGTCATGTGCTGTTTGGGGACTGTTTTTTGGAAGGGCCATCCTGCGTGACACTGCAGTGCCACTCCTAGATGGGCCAGGTGTTTGTGTCGGCCACTAGGGTCGCTTATCTTACTCACACAGCTACCTCATTGCGCCTCTTTTTTTCTTTGCGTCATGTGCTGTTTGGGGAGTGTTTTTTGGAAGGGCCATCCTGCGTGACACTGCAGTGCCACTCCAAGATGGGCCAGGTGTTTGTGTCGGCCACTAGGGTCGCTTATCTTACTCACACAGCTACCTCATTGCGCCTCTTTTTTTCTTTGCGTCATGTGCTGTTTGGGGACTGTTTTTTGGAAGGGCCATCCTGCGTGACACTGCAGTGCCACTCCTAGATGGGCCAGGTGTTTGTGTCGGCCACTAGGGTCGCTTATCTTACTCACACAGCTACCTCATTGCGCCTCTTTTTTTCTTTGCGTCATGTGCTGTTTGGGGAGTGTTTTTTGGAAGGGCCATCCTGCGTGACACTGCAGTGCCACTCCTAGATGGGCCAGGTGTTTGTGTCGGCCACTAGGGTCGCTTATCTTACTCACACAGCTACCTCATTGCGCCTCTTTTTTTCTTTGCGTCATGTGCTGTTTGGGGAGTGTTTTTTGGAAGGGCCATCCTGCGTGACACTGCAGTGCCACTCCTAGATGGGCCAGGTGTTTGTGTCGGCCACTAGGGTCGCTTAGCTTACTCACACAGCTACCTCATTGCGCCTCTTTTTTTCTTTGCGTCATGTGCTGTTTGGGGAGTGTTTTTTGGAAGGGCCATCCTGCGTGACACTGCAGTGCCACTCCTAGATGGGCCAGGTGTTTGTGTCGGCCACTAGGGTCGCTTAGCTTAGTCATCAAGCGACCTCGGTGCAAATTTTAGGACTAAAAATAATATTGTGAGGTGTGAGGTGTTCAGAATAGACTGAAAATGAGTGGAAATTATGGTTTTTGAGGTTAATAATACTTTGGGATCAAAATGACCCCCAAATTCTATGATTTAAGCAGTTTTTTAGTGTTTTTTGAAAAAAACACCCGAATCCAAAACACACTCGAATCCGACAAAAAAAAATTTGGTGAGGTTTTGCCAAAACGCGGTCGAACCCAAAACACGGCCGCGGAACCGAACCCAAAACCAAAACCCCGAAAAATTTCAAGTGCACATCTCTAGTTGCAACCCTTAGAATGGGGCAAATCAGTGATGAAGTCCATGGAAATATGAGTCCAGGGTTTCATAGGAATGGACAGAGGACGAAGCAACCCAGCAGGGAATAAACAGGGAGATTTATGCTGTGTACACTGGGGACAGGAATTAACGTAATCCTGTACATCCTTCCTCATGGAGTCCCACCAGTAAGATCTTTGCAGAAACTTGTACATCTTCTGGGCGCCGGGATGACCGGAGAATTTGGAGATATGGGCCCACTGAAGTATCCTCAACCGGAATTTGACCGGTACGGACATTCTTCCAGGAAGAGGGCCTGGAGTAGTCGAGGCAGCAGAGACAGAAATTGGATTTAGAATTAAACTCCGTTCAAAGTGTCAAAGTCAGAAAAATATCTCTATGCACACTACCATATTTGCACCTCATACAGGTCCGTGCTGCACATGCGTACACTCTCCCGTGCGTGCGCATACTCGCTGTCGCGTGCACCCGCAGGCGCACGATGTGCGCATTTACGGTAGAGTTTATGTGATCGTAGCGTGCGACTCAATCGTTACATATTTTCACTATATAATGTATTTTGTAGATCATGGTCCCTTTGACAGATTCTGAAAGTTTGGTTAATGTAGAATGTTCATGGACAGAGAAATCCCTCTTTGTTTGATACGAAGGGTCAGACAGGAGTAATACAGTGGTGTTTAGTATCCATCGGAAGAGTATTTAATTAGCAATATTCCGGTGTTGGTTTGGAGCGGATTAATCGCTCGTGCGAATAGTTATGGACATAAGAAGTTTATGTCCATTTACTATTATTTGCACTTACTTATCCATGCGGCGGGAAACCTAGTTTCCCACCCACCTGAGCAGTTGGAAATTGTCACAGCCCACCTGTATGAATCAACCTATGACCTTTTGTTATAATGCGAGGAGGAATTCCTGTGTCCAATGAACAATGAGATTGTAGGGACCATTGAATTGTATTGTGTGTGGGGCATAAATAGACAAGCCGATCACATCCAGCTCACTCTTCAACGGTTCTCATTGCTGATAATCGGGAGCTGGATGTCCAGAGGCGCATGCGATCGTTCCCCTTTGTGCGTAAGTTTTCTCCGCAATCATATTGATCTTACTGTTATTGTGAGCCATATCTCTCTCTCTCTTCTCCTCTTTCTCTCTTATTTTCCCTTAAAACGTAATTGTATTGTATTGTATTTCCCGTGTAGTTATCTGGTTAGTTAGTCTATGTTATATTGTAGTGTATGACTTGTATTGTATTAATTCTTTTGCAAGTATAACATTCATCATATATATATAAGGCGTTGGACCCTAAGCACGGTATCTGTGTATTTCTTATAGTGTTAAGTATTCTCAGAGCGTCGGTGACGCTCGAACAGCTTTTAAGTTAATAAGGTTATACTGTGCTGCATTTACACTCTATCACTACACTAAGGTCTTACTGCATAATACACTGTTTATGGTTTAGATATAAAGGTTCAACATTGTGAGCGTCAGCGCCGCTGGTGATCTCCTCGTGGTCCCGAGCGTCCGCTACGCTATAGCGAATCATTACGTTAGTCGGCAGCCAATAGCGTGCCTGCCTGTGATCTGTTGGCCGTGAGCGAACGTGACGCTTGAGCGTCTCGACTACGGCTAAGCGATTGTTACGCAACGTGCGTACCCTTACGGTACTCCATACGTGAATAGCGTACAGTGTTCTTAGACCTCATAAAGGGTATTATATAAGATAAATATTTAGCTTTATCAATTGGCTGCTCGTCCAGTCCTTCACATATCTCTGCTAGGTAATTTCAGCAGACATTATCCATCAGCAAAGGGCGGGAGATCATATTCTTCGCAGTGCTGACGGGATAAGCGTCTGCTTCGCTTAGTAAAGGGTGCTGAAGGAATCCGGGAACCGGAGGTAAGAACAACACACTAGTGTCTTTTAAAACTGTTTATTTCTGTTTTGTATACACACGCATATATCTGCATTCCTTTTTCGTGTATATTCATATCACTCTCCTGTTTGCCATTGTATAATTGATAAACGTGCTAAGAGAGATTTGTCGCTATTTAAATAGTTAAAGTGTAAAAGTTATACACTAAGGGGTAATTTGTAAAATACACACACAGCTTTACCTGAGATACAAGAAAGACCTGTGTGGGGCTTGGTAGATGATTACAGTTAAAAGAATCATCTACATTAATAAACGTGCTAATTGTATTTTGTGGCCAGCGTACACGTGTCTCTAACAAAAGGCTGAGACTCGCGAACACAACCCAAAGGCCGACGCACGCAGCGTATATTACGCAACGGAGCGTCTGGGTACGCCCACCGAAACTCAAATCGCACAATAGCATTGTTTTAGTGGGGGCGGTATAGCATAGCCACGTGATAATAGCACAAATTGATTTCAGTTTTTCCAAAACTTAGTTTAAATACCTTACTTTACTGTAATGCCTCTGGGGACAGCTATCAGACTACGGGAAATGATTTTTCTGATCTGAAAACTATAAGAATGATAGTGGGTTGAAAACGGTATGAGTGTATTGAATCCCGCTTTGTGAACTGAGTGATCTGGGTGATCTTTGGTGGAACGTGATGAGCACGGTCTGAGTGAAAACGTGCAACAGAGTGTGATAAAGTTTTCGTTGTATTACGCTCTGGCTGTTTTGGAGCACAGTAGGGAGACTCCAATGATCCTACCATTTATGGGCAACAAGTGTTTATAAGTGGTACGATTGGACCGCACGGTTGTAGGTGTGACCAATAACGCAACGTGATATGAGGTAAATTGCCCTCATACGTGTTGTGGGAAGCACATGCAAGCGTGATTTGTGTAAAGAAAAAGGAAGGGAATTTTCACTGGTCACAGGAAAATCTCTAGAGATAGGGCCTGCAACGGTTACACGTGTCTGCTAGAAGGCGGACCGGAGATACCCGGAGCAGAAGAAGCTGGTGGAAGAGCTTGGAAAACTCCCACCGTAGACTGTGTTTGGTGCATTTTAGGAAGTTTTTCTGTGTAAGGTCCACAATGGAAGCCAAGTGCACAACACAGGGACGTTCAGCAGTCAGGGTTCAGACTGCAGAGGCTTGCAGACCCCGAGGGTCTGCTCGGTTAGTAATGTGGAGGAGGTATGGTCCCCACACTGAGACCTTTTGTGATGAATGGACACGAATGACTGCGGGGGATAAGGCACCATTTCCCGGGATAGGTAGTTTTGACTTAGAGGTATTGCATAATTTAAGGCAAAGGATCTGTCTCATAAAATCCTGGAAACAACGAGTTAAACATGATGATTGTTTGCAGATATGGCTACAGGAAAGTGACATGCAAAGAAATGTAACTTACATACCTAACTTTCATCTTGAGAGGAGAGACATGGCAATGGAGAGGATTATGGTTGCGGAGAAAGGCACAATGGGGTGCGATAAAAGTGCACTTAGTAACTATATTAAGAATGAATGTAACAAACGTAATAAGGTTTATAAAAATGAAAGTGTTAAATGGACAACTATTAACCCATGCAAGTCGCACCCCTTGTTAAACTTTCCTCAGGAACACCAACAAGAAAGTGAGCCCAGCACAATGTCGGAGCCTTTTCCAGCAGCCATCACACAAGACATCCAGGTGGACGCGACCAAATCGGTAAAGACTGTAATCAAACCCCCTAACGGAGGGTCAGGTGAGGTCGTGTCCACAGGTACGTATGGTATTATACATCACGCACAAACAAATGTACCTCATATCGTGGAATCAATTCAGAATGACGTTACTGGACTTAATCCTGTCAGGGTAATTGCAGTACCAAATGGGAAAACTGACTCTTCAGGAGTCACTCCTGTCAGGAACATCGCCATGTACTGCCCCTTTTCCCGAACAGAATTAAGAACAATTCTGTCTGAATTTCCTGATCCCAGGAAAGACTTAGTTGCTTGTCAAAAATACATTAGAGTGCTAGGAAACACTGCAGAGCCAAATAACAAAGATTGGAGGACAGTTTTGAGGGCATGTTTACCCCCCGATGTTGACTCATTGAAATTTATCGCTGATTGTAAGCTAGATGAGGAAGCACCACTAACAGACAAGTATAACCAAGATAATGTAAAAAGAATCAATCTACAGTTGAAAGAATATTTTCCTGCAGTAGTAAAGTGGAATAAAATCTTTACAATAAAACAAAAAGAAGGTGAATCCGCATCAGAGTATTTTCACCGGGCTCTGCAGGATATGGCTAGGTACACTGGTATAGATGACATTGAAACTAACGTACACCACAGAGAGGTAGCTCTGTCTGTATTAATGGACAGCTTAAAAGACACACTAAAAATTAGGGTACAAACCTCTATACCTCATTGGAGAGGTATCTCGGTGGCTGCATTAAGAGAGTCCGCTATCGAGCATGACCAAAATATCCAAAGAACCAGGGAAGCACAGGGAGAGCGGTTGATGGTACTGAGCATCCAAGCACTAGAGGAGGCATCAAGTCGACCGGAACCCCAGGCCCCTAGCACATGGAGAAAGCCAAGGATTTGTTATCATTGTAGAAGAGAAGGGCATTATGCCAGCAACTGTAATAACCCACATAAAGTCAGACCCCCTAGACCAAGAAATGAGCAAAATTATAACACACACAATTATAATCAGGGATCTTTTAGGAAGAATTTTGGGCCACACCCATGATATGTAGTCAGGAAAGGTGATCATTAGGACTGATGGTAAGCCTGAGGTTACGGTTAATAAATTGGGAGGTCATTCACTGAAGACACAGGAATGACAAGGTGAAACGTTGTAAATGTATTTGTGAAAAATGTTTTTTTTTTCTCTCTCTCTCCCCATCTCTGACGATTATTAGTAAGGACTCAAACATTGCATATCCGCTTGGTCTTTGCAGAAGTCTACCAAACCCCAGCATGACCTATCCGCATCAATGTATCCTGGCCAGATACAGACAGTGGAGTAATGCAGGTGCTGGTGGGGAGGGACTGCGCAAGGAAACCATTGGACATGTAGATATGACAGCCTGATGATCTGACAATGTTTAAAAAAAAAATGTTTGAAAAATGTTTTTTTCTCTTTTCCTATTTGCTGGTTATTGTTGATTTATGTAATATATATATGCATATGAATTGTTCTCTCTCTTTTGTTTTTTTATTTTCCTCTCTTCTCACTCATGTTTTCATGGTTTAAAGATGGTATGTCATACATCAGCTAGACAAATGGTAATGCAAGATTTTTGCTCCTTACAGAAAGATCGCTGGTTTGGAAGAAATATTGCATCACCGGAATGTTCGTTTGGAAGACTGAGAGACAGCACCTTTGAGATGACAGCAGAAAAAGAAGAACAACAAGACTAGAGAACTTAATTATCGTAACAAGTTTCTCTCCCCCTCAAACTGTTTTTCTGTACCCCATTACAAATTTCTTCTTTTCTCCTCCTGTAAGATGGACTTGCCACAAGAGACTGTGATATGGATTTTCCTGTTGACCATGACGTTGACCAGAGCAGTCTGTTCCGGCGAGAGTACCATGGAGGTCGAGAGAGGTTCTGGAATGGGTTCTGATGACAGAGATGGAGGCATAGTTTTCCGAGAACAACATAATCAACAAGCAAAGGCAAGTATCAGAAAACGATCCGATAGCATTGACCATAGAAGGAATTGTGAAGGATTGTTAGCTGAAGAAAACTGTATCTGTAGGCTCTGTGACAATGTAGTTGAGGATGGATGCATCAAGAAATGCCAATCCAGTTTTAATATCCACATGGACCGGCATCCCTTGAGTGACTATCACTCCTTAGTGGGTAGTGTGCTAAATCAAACAGATTGATGGGTATGCTCTCAAGTACCTCAAGGTCATAGCAAATCAGGACTAGTACCATTTCCTTTAACGATAGGGGAGGTACTTGAGCTAAGTGGTGGGAGGCCGGTGGACAGGAGGTTTAATATCTCCAGTCCTCCTAGTTTGAAGCTCCACCAATATCATGTGGATAGATCCCTCATATGTTTTAACATTTCCAATCCCCGAAAGCCGGGAAATTGGGAAGTGTCATGGAGTAACCAAACCATGACCTTTTCATATAGAGCAGATAGAATGCCGACAGATACAGAGCTTATACGCCACATAGCCAGTAGAGAAAAATCTTTCCGATATAGGTATACCCTAGGAAGTAGGATTACGAGAGTTGGAGAGGTATCACCAGGATACTGCGCACATATCGTACAAACTGATACGTGTACTAAACAAATGGGAGAATTAGGGGTAGGAGATTTCACATGGAGGATGTGTAATATGGTTATGTCTTACTCCGTCCCATATGTTCTCCCCGATGATGCATATTTCATATGCGGGAGGAAGGCGTATAAGTGGCTTGCCCCAAACTCTGAAGGATTGTGTTATATTGGAAAAGTATTGCCTGAAGTAATGACTGTATCACATGCCAAAATGAAAGATATACACCGTGTTGCCCAAGCTCCTTATACTCACACCCATTACGAGCACGTAGTTAAACGGCACCTGATAGAAAGAACAGAGCATCCGGCCTCTGACATGATCCATGAATCCACCGGGATTCAGTTTCTAATCGCGTTAGACATCACTCGCACCGCCAGAGGAGTGTTGAATTATAAATACATATCTGCGCTCGCAAATTTGTTAGACAATATCACAGAAATGTATGATGACACGTTTAGGTATACTGGAAGAGAACTTCAAGCTTATAAAACAGAACTGGTTCAGCAGAGAATGATTCTCAATTATCTCACGGCAGTGACAGGTGGATATTGTGTCACACTGGCAACGCAGTACGGCGTGAAATGTTGCACATATATTACAAATAGTACCGAGGACCCGGTCGAGGTCATAGACCAAAAGATGGACGATATTCTCCAACTGAAGTGGGAATTTCGCAGGAGACACAATCTCACTCTTGCTGCTGTAGGTAATGAGCTGACTGGTTGGGTGTCATGGTTGAACCCGCGAAATTGGTTCTCTGGTTTAGGAGAATGGGCTCAAGGAGTCATAATGGATGTTGGGAAGTTTCTCCTATGTATCTTAGGTGTTATCATAACGATTGGCTTGATATTTAGATGCGGTCAGGCTTTAACAAAGTGTAAACGAAGTACCAGGGTGATGAGTTTAAGGAGTGAGGAAATTGTAATTCCAATGGATTTGATTTATGACCCAAATGTAGAAACAATGATGTGATGAAAATGCGATTTCTACGGTCCGTTTCTTTCACCTGTTTTTCCGTTTTCCTCCAAGGTAAAAAGACCCACTTGGACGAGGAATTTGATGAGCCGATATACAGACAACAGATGGATTAAAGAAGAAGTTTTGACAACCTTATACACAGATTTTTGATGAACTATGCCATAGATCCCCAGTTTCCCTAGAAATTTTAAAATTACGCTAGCCCAACACTTTTGTAAATCTATGGACATTGACAAAGTTTTTGCTCGCACCTTATGGGCAAAAGCACAAAGAAGACTGCAATCAACAGACACCGAACAAGACCTCAACCGACAAATGTACATTAACCTGACATAGAATACCACTGCATTTACCGTAATTATGTCTTTTCTTCATCTCTACAACCTTCAGGTAATTACACACATAGTCGATAGGGAATACAGGCACAGATATCAGCAATCACATATTCCCCCATTCATGTATCATCAACTAAAATGTGCTCCCTATTTTGTTACAACCACAGCCAAAAAGAGCTCGGTAAAGTTTGACAGCCCATCCACAGTCCCGTACCACGGGATAAGAAGGAATTCAAATGTATACTTCGCAATACCTCGAAGCTTGATGTACAACACGTACGGCACGATGATACACGACCCCCCCAAACATGGATTCATACACACATGCTTCCGCTATCTCACTAGGTCATACCCTCTTCACACCTTCTCCTCTCTCCTCCCTTACCCAACCATGGAAATGTATTAACCCCTGACATATATTTTTCTCTTTTTGAAATGTTTTAGAAGGTGGCAGTTATTGTTGACTGCCAAAGGGTGGACTGTCAAAGTCAGAAAAATATCTCTATGCACACTACCATATTTGCACCTCATACAGGTCCGTGCTGCGCATGCGTACACTCTCCCGTGCGTGCGCATACTCGCTGTCGCGTGCACCCGCAGGCGCACGATGTGCGCATTTACGGTAGAGTTTATGTGATCGTAGCGTGCGACTCAATCGTTACATATTTTCACTATATAATGTATTTTGTAGATCATGGTCCCTTTGACAGATTCTGAAAGTTTAGTTAATGTAGCATGTTCCTGGACAGAGAGATCCCTCTTTGTATTGTACGAAGGGTCCAACAGGGGTCATACAGTGATGTTTAGTATCCATCGGAAGAGTATTTAATTAGCAATATTCCGGTGTTGGTTTGGAGCGGATTAATCGCTCGTGCGAATAGTTATGGACATAAGAAGTTTATGTCCATTTACTATTATTTGCACTTACTTATCCATGCGGCGGGAAACCTAGTTTCCCACCCACTTGAGCAGTTGGAAATTGTCACAGCCCACCTGTATGAATCAACCTATGACCTTTTGTTATAATGCGAGGAGGAATTCCTGTGTCCAATGAACAATGAGATTGTAGGGACCATTGAATTGTATTGTGTGTGGGGCATAAATAGACAAGCCGATCACATCCAGCTCACTCTTCAACGGTTCTCATTGCTGATAATCGGGAGCTGGATGTCCAGAGGCGCATGCGATCGTTCCCCTTTGTGCGTAAGTTTTCTCCGCAATCATATTGATCTTACTGTTATTGTGAGCCATATCTCTCTCTCTCTCTCTTCTCCTCTTTCTCTCTTATTTTCCCTTAAAACGTAATTGTATTGTATTGTATTTCCCGTGTAGTTATCTGGTTAGTTAGTCTATGTTATATTGTAGTGTATGACTTGTATTGTATTAATTCTTTTGCAAGTATAACATTCATAATATATATATAAGGCGTTGGACCCTAAGCACGGTATCTGTGTATTTCTTATAGTGTTAAGTATTCTCAGAGCGTCGGTGACGCTCGAACAGCTTTTAAGTTAATAAGGTTATACTGTGCTGCATTTACACTCTATCACTACACTAAGGTCTTACTGCATAATACACTGTTTATGGTTTAGATATAAAGGTTTAACATTGTGAGCGTCAGCGCCGCTGGTGATCTCCTCGTGGTCCCGAGCGTCCGCTACGCTATAGCGAATCATTACGTTAGTCGGCAGCCAATAGCGTGCCTGCCTGTGATCTCTTGGCCGTGAGCGAACGTGACGCTTGAGCGTCTCGACTACGGCTAAGCGATTGTTACGCAACGTGCGTACCCTTACGGTACTCCATACGTAAATAGCGTACAGTGTTCTTAGACCTCATAAAGGGTATTATATAAGATAAATATTTAGCTTTATCAAAAGGAATCCTCATCATCTGTGGGAGTTTGTGAACGGGACAGTGCATCCGCTTTGGTATTGAAAGTCCCGGCTCGGTACTTGATAACAAAAGAAAATCGAGTGAAGAAGAGTGCCCATCTAGCTTGGCGAGGATTCAAGCACTGTGCGGTTTTGATATACAACAAATTTTTGTGATCAGTGTAAATGGTAGTCACATGTTTGGCCCCCTCTAAGAGATATCTCCACTCTTCCAAGGCAGATTTAATCGCCAAGAGTTCCTGGTCTCCAATAGTGTAATTCCGTTCAGCCGGAGAGAATTTACGAGAGTGAAAGCCGCACGGATGTAATTTCTTATCTGAGGCATACTGAGAGAGAATGGCCCCAACTCCGATCGAGGATGCGTCGACTTCTAGGAAGAAAGGTTCCTCGAAATTTGGTTGTTGGAGTACTGGAGCGGACATAAAAGCTGATTTCAAGTGGGAAAAGGCCTCTATGGCTTCGGGAGACCACAACCCCGGGTTGGAACCCTTTCTCGTTAGGGCGGTAATGGGTGCAACAATGGTGGAGAAACCGCTAATGAACTTTCTAAAATAGTTCGCAAAACCCAGGAACCTTTGTATTGCTTTCAAGGAGAGTGGCTGTGCCCAGTCCCGAATGGCAGAGAGTTTCTCCGGATCCATGCGAAGCTCCTTCCCCGAGATAATATAACCGAGGAACTTGATGTTACTTCGAAGGTACACTTGGACATCTTGGCATAGAGATGATTCTCACGTAGACGGCGGAGTACCTCTTTGACTTGTATTCTGTGTTCAGCAAGGTCTTTTGAAAAAATCAGGATGTCATCCAAATACACCACGACACTTAGGTATAACATGTCTCGGAAGTTTTCGTTGACGAATCCCTGGAAGACAGCAGGAGCATTGCTAAGACCGAACGGCATCACCAGATACTCATAATGCCCATCCCGGGTATTGAAGGCGGTCTTCCATTCATCTCCCTCTCTGATGCGTATAAGGTTATAGGCCCCCCTCAAATCGAGCTTGGAAAAAACATGGGCACCAAGAACTCTATCAAACAGCTCTGTGATTAGAGGCAAGGGGTATTTATTTTTGATGGTAATATCATTTAAGCCGCGGTAGTCGATACATGGTCTTAACCCTCCGTCCTTTTTTTTCACGAAGAAAAAGCCCGCTCCAGCCGGGGAAGTAGAGGGGCGGATGAATCCCTTGTGAAGATTGGTTTTGATATAGTTAGACATAGCCTGTGTCTCTGGGAGGGACAGAGGATAAATGCGACCCTGAGGCGGCATTTTCCCAGGGATAAGGTCAATGGGGCAGTCCCAAGCCCTATGGGGTGGTAACTGGTCGGCTGCTTGTTCCGAAAACACATCTCTAAATTCTTGGTACGCCTCTGGAATAGGTTCCTCCTCCGCCTTAGAAGAAACACGAAGCGGACAGACAGGGGTGAGACAGTTAGCGTGACAAATAGAACCCCAAGACCGAATCTGTGCGGTCTTCCAATCGATATGGGGATTGTGACTTTTGAGCCAAGGTATTCCGAGAACCAGATCGTGATGCATTTCTGGGATCACCAGGAACTCCAAATATTCTTGATTTAGAGCCCCGACCTGTAGTTTAACTGGAACCGTACGTTTTGTTATGATACCCTTGGATATCCTAGTACCATTGATGGTTGTCAAGGAAATAGGCCGTTCGATGGACCGTACTTCCAAATTCAGGCTTTGGACACAGAGGGAAGAAACGAAATTCCCCGCAGCTCCAGAGTCCAACAGGGCTTCAAAAGACTTGGAAGCAGCCTTGGTGATTAACGTTACAGGAAGCAAACAGTCCGAAGTGGGAGAAGATTTGGTCGTAACCCCCAACTTGACTCCTCCGGAACAAGCTAGGCCTTCTCGTTTCCCGGACGGGATTTGCAGGACTTGATGAAGTGACCCGCAGCTCCGCAGTACAGGCAGAGCTTACCCTCATGACGACGCTGCCGCTCCTCCGGGGACAATCAGGATCGGTTAATCTGCATGGGTTCGTCCGGACTTGGAACCACCGCTTGCCTTGCAGGAGGAAGCCGGAACCTAGAACGATCCGATCGACTACGTTCTCCTCCACGTTCCTGCATCCGGAGATCTACCTTGACACAGAGAGAGATCAATTCCTCTAAAGAATCCGGAAGCTCTCGAGTGACCAACTCGTCCTTCAGGCGATCAGAAAGACCGTTCCAGAAAGCTGCTCTCAGAGCCTCATTATTCCAACGAAGTTCAGAGGCAATGGTTTGGAAATGAATCACATACTGACCCACGGATCGGGAGCCTTGACGGATGCGGAGTAAGTCAGAAGAGGCCGAGGTCATCCTGCCGGGCTCGTCAAAAATTCGTCGAAAAGACGTGATGAATTCGGAGTAATTGGAAACCAGTGAATCAGAACGTTCCCATAATGGAGACACCCAATCCAAGGCAGATCCTTCCAGCAGAGAAATAATATATGCTACCTTGGACCGGTCTGTAGGAAAGCTGTGAGCTAGTAGCTCGAAATGTACCTTGCATTGGTTTAAGAAACCACGATAATTCTTAGGATTCCCATTATAACGGGATGGCGTAGGCAGCTGAAGGCGCGGAGTGGCACCGGCCGATGGTTGGACATTGCTGGAGGTGGCAAGTGGTGCAGCTACCGGAACTGGTGCCGGAATTACTGAGGCTAGAGACGCCTGAATCTGATCCAGACGTCCGGACAACTCCTGGAGGTACTGCATTACCTGACCTTGTGCCGCTTCCTGACTTTGTACACGGGAAGCCAGGTCCTGGATGGCACTTGAGTCCGTGTTCCGATTCCCCGGGTCCATGTGGCCTGAGTATACTATCACTGACCTGGTTTGAGGAGGTTGTGGACTCGGGGTTTCTTCCGATGACCGGGAAGTGGAACCGCAACTGGGCCGCAGCAGAGATGGCCGGATGTAAGTCTTCCTCATGCAGGATCAGATCGGCGGACAGGAGGCACGTGCGGACGCTGAAGGTCTCCTGAAAGAGAGAACTTGACAGGTGCTGGTGAATCACAGAAAATACTAGGTGCTGGAGGCACGTAGGTGCTGGAGGCACGTAGGTGCTTGGAGGCACGGAGGTGCTGGAGGCACGTAGGTGCTTGGAGGCACGGAGGTGCTGGAGGCACGGAGGTGCTTGGAGGCACGGAGGTGCTGGAAGCACGGAGGTGCTTGGAGGCACGGAGGTGCTGGAGGCACGGAGGTGCTTGGAGGCACGGAGGTGCTTGGAGGCACGGAGGTGCTGGAGGCACTGAGGTGCTGGAGGCACGGAGGTGCTTGGAGGCACGGAGGTGCTGGAGGCACGGAGGTGCTGGAGGCACGGAGGTGCTTGGAGGCACGGAGGTGCTGGAGGCACGGAGGTGCTGGAGGCACGGAGGTGCTGGAGGCACGGAGGTGCTAGAGGCACAGAGGTGCTGGAGGCACGGAGGTGCTTGGAGGCACGGAGCACTGGAGATCACAGGTACAGTAGCACGATGATACTCAGGCGCCGGAGCACTGCCCGGCGTCTGAATTTAAACTTCCCGCCAGGGCCTGATTGGAGGACGGGCCGATGACGTCACCCGCAGCTCCCGAGGACATCGGACGTGGAGGCCGGCTAGACGGAGCGCCGGACGCCGGGACCCGCCAGCGAGGATGGCCGCACGGAGACCCAGCGCGCCCGGAGAGTTAAGTACGAAGACCGCGGCACCGTGACAAATAGTGCCATCTTGGCAGTGCCTATTCATTTAGGTGGGAGAAGGAGGGCTATTTATTAAAGATGAATACTTGTTATCATTTGTCGGGGCTGTTTAAGATAGAAAAAACATTTATTAATGGAATGTGTCTACTGTTAATTTGAAGTTAGGACTGTTTGTGGGAAAAACAGCTTAATATGTTAAATGTGGATGCTATTCCTTTTTGTGATGGTTGTAGGGTGTGAGGTCATATTAAATATGGGTATTATTGAATTAATGTTGGGTGGTTAGTGGGGGAGAGGCCTAGAAGGTCAAGAACAGTGATGCCCAACCTCGATCCTCAAGGAACGCTAACAATGATAGACATGCTTCAGCACAGATGGCTAATCGAAATAACTGAGGTACTAATTACATCACCTGTGCTCAAGTATGAATAGCCTTAAAACTGTACTGTTTGTGTGCCTTAAGGAAAGAGTTTGGGATCCCCTGTTCTTGAAGGTTAATTGCCAGGCCCTCCATATCTCATGTACCTATGTTTTTTCCAAACACAACATGACAGGAGCAGAATCAGGTGGTGAAAACTGCAAGGATACATACCTCCCAACATGACACTCTCCAGGAGGGACACCATGCTCTGCTTCTGGACCTTTCTCTTCATTTAAGATTGCTGGCACCTGTGTTAAACAGGTCAATGGATAAGAAAGGTGTTTCACCACAGGTGATGGCAATCATAGATTAAAGGAAGTGCAGGAGCAGAGCATTCTGTCCTTACTGGAGAGGGTCATGTGGAGGGGCATGAGGGTAGGTAGGAGAGGTGGGACAATCTCCCAAGCATCCTGATTCTGGAGGGGCAATCAGGACTGTGTGCATGTAACAGTAGTGGGTTATCACTGGCGGTAAAGTATTTTTTTTCTGTGGCCTGTCCCTGCTATCGCAATTCTGAGAGGACAATGGATATGTACCACCACAATACTTCTTATATAGGTAAGCAATTGGAAGTTTTCACCAGAGAAATCTGGCGAATTGTTTCTTTGGTGATATCTACCACCTGTAATAGGTGCCAGTTACCAGGGGCGTAGTTAAAAATTTGTGGGCCCAATAGCAACATTTTGAAGGCGACACTGTCCAAATGCTTAAAGAGATACACCTGTTCATTTTACACCCCATAATTGTGTCCTAGTTCATTTTCTGAACTATAGTAGTAAGGATCACAAAACGGTTGAGATTACCTAAATGATAAAAAAAAGAATCAGACAATAACACCCTGAACAGCAGAAAAATAAGATTTCCAGGGATCAGTAGTATCTCCCTCATGTTGGCATGTATACATAACGCCCAACTTTTGATCTGCGGTGGTCAAAAATAGGGGGCTTGGCTTAGTGGCAAGGGGGCGTGGCCTCAGCATTAATGCTGCGCCGGAGAGCTACAACCTAGTTGTTGTCATAATGGCGGCTTGCTTAGCACTCTGATGGACAGCTTCCATCATCTCTCAGAGCCGACACAGTGTGTTTGGATGACGGGCGCATGTACCTGTCATCCATTCTACGCTGCTCTGCAATGCAAAGCAGCAGTTTCCAAGTGTCCCTCCAAACTCCCCCACCTGTGGAACACTGCGGCCCACTGGAGCTACAGCGGGACAATCCCAGAATAACTGGGCTGTCTGCTTGAATTGGGACAGTTGGGAGGTATGATGTATGCACTCCTCTTTTGAAAGTGGGGGAGTCCACTCTTTCAGAAATCTGGCCCCTTTTTAATATTGTCTGATGATGATAGTTGATCATTAGACAATAAAAAGCCAAATGCTAGAAATGAAAACCTTAGGATTTGCCAAGATGTCCATGTCATACTTACCGACATTCTGGCTGCTCTCTGCGGGAGAGAGCAGCCAGGTCGGCTCAACAGGCGGGCCGGGAGCACTTTGACGAATGGAGGGGGTGGACCGGAGGCAGTACGGGGGCGGAGCAAGGGCGGGACGGGGCGTGGTTACGGTGATGCCTTCTTTAAGCCACGCCCCCGCTCTGTAATGCCGTGATCACCGGCATTACAATGCAGGGGGCGTGGCTACGATGACGCGATTCAGCAAGATTCGCGTCATCATCTGCCCGGACCGCCCACTTTACACACAAAGTAGGCGGACGGGCAGGGGGGACCCCGTCAAATCGGGAGACATGCCTGCTCTTCCGGGGGGCCGGGAGGGTCACCCGATTTTCGGGAGCCTCCCGGCCATTCCGGGAGAGTAGGCAAGTATGGTCCATGTTCATGTGTCAAATGAAAACAAAGGAAGGTTTTCTAGTTTTCAAAACGATACGTATTGTTGAGATACCATATTATTCCTACACAATAAGCATTTCAATCAAGCAAGCTAGTCAGGAAAAGCATTATAATCTTTTATTGCAGATTTCAGTATTAAAAGCTACTGTATGGTTCAGATTCAATTAGCCGCAGTGGTAACTGCATTTTGTATGTTAGATTGGGGCAGATGTATTAACCTGGAGAAGGCATAAAGAAGTGATACACCAGTGATACGTGCAAGGTGATAACGCACCAGCCAATCAGCTCCAATATGTAAATTAACAATTAGGAGCTGATTGGCTGGTGCGTTTATCACCTTGCACATATCACTGGTTTATCACTTCCGTATACCTTCTCCAGGTTAATACATCTGCTCCAATATGACAATGCAACCAGCTTAAAAGAGTGCTAAAATAGGCTGAGCACAGAGTTGAGAAAAATCTATCAACCATGAAAAGGTTAATAAATCACTGCATTAATAAGACTCTATAAGGCAGATTTAACAATGAGTGCCACACCTGCAGCTAGGAACTAGAATATACTGAGTGCTAAATAAATACTGCAATATAAATGTGTCCCTGAAATACTGGCTTTCACGTCAGTGCATTTATACACAGCAACAGCAGTAATAGACAGTGATCATATCTCTATAGGCCTGAAGTGTTCCCTCGCTAGGTGTCATATCGTTACTTTGGGCTGATCGCTGAATGACCCCTTGCTGCACTGCTGCTGCGCTGGATCATCTCTTCCTGCTGAGCTGTGAGCTGGACAATATACTGAGTCAGCATGCACGGGCCGGGGGGCACTAGGACGGCAGAGGACTGGACCACATCATCCTCCTGCTGCTGCTTCTTTATCTTCTTGCTCCGGATCTATACTTCGGAAAGCACGCCTGAAACAGAGTACAGCAGGGTCACACATTCATTAATGCAAATAAGGGCCGCTCGCTAAACGGATTATGGGGATTGGGCGACGTACTCCTTTAACCACTTAACTGACGACTTTTTTCCCCAAAATCCGCTCAGAAATTATCGGGGGTTTTTTAATGAGAGAATTAGGTGAAGAACATGAATTTAAGCTTCTACAAAATGATTTTAGTTAAAAAAATAAAATAAATTAAAACATTTTTCCTCAAACATCGTAACATCGATCGGGAAGGTCGGTAACATCGGAACATCGGTAACATTGCAACGTTACTTTTTACACCACAGACAGCTGCCAGGTACACAGGGGGGACTGGGGGGGCTTGGTTTACACTTTCCCACTTTCATTGACTGCAGCCGCTGGATGGGGGGGTTCTGCCGTGCTGACCAATCAGCAGTAATCGGCAGCACGGCAACACTGAGAGGAGGCTGCAGTCCGGTCCCTCTGACAGCAGCAGTGGAGGGAAGTTTTCCTTCTCTGCCGCTGCTAACACTGTTTATCTTACTAGTCGCATCCTGTGCGACCAGGTCAGATAAAGCACTTGCAGGCATGGTCGCATCTGATGCCACCATGCCAGGCAAGTGATTAAAGTGTAAAAAATTTTAATTAGTTAATTACATGAACATCCATAATTCACAACGATTATTCAAGTGCACTTAAAACATTATATGTTTTTTAAGGTTATGAATTTGCCCACCGCTGATGAGATGTAGTCCGCGCTATGCTCGGCCTCCAGTAAGTGTTGAAATAGTATAAGATCAATGTCCTAATCCAATTTATACACCTTCTGAGGAAACTGCTAAGAGCTAATTGCGGAGAAACGCATCAAGGGAACTTATAAAGCGCTCTTGCTGTCATCTTTGCCATCCACAATCTACCCCAGCTGAACCGCTCCACATATCGGGACGTGCCCTCCCTCCGGCTGTTTAAACATCCCGCCACCACGGCTTGGACTCCTGCAAGTATTGTAAACCGATGGTCCGTGCTGTACACTGGGGTTGCTCCAGGTATCTACTGTCAAAGTCAGAAAAATATCACGCTACACACTGCCATATTTGCACCTCATGCGAGTGCCTGTTGCACGTTCATGAGCCCTGCCGTGCGTGCGCATACTCGCCGCTGCGGGCACCCGCAGGCGCACGGTGTGCGCATTTACGGTAAAGTTTATGTGCGTCTAGCGGGCGACTCGTTCATAACATATTTTAACTGTATAATGTATTTTGTAGATTATGGTCCCTTTGATAGAATCTGAAAGTTTAGTTAATGTAGCATGTTCATAGACAAAGAGATCCCTCTTTGTTTGATACGAAAGGTCAGACAGCGGTTATACAGTGATGTTTAGTATCCATCGGAAGAGTATTTAATTAGCAATATTCCGGTGTTGGTTTGAAGCAGATTAATCGCTCGTGCGAATAGTTATGGACATAAGAAGTTTATGGACTTTTACTATATTTGCACTTTATTATCCATGCGGCGGGAAACCTAGTTTCCCACCCACCTGAGCAGTTGGAAATAGTCACAGCCCACCTGTATGAATCAACCTATGACCTTTTGTTATAATGCGAAGACGAATTCCTGTGTCCAATGAACAATAAGAATATAGGGACCATTGTACTGTATTATGTGTAGGGTATAAAAGGACAAGCCGATCTGGGCCAGCTCTCTATTCTCTTCACCGGTTCTCACCACTGATAATCGGGAGCTGGATATCCAGAGGCGCATGCGATTGTTTCCCTTGAGCGTAAGTTTCTCCGCAACCATATTGCCTTTATTGTTATTGTGAGCCATATCTCTCTCTCTCTCTTCTCCTCTTTCTCTCTCTTTCTCTTAAGTGTTATTGTACTGCTGTTGTATTTCATGTGTAGTTATCTGGTTAGGTAGTCAATGTTATTTTGGTAGTGTATGACTTGTATTGTATTATTCTTTTGCAAATAGAACGTTCATATAAGGTGTTAGAACCTAATACCGGTATCTGTGTATTTATTATATTTCTAAGTATTCTCAGAGCGTCGGAGACGCTCGTACAGCTTTCAAGTTAATAAGGTTACACTGTGTTACATTTACACCCTATCACTGCACCAAGGTTTATTGCATAAATACATTGTTTATGGTATAGTTATAAAGGTTTAACATTGTGAGCATCAGCGCCGCTTGTGATCTCCTCGTGGTCCCAAGCGTCCGCTACGCTAGTAGCATATCATTACGTTAGTCGGCAGCCTATAGCGTGCCTGCCTGTGATCTCTTGGCCGTGAGCGAACGTGACGCTCGAGCGTCTCGACTACGGCTAAGCGATTGTTACGCAACGTGCGTACCCTTACGGTATACCATACGCCAATAGCGTACTGTGTTCTTTCACCTTTTAGAGGGTTTTAAGTAAGATAAATATTAGGCTTTATCAATCGGCGGCTCGTCCGTCCTTCACATATCTGCACTAGGTAATTTCAGCAGACATTATCCATCAGCAAAGGGCGGGAGGTCATATTCCTCGTAGTGCTGACTGGATAAGCGTCTGCTTCGCTTAGTAAAGGGTGCTGAAGGAATCCGGAACCGGAGGTAAGAACAATACGCTAGTGTCTTTTAAAACTGTTTATTTCTGTATTGCGTACGCACGCACGCATATATCTGCAGTTCTTTTCATTCGTGTATTTTCACATATCACTCTCCTGTTTGCCATTTCACAATTAATAACGTGCTAAGAAAGATTTGTTGCTATTAGTAGTTAAAGAGTAAAAGTAATACATTTAAGGGGTAATTTGTAAAGCACGCACACAGCTTTGCCTAAGATACAAGGAGAGATCTGGGTGGTGCTCGGTAGATGATTGAGGATCATCTACATTGATAAACGTGTTAATTGTATTTCTGTGGACATATCTGGCTGGCATACACGTGTTTCTAACAAAAGGGTTAGACTAGTGTACGCAACGTAAAGGCCGACGCACGCAGCGTATATTACGCAACGGAGCGTCCGGGTACGCCCACATAATTCAAATCACACTATAGTATTATTTTAACAGGCGAAAAGGTGGCAACGCGATAAATAGCGCAAGTCAATTTTAGTGTCCGAAATTTAAACTAATAGATCCTTCTCTAAATTTACGACTCATCTGGTCTAAAGGAAAGAAATTTCTGCGCAGAAATAGAAACAAAAGTAAAGTGTACATGTGGTGAGTGAGTGTTTGCATATATATGTTTTTACAATTTTTGGGTTGAACCACAAGAAGTCGAGTTCTCGTGAGGTACATACATGTAAGTGACGTGCATGGTGGCTGGGGAGGCATCCCTTGTTAAACATAAATTTGAGCATTAGAGTATAGCAGACCAGGAGGTCTACTGTAGCACAGACCAGGAGGTCCGGAACAGACCAGGAGGTCCAGGTACAGCAGACTAAGAAGTCCGCTATAGAGAAAAGAGCACAACCCAGGGGGTTGGTGCAGAACCCATATAGGCCATTAAAGCTCTGGCTGAAGGAATTCGCAGCCGCAATTTTCGATTCCACTGGTCGCTCCGCACATAAGATTAGTTGCTTATGTGCCGAACGATTGTACCGCACGTAATTGTGTGCATTAGTTAGTAATTTGACCCAGTACCATTTGCGTACGCTAGAGGGGTCATAAACGCTATTTGTACATTTTAACGTGATTTGTGAAATTTTTTTTATTTTAAGGGAGGTTCGCTGGTCACTCGGGAACTATCCAACAACCGATACTTGCTGGGGACTGGTAGGTCCAACACGCCCCAGTAAATAAAGGCTTATAGAGGCCCTAGGTTGGGTACAACAGCTCTGGATACAGTGATTGCAGTACTGGCCAACGTGGGCGAGGAGTGAGTGGGGTACTCGGTAAACCGCCACCGCCGGCCTGCCCCGGACATCTTGGTTTTTGTAAGGGTTCGCTGAAGACCCTGATTGAAGGTCAGAGGTAGTGAAAGCAACACCTGCAAGTTATGGGGGCCAGTTGTTCAGGTAGGGGGCGATCAACCTCGGTTCGGGTTGATTCAGTAAACCGACCAATCGGGGCGGCAAGGTATGTAATGTGTGAAAAATACGGTTCACACACAGAGGTTTATGTGATGAATGGGAAAGAATGACTGTACATGACGGGGAGAAGTTCCCAAGAGTAGGCAGCTTTAGCCCAGATGTGTTACTAAATCTAAGGAGAAGGATATGTCTCATTAAATCAGCAAAGAGACGGATCAAACATTATGATTATTTACAGTTATGGCAACAGGAGGGTGAAATTCAGAGAGGATTGGCTCAGGCGGCGGGATCTAACCCTATCAGGAAACTGATAGCTACGGCACCACCGCCACCTTACATAACGGGAGAGAAGTTGGTTGCGGAGAATGACGCACTAATGTGTAATAAACAGGCACTTAGTAACTGTATAAATGTTAAGGATAATATGAATAAGATGAGTAATGCAAGTATTAACCCGTGCAAGTTGTACCCTGTTTTAAACTTTCCCCAGGAGTGTGATCAAGAGGACGAATCGGCAACAATATCGGCGCTCTCTCTAGCAGCCACCATATCAGAAACAGCAGTAGGCACGTCCCAACCCCCGAGATTAGTATCAAAAGCCCCTAGCGGAGGGACAGGTGAGGTCGTATCAACGGGTAAGTACGGCACCATACACTATGCTGAAACCATATCACCACAGGCTGTAGAATCTACTCAGAATGATGTTATTAAACTTAATCCCGTTAGGGTAATAGCAGTGCCAAATGGGAAAACGGACACTTCAGGAGTCACTCCTGTCAGAAACATTGCCATGCACTGCCCATTTTCCCGAATGGAATTAAGAGCAATAGTGTCTGAATTCCCTGACCCTAGAAAAGATCTAGTTGCTAGCCAGAAATACATTAGAGACCTAGGGAATACGGTAGAGCCCAATAACAAAGATTGGCAGAAATTGCTGAGGGCATGTTTACCCTCCAATGTCGACTCAGCACAATTCTTAGCTGACTGTAAATTAGATGAGGATGTACCCCTTACGGATGTGTACAACCAAGACAACGTAAAGAGGATAAATTTACAGTTAAAAGAGTATTTTCCAGCTGTAGTTAAATGGAACAAAATTTACTCCATTAAACAAAAAGAGTCAGAAACAGCTGCTGAGTATTTTCATAGGGCACTACTAGAAATGGCTAAATACACAGGCATTGAAGACATTAAGACAAATGTAAATCATAGAGAAGTAGCAGTATCTGTGCTAATGGATGGTTTAAAAGAAGCATTAAAGACAAGAGTACAGACCACGCAACCATGTTGGCGAGGTCTGTCGGTGGCTACTTTGAGAGAGGCCGCTGTTGATCATGATCGCAATATCACCAGACACAGAGAGTCACAAAGTGATAAGTTAATGGCAGTAAGTATACAGGCCCTGACCACAAGGCAACCTTTGTATAAATCTCCAAACCCTGTGGGTAAGTCAAATGTGGTAACTTGTTATTCCTGTCATAGAGAGGGACATTTTCCACGAGACTGTAAAGTGAAAAACATACAAAAATCATATCAACCCCCTAGACAACGATATGACACACGAAATTGGGATCAGGGACCGCAGAGACGGAGTCATGAGCCACATGCAGGGGAAACAAAAAGGTATCCCCCAAAACGAGACTGGCAAGTCTCTGGTAGTTCCCATTTACCCCCTTCTCAAGTAGTTGCTGCCAGCGCGATTCAGGGAGGTCACCATACCCAATAGGGGTGTGGCCATACCTGTAATCTGCAGCCAGTGAAATTGATTGCAAGCCTTGGAAGTGAACCCGAGGTCACAATCGATGTAGCTGGTAAATCATTAAACTTCCTTGTAGATACGGGGGCGGCCAAATCAGTGATAAATTCGACAGTGGGCATGAGAACCACTGGTAAGACAATTCCAGCCATGGGAGTAACGGGAGTAGTCCAGCACTACCCTGTTAGCAAACCAGCAGAGATTACAATAGGGCCTTTGCATACCAAGCATTCCTTCTTGCTGGCAGCATCGGCACCGACTAATCTCCTGGGAAGAGATTTATTGTGTAAAATGGGGTGCGTCATTTATTGCACTCCTGAAGGTGTATTCTTAGACATACCTGAGAATCACGCTCAGGAAGTGCGAGACATGTTAGACTCCCCATCAAAATTAATGTCACATACTGTTATGATAAATAGGAATCCATCCCAGGTAGAAGAAATGACATCCCAAATACCAGAGTCACTGTGGACTAAAGATGGACAAGACACTGGATTAATGGCAAACGTAGCTCCAGTAGTTGTGCAAGTAAAAGATGGTAGGATAGCTCCAAAAATCCCACAATACCCTCTGAAGCCAGAGGTGGAATTAGGAGTATACCCCGTAATAGAGCGCTTGCTACAACAGGGCATTCTGGTAAGAACATCCAGCACTGCCAATAGTCCCATCTTCCCTGTGAAAAAGAGTGGGGGGGAGGGGTTACAGGCTAGTGCAGGATCTAAGGGGGATTAACAAAATAGTTGAGAGTCAGTTCCCTGTAGTGCCAAATCCAGCTGTCATCCTTATGCAGATCCCTCCCACTGCGAAATTTTTCACTGTTATTGACCTCTGCTCCGCCTTCTTTTCGGTACCCCTGCATCCTGACAGCCAATATTTGTTTGCATTTACATACAGAGGAGTCCAATACACATGGACTCGATTACCGCAAGGTTTCATAGACAGTCCAAGTATATTTTCACAGGCTTTGCATGATTGTTTACAGTCTTTCCAACCAGAGAGTGGATCAATATTGATACAGTATGTGGATGATTTACTACTGTGTTCAGATTCACTGGAAGCGTCCCTGAAGGATACGAAACAGCTCCTGTTTCATCTTTTAGACACAGGACACAAGGTTTCCAAAGACAAACTACAATTATGCCAGCCTAAAGTAAAATATCTGGGACACTGTCTAACACAAGGACTGAGACACCTGACCGCTGATAGAATTCAAGCAATTAGAGACATGACTCTGCCACAAACCCAGCAACAAATCAGAACGTTTTTAGGAATGTGTGGGTATTGCCGTAACTGGATCCCAGGGTTTTCCATTCTAGCATTACCTTTGCAGGAGATGGTTTCATCAAACAAACCTGATCGGATTTCGCATACAGACGAATTCGAGATGGCATTTGAGAGACTCAAACAGTGCCTAACGCAGGCACCAGCATTAGGTATGCTAGACTATGGGAAACCCTTTGAGCTGTACGGAACAGAAAGTGCTGGTTGCGCGGCAGGCGTCCTAACCCAAAAGCACGGTGATACCAGCAGGCCGGTAGCATACTACAGCGCTCAGCTAGATACGGTAGCGCGATCCCTCCCTACATGCTTGCGAAGTGTCGCTGCGATAGCATTGCTAGTCACAAAAAGCGAAGATGTAGTGCTAGGACACAACCTCACAATTCATACACCACATGCAGTGTCAGCCTTGCTGAATTCTGCCCAAACCAGGCACGTCTCATCAGCGCGGTTTACAAGATGGGAACTGGCATTAATGGCCCCCGTAAACATCACCATAAGGAGATGCAGTGCATTAAATCCTGCAACATATCTCCCAGGTGTGCCTGGACAGGCACAAAGGGTGGAGGATGAGAGTGATGGGGAAGGAGGTTTTAATACAAGGGATGACACACATGATTGTATGGAATATTTGACCCAAAATTTCACAGCAAGGCCTGACATCAGTGACAACCCACTGGAAGATGTAGATTTCACTTTCTACACTGACGGTAGTTGTCACAGACAGACGGACTCGGGAGACTTGTGTACTGGATACGCAGTCGTAGATGACCAAGGCACCATAGAAGCAGAACCGCTAGGCCCACCTCACTCAGCCCAGGTTGCTGAACTGGTTGCCCTAACCAGAGCATGTGAATTGGCTAAGGGAAAATCAGCCAATATCTACACCGATTCTAGATACGCCTTCGGGGTAGTCCATGATTTCGGAGCCCTATGGCGCCTCAGAAATTTCATGACGGCAGCTGGTACACCGATAGCGCATGCAGCCCACATCAAAAGACTTCTAACAGCGATACAGGAACCCGACAGAGTGGCTGTTATCAAGTGTAAAGCACATACATATAGCCAAGACCCAGTATCACTTGGTAACAGCCGAGCAGACGAAGCTGCTAAGTTAGCAGCTGGTACCCCCAGACAGACAGACACCACACAATTGATGGTATTCAATACCATCAACACACAGAAGTTGTGTGAAATGCAAAATTTGTGTTCCACACAGGAAAAGGCAGTTTGGAGGTCAAAAGGATATGGCCAGGAGTCCTCAGGACTCTGGACAGATGGACAGGGTAAACCAGTGGCACCCAGAGCATACCTTCCATGTTTAGCTGAAGCAGCACATGGGCTGACTCATCTGGGCAAGGAGGGAATGTGCAAGTTGGTAAGAGCATATTGGTGCGCCCCAGGATTCTCATCCCATGCAGGTAAGAGAGCAATGTCATGCCTTACCTGCTTGAGGAAGAATATCGGAAAGGCAATACCAACAGAACCATCTCATATCCCACCTACAGGCGGCCCTTTTCAGGTAATACAGATTGATTTTATACAATTACCCCCTTGTCGAAATTTGAAATATGTACTTGTTTGTATAGATGTGTTTTCAAATTGGGTCGAAGCATTTCCGGCGGCCACAAATACCGCTATGTTTACTGCTAAGAAAATTGTGCAGGAATTTGTGTGTAGATATGGTATCCCTAGAATAATTGAAAGTGATAGGGGTACCCATTTTACAGGTGATGTCTTTCAAGGAATGTGTAAGTTGATGGGAATTGATAGTAAGCTGCACACTCCATATCGCCCCCAGGCGAGTGCGAAGGTGGAAAGAGTGAACAGCACTATTAAAAATAAATTGAGCAAAGTTATGGCAGAAACAGGATTAACATGGCCAGAAGCTTTACCCATTGTACTATACAGCATCAGAACCACTCCCAGATCCCCTCTTAATCTGTCCCCCTTTGAAATTCTGTTTGGTCGACAACCGCATGTTATGATTAACCCTCAGGATGATTTGAAGTGTAACAATGAAGTGACTGTAAAATACCTGGTTAACATGAGTAAACAGCTAAGGAATCAAAATGACAATCTGAAGTTAGTGATTCCTGATTTGCCAGATAGTAATTGTCATGACATTGAACCTGGGGATTATGTAATGATACGGAATTTTCTACGCTCAGGTTGCCTTATTGACAGATGGGAAGGACCATACCAAGTCTTATTGATTAGCACGACAGCATTGAAGGTTGCCGAGAGAGAGACTTGGGTTCATTCGTCCCATTGTAAGAAGGTTGCTGATCCAGAGAGGTCCCGTGATAAAGAACAGACGGTAGAGGAAGTTGTATCACTGGAGTGTCTGTTTCAGGAGGACTGAGACGGCACCTGAGCATTGAAAATAATAAGATCGGAGGCAGTTGTCGATCCCGTTCCCTTTTATTGTTTTTCTCCACTTCCCATCCCATCTCCCTCAATTATTTCTTTCCCCCTTCTCATTCTTCTCCATTTCCTCCTATAAGATGGACTTGCCCCAAGAGACTGTGATCCGGATTTTCCTGTTGACCATGATGTTGACCAGAGCAGTCTGTTCCGGCGAGAGTACCATGGAGGTCGAGAGAGGTTCTGGAATGGGTTCTGATGACAAAGATGGAGGCGTAGTTTTCCAAGAACAACATAATCAACAAGCAAAGGCGAGTATCAGAAAACGATCCGATAGCATTGACAATAGAAGAAATTGTGAAGGATTGTTAGCTGAAGAGAACTGTATCTGTAGGCTCTGTGACAGTGTAGTTGAGGATGGGTGTATCAAGAAATGCCAATCCAGTTTTAATATCCACATGGACCGGCATCCATTGAGTGACTATCACACCTTAGTGGGTAAAGTGTTAAATCAGACAGATTGTTGGGTATGCTCTCAAGTACCTCAAGGCCATAGCAAATCAGGATTAGTGCCCTTCCCTTTAACTATAGGGGAGGTACTTGAGCTAAGTGGTGGGAGGCCGGTGGACAGGAGGTTTAATATCTCCAGTCCTCCTAGTTTGAAGCTCCACCAATATCATGTGGATAGATCCCTAGTATGTTTTAACATTTCCAATCCCCGAAAGCCGGGAAATTGGGAAGTGTCATGGAATAATCAAACCATGACCTTTTCATACAGAGCCGATAGAATGCCAACAGATACAGAACTTATACGCCACATAGCTGGTAGTGGAAAATATTTCCGATATAGGTATACCCTAGGAAGTAGGACCATGAGAGTTGGAGAGGTATCACCAGGATACTGTGCACATATCATACAAACTGATACATGTATTAAACAGATGGGAGAATTAGGGTTAGGAAATTTCATATGGAAAATGTGTAATATGGTTATGTCCTACTCTGTCCCATATGTTCTCCCCGATGATGCATATTTCATATGCGGGAGAAAGGCGTATAAGTGGCTTGCCCCAAACTCTGAAGGATTATGTTATATTGGAAAAGTACTGCCTGAGGTAATGACCGTATCACATACTAAAATGAAAGATATTCACCGCAGTGCCCAAGCTCCTTATACTCACACTCATTACGAACACATCGTTAAACGGCACCTGATAGAGAGAACAGAGCATCCGGCCTCTGACCTGATCAGTGAATCCACCGGGATTCAATTCCTAATCGCGTTAGATATCACTCGTACCGCCAGAGGAGTGATAAATTATAAATATATATCTGCGCTTGCAAATTTATTAGACAATATCACTGAAATGTATGATGACACATTCAGGTATACTGGAAGGGAGCTCCAAGCTTACAAAACAGAACTGGTTCAGCATAGGATGATTCTCAATTATCTCACAGCTGTGACAGGTGGGTATTGTGTCACCCTAGCAACTCAGTATGGAATAAAGTGCTGCACGTATATCACAAACAGCACCGAGGACCCGGTCGAGGTCATAGACAAAAAGATGGACGACATTCTCCAATTAAAATGGGAGTTCCGAAGGAAACACAATCTCACCCTTGCCGCTGTGGGTAATGAGCTGACCAGTTGGGTGTCATGGTTGAACCCGCGAAATTGGTTCTCTGGTTTAGGAGAATGGACCCAAGGTATTATCATGGATGTAGGGAAATTCCTTTTGTGTGTTCTGGGTGTCATCATATTGGTCGGTCTGATATTTAGATGCGTTCGGATTTTAACAAAGTGTAAAAGTAGCGCCCGAGTGATGAGTTTAAGGAGTGAAGATACTGTAATAACAACGACTGATGCGATTTATGACCCAACGATAGAGACAATGTTGTGATGAAAATGTGATTCCACGGTCCGTTTCTTTCACCTGTTTCTCGTTTTTCTCCAAGGTAAAAAGACCCGCTTGGAAGAGGAATTTGACGACCTTGTATGCAGACAACAGAAGGACTAAAGAAGAATTTGACAACCTTTTACACAGACAACTGATGGACTATGCCATAGACCCCCATATCCCTAGTACTTTTAATTTTACGCTAGCCCAACATTTTTTGTAAGTCTATGGACATTGATAAAGCTTTGCTTACGTTTATTAGCAAAAGCACAAAGAGACTACAGTCAACATGTACATCAAGACAAGACAAGACAAGACCTCAATCGGCAAATGTATATTAAACTCACATAGTTTATCAATGCATTTACCATAAGTGTTCTTTATCTTCATCTCTACAACCTTCAGGTAATAACACACATAGTCGATAGGGAATACGGGCACAGATATCAGCATTCACATATTCCCCCATTCATGTATCATCAACTAAAATGTGCTCCCCCATTTTGTTGCAACCAAAAGCCGAAAAGAGCTCGGTAAAGTTTGACAGCCCATCCACAGACCCGTACCACGGGATAAGAAGGAATTCAAATGTATACTTCGCAATACCTCGAAGCTTGATTTAAGACACGTACGGCACGATGATACATGACCCCCCAAACATGGATTCATACACACATGCTTCTGCTATCTCACTAGGTCATACCCTTTTCTCACCTTCTCCTCTCCTCCCCTACCCAACCATAGAAATATTTACACATGACATAAATTTTTCTCTTTTTGAAATGTTTTAGAAAGTGGCAGTTATTGGTGACTGCCAAAGGGTGGACTGTCAAAGTCAGAAAAATATCACGCTACACACTGCCATATTTGCACCTCATGCGAGTGCCTGTTGCACGTTCATGAGCCCTGCTGTGCGTGCGCATACTCGCCGCTGCGGGCACCCGCAGGCGCACGGTGTGCGCATTTACGGTAAAGTTTATGTGCGTCTAGCGGGCGACTCGTTCGTAACATATTTTAACTGTATAATGTATTTTGTAGATTATGGTCCCTTTGATAGAATCTGAAAGTTTAGTTAATGTAGCATGTTCATAGACAAAGAGATCCCTCTTTGTTTGATACGAAGGGTCAGACAGAGGTTATACAGTGGTGTTTAGTATCCATCGGAAGAGTATTTAATTAGCAATATTCCGGTGTTGGTTTGAAGCAGATTAATCGCTCGTGCGAATAGTTATGGACATAAGAAGTTTATGGACATTTGCTATTATTTGCACTTTATTATCCATGCGGCGGGAAACCTAGTTTCCCACCCACCTGAGCAGTTGGAAATAGTCACAGCCCACCTGTATGAATCAACCTATGACCTTTTGTTATAATGCGAAGACGAATTCCTGTGTCCAATGAACAATAAGAATATAGGGACCATTGTACTGTATTATGTGTAGGGTATAAAAGGACAAGCCGATCTGGGCCAGCTCTCTATTCTCTTCACCGGTTCTCACCACTGATAATCGGGAGCTGGATATCCAGAGGCGCATGCGATTGTTTCCCTTGAGCGTAAGTTTCTCCGCAACCATATTGCCTTTATTGTTATTGTGAGCCATATCTCTCTCTCTCTCTTCTCCTCTTTCTCTCTCTTTCTCTTAAGTGTTATTGTACTGCTGTTGTATTTCATGTGTAGTTATCTGGTTAGGTAGTCAATGTTATTTTGGTAGTGTATGACTTGTATTGTATTATTCTTTTGCAAATAGAACGTTCATATAAGGTGTTAGAACCTAATACCGGTATCTGTGTATTTATTATATTTCTAAGTATTCTCAGAGCGTCGGAGACGCTCGTACAGCTTTCAAGTTAATAAGGTTACACTGTGTTACATTTACACCCTATCACTGCACCAAGGTTTATTGCATAAATACATTGTTTATGGTATAGTTATAAAGGTTTAACATTGTGAGCATCAGCGCCCCTTGTGATCTCCTCGTGGTCCCAAGCGTCCGCTACGCTAGTAGCATATCATTACGTTAGTCGGCAGCCTATAGCGTGCCTGCCTGTGATCTCTTGGCCGTGAGCGAACGTGACGCTCGAGCGTCTCGACTACGGCTAAGCGATTGTTACGCAACGTGCGTACCCTTACGGTATACCATACGCCAATACCGTACTGTGTTCTTTCACCTTTTAGAGGGTTTTAAGTAAGATAAATATTAGGCTTTATCACTACATTTAACTAAGGCGCACCGCCCCAGCTATAACATCGTCGGCTGCCGTCAGACAACATTGGGAACTGTGAGTAACAGTGCTATCTTTCACCTGCAAAAGTGATTAAAAGCTCACATCCAAATGGAGTCCTATTAAAATTGGATCAGGACATTGATCTTATACTATTTCAACATTTACTAGAGGTCGAGCATAGCGCAGACTACATCTCATCAGCGGTGGGCAAACCCATGGCGACCAACTTCTCCACCTGTCCTCTTTAGAGAGTTTGGATCCCCGTCCACTCACACTGTTCCCGCATGCCGGCTTCTCTGCACCTCAGAAGCCGCAACTGCTGGCACTTGCCATTTCTCTTGCAGGTTTACTTGGGGGTCTTTATGACGCTGCACCTGACCTTAGTAGCCCTCACAGCTCAGCACATTGAAATCGAAGCCAGAGTTCAAAAAAGAAAAAAAATAAGAATTTACTTACCGATAATTCTATTTCTCGTAGTCCGTAGTGGATGCTGGGAACTCCGTAAGGACCATGGGGAATAGCGGCTCCGCAGGAGACTGGGCACAAAAGTAAAGCTTTAGGACTACCTGGTGTGCACTGGCTCCTCCCCCTATGACCCTCCTCCAAGCCTCAGTTAGGATACTGTGCCCGGACGAGCGTACACAATAAGGAAGGATTTTGAATCCCGGGTAAGACTCATACCAGCCACACCAATCACACCGTATAACTTGTGATCTAAACCCAGTTAACAGTATGATAACCGAGGAGCCTCTAGAAAAGATGGCTCACTACAACAATAACCCGATTTAGTTAACAATAACTATGTACAAGTATTGCAGACAATCCGCACTTGGGATGGGCGCCCAGCATCCACTACGGACTACGAGAAATAGAATTATCGGTAAGTAAATTCTTATTTTCTCTGACGTCCTAGTGGATGCTGGGAACTCCGTAAGGACCATGGGGATTATACCAAAGCTCCCAAACGGGCGGGAGAGTGCGGATGACTCTGCAGCACCGAATGAGAGAACTCCAGGTCCTCCTCAGCCAGGGTATCAAATTTGTAGAATTTAGCAAAACGTGTTTGCACCTGACCAAGTAGCTGCTCGGCAAAGTTGTAAAGCCGAGACCCCTCGGGCAGCCGCCCAAGATGAGCCCACTTTCCGTGTGGAATGGGCTTTTACAGATTTTGGCTGTGGCAGGCCTGCCACAGAATGTGCAAGCTGAATTGTACTACAAATCCAACGAGCAATAGTCTGCTTAGAAGCAGGAGCACCCACCTTGTTGGGTGCATACAGGATAAACAGCGAGTCAGATTTTCTGACTCCAGCCGTCCTGGAAACATATATTTTCCGGGCCCTGACAACGTCTAGCAACTTGGAGTCCTCCAAGTCCCTAGTAGCCGCAGGCACCACAATAGGTTGGTTCAGGTGAAACGCTGAAACCACCTTAGGGAGAAACCGAGGACGAGTCCTCAATTCCGCCCTGTCCGTATGGAAAATCAGATAAGGGCTTTTACAGAATAAAGCCGCCAATTCTGACACGCGCCTGGCCCAGGCCAGGGCCAACATCTTTAAGTGGTTCAAACCAATGTGACTTTTGGAACCCAAAAACTACATTGAGATCCCAAGGTGCCACTGGAGGCACAAAAGGAGGCTGTATATGCAGTACCCCTTTTACAAACGTCTGCACTTCAGGGACTGAAGCTAGTTCTTTCTGGAAGAAAATTGACAGGGCCGAAATTTTTAACCTTAATGGACCCCAATTTCAGGCCCATAGACACTCCTGTTTGCAGGAAATGTAGGAATCGACCCAGTTGAAATTCCTCCGTCGGGCCTTACTGGCCTCGCACCACGCAACATATTTTCGCCAAATGCGGTGATAATGTTTTGCGGTTACATCCTTCCTGGCTTTGATCAGGATAGGGATGACTTCATCCGGAATGCCTTTTTTCTTCAGGATCCGGCGTTCAACCGCCATGCCGTCAAACGCAGCCGCGGTAAGTCTTGGAACAGACAGGGTCCTTGCTGGAGCAGGTCCCTTCTTAGAGGTAGAGGCCACGGATCCTCCGTGAGCCTCTCTTGAAGTTCCGGGTACCAAGTCCTTCTTGGCCAATCCGGAGCCACGAATATAGTGCTTACTCCTCTCCATCTTATAATTCTCAGTACCTTGGGTATGAGAGGCAGAGGAGGGAAAACATACACTGACTGGTACACCCACGGTGTTACCAGAGCGTCTACAGCTATTGCCTGAGGGTCCCTTGACCTGGCGCAATACCTGTCGAGTTTTTTGTTGAGGCGGGACGCCATCATGTCCACCTTTGGTTTTACCCAACGGTTTATAATCATGTGGAAGACTTCTGGGTGAAGTCCCCATTCTCCCGGGTGGAGGTCGTGTCTGCTGAGGAAGTCTGCTTCCCAGTTTTCCACTCCCGGAATGAATACTGCTGACAGTGCTATCACATGATTTTCCGCCCAGCGAAGAATCCTTGCAGCTTCTGTCATTGACTGCTTCTTGTGCCACCCTGTCTGTTTACGTGGGTGACTGCCGTGATGTTGTCCGACTGGATCAACCCGGCTGACCTTGAAGCAGAGGTCTTGCTAAGCTTAGAGCATTGTAAATGGCTCTTAGCACCAGGATATTTATGTGAAGTGATGTCTCCAGGCTTGACCATAAGCCCTGGAAACTTCTTCCCTGTGTGACTGCTCCCCAGCCTCGCAGGCTGGCATCCGTGATCACCAGGACCCAGTCCTGAATGCCGAATCTGCGGCCCTCTAGAAGATGAGCACTCTGCAACCACCACAGGAGGGACACCCTTGTCCTTGGTGACCGGGTTATCCGCTGATGCATCTGAAGATGCAACCCCGACCATTTGTCCAGCAGGTCCCACTGGAAAGTTCTTGCGTGGAATCTGCCGAATGGGCTTGCTTCGTAGGAAGCCACCATTTTTCCCAGAACCCTTGTGCATTGATGCACTGAGACTTGGCTCGGTTTTAGAAAATTCCTGACTAGCTCGGATAACTCCCTGGCTTTCTCCTCCGGGAGAAACACCTTTTTCTGGACTGTGTCCAGAATCATCCCTAGGAACAGAAAACGAGTCGTCTGAACCAGCTGCGATTTTGGAATATTGAGAATCCAACCGTGCTGTCGCAACACTACCTGAGATAGTGCTACACCGACCTCCAACTGTTCCCTGGATCTTACCCTTATCAGGAGATCGTCCAAGTAAGGGATAACTAAAACTCCCTTCCTTCGAAGGAGTATCATCATTTCGGCCATTACCTTGGTAAAGACCTGGGGTGCCGTGGACCATCCAACGGCAGCGTCTGAAACTGATAGTGACAGTTCTGTACCACAAACCTGAGGTACCCTTGGTGAGAAGGGTAAATTGGGACATGAAGGTAAGCATCCTTGATGTCCAGAGACACCATGTAGTCCCCTTCTCTTGAATTTGAACCTCTGTATGTAAGTGTTCAAAGATTTTAGATTTAAAATCAGTCTCGCCGAGCCGTCCGGCTTCGGTACCACAACAGTGTGGAATAATACCCCTTTCCCTGTTGCAGGAGGGGTACCTTGATTATCACCTGCTGGGAATACAGCTTGTGAATGGCTTCCAAAACTGCCTCCTTGTCTGCTTGTAAAGCCCCAGCGTCATGCTGAGGGCTTGGCAGAGGCGGGAGAGGGCTTCTGTTCCTGGGAACTGGCTGATTTCTGCAGCCTTTTTCCTCTCCCTCTGTCACGGGGCAGAAATGAGGAACCTTTTGCCCTTATGGGAACGAAAGGACTGCGCCTGATAATACGGCGTCTTCTTATGTTGAGAGGCGACCTGGGGTAAAAACGTGGATTTCCCAGCTGTTGCCGTGGCCACCAGGTCTGAAAGACCGACCCCAAATAACTCCTCCCCTTTATAAGGCAATACTTCCATATGCCATTTGGAATCCGCATCACCTGACCACTGTCGTGTCCATAACCCTCTTCTGGCAGAAATGGACAGCGCACTTACTCTTGATGCCAGTCGACAAATATCCCGCTGTGCATCACACATATATAGAAATGCATCTTTTAAATGCTCTATAGGCAATAATATACTGTCCCTATCTAGGGTATCAATATTTTCAGTCAGGGAATCCGACCACGCCAACCCAGCACTGCACATCCAGGCTGAGGCGATTGCTGGTCGCAGTATAACACCAGTATGTTGTGTAAATACATTTTAGGATACCCTCCTGCTTTCTATCAGCAGGATCCTTAAGGGCGGCCATCTCAGGAGAGGGTAGAGCCCCTGTTTTGACAAGTGTGTGAGCGCTTTATCCACCCTAGGGGGTGTTTCCCAACGCACCCTAACCTCTGGCGGGAAAGGATATAATGCCAATAACTGTTTAGAAATTATCAGTTTTTTTATCGGGGGAAACCCACGCTTCATCACACACCTCATTTAATTTCTCAGATTCAGGAAAACTACAGGTAGTTTTTCCTCACCGAACATAATACCCCTATTGGTGGTACTCGTATTATCAGAAATGTGTAAAACATTTTTCATTGCCTCAATCATGTAACGTGTGGCCCTACTGGAAGTCATATTTGTCTCTTCACCGTCGACACTGGAGTCAGTATCCGTGTCGGCGTCTGTATTTGCCATCTGAGGTAACGGGCGCTTTAGAGCCCCTGACGGCCTATGAGACGTCTGGACAGGCACAAGCTGAGTAGCCGGCTGCCTCATGTCAATCACTGTCTTTTGTAAAGAGCTGACACTGTCATGTAATTCCTTCCAACAGTTCATCCACTCAGGTGTCGACCCCCTAGGGGGTGACATCCCTATTACAGGCAATTTGCTCCGCCTCCACATCATTTTCCTCCTCATACATGTCGACACAAACGTACCGACACACAGCACACACACAGGGAATGCTCTGATAGAGGACAGGACCCCACTAGCCCTTTGGGGAGACAGAGGGAGAGTTTGCCAGCACACACCAGAGCGCTATATATATATACAGGGATAACCTTATATAAGTGTTTTTCCCCTTATAGCTGCTGTATTGTTTATACTGCGCCTAATTAGTGCCCCCCTCTCTTTTTTAACCCTTTCTGTAGTGTAGTGACTGCAGGGGAGAGCCAGGGAGCTTCCCTCCAACGGAGCTGTGAGGGAAAATGGCGCCAGTGTGCTGAGGAGATAGGCTCCGCCCCTTTCTCGGCTGCCTTTTCTCCCGTTTTTCAGTGTAATCTGGCAGGGGTTAAAATTCATCCATATAGCCCTGGGGGCTATATGTGATGTATTTTCGCCAGCCAAGGTGTTTTTATTGCTGCTCAGGGCGCCCCCCCCTAGCGCCCTGCACCCTCAGTGACCGAAGTGTGAAGTGTGCTGAGGAGCAATGGCACACAGCTGCAGTGCTGTGCGCTACCTTGGTGAAGACAGGATGTCTTCTGCCGCCGATTTTCCGGACCTCTTCTTGCTTCTGGCTCTGTAAGGGGGCCGGCGGCGCGGCTCTGGGACCGGACTCCATGGCTGGGCCTGTGTTCGATCCCTCTGGAGCTAATGGTGTCCAGTAGCCTAAGAAGCCCAATCCACTCTGCACGCAGGTGAGTTCGCTTCTTCTCCCCTTAGTCCCTCGATGCAGTGAGCCTGTTGCCAGCAGGTCTCACTGAAAATAAAAAACCTAAAACTAAACTTTTCACTAAGCAGCTCAGGAGAGCCCCTAGTGTGCACCCTTCTCGTTCGGGCACAAAAATCTAACTGAGGCTTGGAGGAGGGTCATAGGGGGAGGAGCCAGTGCACACCAGGTAGTCCTAAAGCTTTACTTTTGTGCCCAGTCTCCTGCGGAGCCGCTATTCCCCATGGTCCTTACGGAGTTCCCAGCATCCACTAGGACGTCAGAGAAAAATATATAAATATATTGTTTGTACTGTTCTGTGCACTGTACCCCAGTACGCTGTCGCAATGTTTCATAGTTCTATAAATTGCTATGTGTTTGTGCCGCTTCTCTGTCACTTAGTAACCAGGCAGCTTGCTGCAGCCTTTGGCCGATATTGGTAAAAACAAGGGGGGTCATTCCGAGTTGTTCGCTCGTTATTTTTTTCTCGCAACGGAGCGATTAGTCGCTAATGCGCATGCGCAATGTCCGCAGTGCGACTGCGCCAAGTAAATTTGCTATGCAGTTAGGTATTTTACTCACGGCATTACAAGGTTTTTTCTTCGTTCTGGTGATCGGAGTGTGATTGACAGGAAGTGGGTGTTTCTGGGCGGAAACTGGACGTTTTATGGGTGTGTGCGAAAAAACGCTACCGTTTCTGGGAAAAACGCGGGAGTGGCTGGAGAAACGGAGGAGTGTCTGGGCGAACGCTGGGTGTGTTTGTGACGTCAAACCAGGAACGAAACTGACTGAACTGATCGCAGATGCCGAGTAAGTCTGGAGCTACTCAGATACTGCTAAGAAGTGTCTATTCGCAATTCTGCTAATCTTTCGTTCGCAATTTTGATAAGCTAAGATTCACTCCCAGTAGGCGGCGGCTTAGCGTGTGCAAAGCTGCTAAAAGCAGCTTGCGAGCGAACAACTCGGAATGACCCCCAATATTGTAAGCAGTGAAGTGGTCAAAACTTGATTGGAAATTACTGAAAATGTTCCTGAGGTTAATAATACCCTAGGAACAAAACAAGGGCCAAATAATGTGATCTTAGCTTTTTATTTGTCAATTTAAAAAAAAAAATGCTTGGCCAGTCCAAATGGTAGGGCCTGAAACTGAAAATGTTGCTGGAGGATAGCAAACCTGAGATAGCGCTGATGGGACAGTGCTATAGGAACATGTAGGTAAGCATCCAGGATATCCAGGGATACCATAAAATCCTCCGGCTCCATGGCCAAAATAATGGAACGTAAAGTCTCCATATGAAACTGAGGCACCCATATGTACTTGTTCAGCACTTTGAGATTGAGTATGGGCCGGAACTACCCATTTGGCTTCTGGACTAGAAACAGGTTGGAATAAAAACCTTGTTCTCGTTGCGCAGGAGGAACTGGAATTATCACTCCTGACTGAAGCAACTTCTGAGATGCCTTTTGCAAAGCCCTGGCCTTCGTTTTCACTAAAGACGGGCTGGTACAAAAAAAACCTTTGAGGAGGGTGTTTCTTGAAAGCAAACGCATAACCGTGAGATACCGCTTCTTGCACCCAGGCATCTGTGGTGGACTGCTGCCAGATCTGTGCAAAATGAAGAAGTTGGACTCCCACCCTGGGGTCCCCCAGGTGGTGGCCCGCACCATCAGGCTGATGGCTTATCTTCTGATTTGGAAGCCGGTCCTCTGGTAGCCCAATACTTTTTAGTCTTACCAGACTTGTCAGATTGAGACTGTTTGCCATAACCCTTTCCTTTTGCTTTTCCTTGAGTCCGAAAGGGCCGAAAAGCTGGAACTCTAGGTTTATATTTGTGTGTGGAAGGAAACTTCACTTTCTTGGAGTCTGCTTCTGACTCCAAAATACTGTTTAATTCTTTACCAAAAAGAATGTCTCCAGTAAAAGGCAAAGACATCAGAACCTTCTTGTATTCTGAGTCAGCTTTCCAGGTACGTAGCCAAACCACTCTGCGAGCTGCAACTGTTGAGGATGAGGCCTGGGAGGCAATTGTACACATATCCAAGGCTGCTTCTTCCATAAAAATAGCAGCCTGTTTGATATGTGCAATATGGGACTTTTGCTCTCTAGATGCCATTGAAAGATCATCCACCAATGCATCAGCCCAGGCTGCCACTGCTTTGCCATCCAGGCTGAAGCCATGGCTGGTCTTATGATTGCCCCAGACAAAGAGAAAATGAGAAAATGGTTTTTAGAAAACCAAATATTTTCCTATCCGTGACATCATTTAATGATCTTGAAGGCAGAGGTAATGTAAATTTTCGCACCAATCGAATGACATGCGTATCTACTTTGGAAACCATCTCCTTTTTTAAACAGTCCCCAGCTGGAAGAGGATATTGGGAATTCCATTTCTTTGGAATTCTAAACTTCTTACTGGGTGTAGCCCAAGCCTCTTGCATAATTTCCGTCAGCTGTTCTGATCCAGGAATCTCAGGGGCTAATTCAGACTTGATCACTGCATTGCGCCAGGGCATCCCAAACAACTGTCTCAGCCCTGCGATCGCCTCTGCCTGATTGACCATTTGGCCGCCGTTTAGGGAGCGCAGTCCGGGCAATGCAGGCATGCCCGGACCGTTGGGGGGGGGGGTATGGCCGCGGTGACTGTGTGACGTTACACGCAGCCACTGTGACCCTCACAGTGACGGGTAGCTGTCAGCACGCAGGAGCTGTGCTGGTGGGGAGCTACTCTTCAAGTACAAAAGCATCGCCGCCATGCGATGCTTTTGTACTTGTGCGACGGGGCAGGGCCTGACATGCGGGGCGGATTAGCCCTGTGCTGGGTGTCCCCCCGCATGTCAGGGAAGCTGACCGTAGATGTGATAAATTTAGCACATCTATGATCAGGTCTGAATTAGCCCCTTAGTCCTAACAGGTTTAGGAAGTTTTAACACAGATGCCTTAGATTTTAACAAAGGCTCTGTTGCCTCCTCTAAAGATAGAATGGTTTTCACAGCACTAATTAGCTCAGGTATGGCTACTGAGCTGAGGCCTTCATCCTCGTCTCTGTATGCAGACCTGGAGTGCAATGAGTCCTCATCCTCCGATGATTCCTTGTCACAACTGAGGGTTGGTGTCGGCTGTGGGAAGCCTCAGTTGTAGGGGCTGAGTTGTATGTAAACTTGGGTGGTGAGATAGGACCCCTAGACATACGTGTGGACCTGCAGCACCAAGCCCGAAGGCGTGACCACGACAACAGAGGATAAGTTTAAAAGGTTTATTGAAACTCAGCTCACACGTATATGTCGGCAGTTGGCAATATGATCACTGAATATAAGTCACAGTTCTCAGGAGTGCATACAGGCAGTCTTTAGGTGTGGTATAACGTAGGAACAGTCTTTAAGGACTTGGAGATAGTATGTCCTTACCAACACCTATGCATTAGGTAGCAGATGGAAAGCGGAAGCTGGTGACTGTAAACTGCCGGGTGTTACCAGATGGGACTGGTCTAACAGGAGAGGTGAGCGGTTAGTGCAGGAGCGCACTAATGTAGCTTGAGAGCGAAGAATATATTGGAGATGCTTGAGTGCGCAGATTACTAATACTGAGACAGGGCACCGCTGGAAGCTGGAATGCTGAGAGCCGGTGTGCAAGTAATCTGTTCAAACGCAGGATGAAATATTAGGATACTGCGGAGTCAGGCAGCACCGTGAGGATAGGAATTGGTGCCAGTCCCTAGTGGAGCTTTGCAGACGGCAATCAACACAAACAGGAGAGACTGCTATCACTGGGATGACCATTGAAGCACTGACAACCTCCCAGCCCAGGAACAGGATTATTTATACCTGCTGGGAAGCAGGTATTGGCAGGGCAATTAACCAGAGACCAGAGTACAGCTGCTGGGTAATCAGGCTGAGAGCAGAGTGCAGCAGATAGGCTGAAAGGTAACATGTGATTAGGAAAACATGGCTGCGCCCATGTTAGCTTTTGGAGGGAAAGTCTGTTTGTAACCTGCATGTGAAACTTAACCCTGATGCTGCCAGAATCACAGTGAGGAGACCTGAGACAATGGGATGCAGCGTGCTGCATACAGACAGCACAGATGGAATCCGGGCTTGGAACGCTGGGACAGTCTCAGGAGGCATTTAGAAGGTAAGTATTGACGAGAAATGACCCGGATCGTGACAGCACCCCCCCCTCTTTAGGAGTGTCCCCAGGACACTTCTTAGACTTCTGAGGGAAGCTAGTATGGAAATTCCGGACCAATTTTGGAGCATGGACATCTGAGGCGTTCGTCCAAGAACGTTCCTCAGGACCATATCCCTTCCAATCGATCAGATACTGAAGATGACCATACCGGAGACGTGAATCCAGGATCTTGGCGACCTCATACTCAACACCTCGTTGAGTCTGGACCTTGGGAGCTGAGGGAAGCGCTGAATGAAAGCGATTCAGAACTACTGGTTTCAGGAGAGAAACATGGAATGTTCTAGGAATCTTCAGGAAAGGAGGTAGCTGAAGTCTGTAAGCCACTGGGTTGATGACTCGATCAATCAGGAAAGGCCCAATGTAGCGGGGAGCAAACTTCATGCTTGGAACCCTCAATCTTAGATTCTTTGTAGACAGCCAAACACGATCACCAACCTTAAGAGCAGGAATTGCCCTACGCTTTTTATCCGCAAATTTCTTGTACCTGGAGGATGCTTTCAACAAAGCTGCTCGGACCTTCTTCCAGTTATTTGAAAACTGATAAAGAGTAATATCAGCTGCTGGCACCGATATTGCTGGAAGCGGGTGAAATTCTGGAACTTTTGGGTGGAACCCATAGTTGGTGAAGAATGGCGTGGACAAAGATGAGGAATGGTACTGATTGTTGTGGCAAAATTCAGCCCATGGGAGGAGCTGAACCCAATCATCTTGGGAAGAGGAAACATAGATGCGGAGGAAGGCCTCCAAGTCCTGATTCACCCTCTCCGTTTGTCCATTGGTTTGAGGGTGATAAGCTGTAGAAAAGTTCAACTTGACTTGGAGAGCCTGGCAAAGACTTCGCCAGAACTTGGCCACAAACTGCACACCTCTGTCGGAAATTATCTCCACAGGAAGACGGTGAAGGCTGAAGATTTCTTGGATGAAGACTTGAGCCAACTTGGGGGCTGATGGAAGACCGGTGAGAGGAATAAAATGAGCCATCTTGATAAACCGGTCAACTACCACCCAGATGGTGTTGAATTTGTTACACTCAGGGAGATCCGTGATGAAATCCATCGATAGAGGAGTCCACGGATGATGAGGAACAGACAGAGGAACCAGTTGCCCAGCGAGTGACTGGCAGGGTACTTTGTGTTGGGCACATTTTGGGCAGGTGGCCACAAATTCAGCAATGTCCTTTTTTTAGGGTCGGCCACCAGTATGATCTGGAGACGAATTCTAAGGTCTTATGTATGCCTGCGTGTCCGGCGAAGCGAGAGAAGTGTGCCCAATGCAAGAGCTTCCTTCTGAGAGCCGGTTTCAGTCAACTTTTCCCTGGCGGGGGCATTGAGTCCATCCTCATTGTGGAGAATGCCACTGGATCAATAATATAATGCTTGTCAGTAGACTCAGACTCATTTTCTTGCTCCCAGGAGCGGGAAAGGGCATCAGCCTTGCGATTCTGTGACCCTGGACAAAACTGTAGTTTGAAGTCAAATCTGGAAAAGAAAAGTGCCCACCTGGCTTGGCGAGGGTTAAGACATTGAGCGCCTTTTAGATACAGGAGATTCTTGTGATCCGTCATGATGGTGATGGTATGAGAAGCTCCTTCTAATAAGTATCTCCACTCTTCCAAAGCGAGCTTGATAGCCAAAAGTTCTTGGTCGCCAACGGCGTAGATACGCTCGGCAGGAGAGAACTTTCGTGAGAAGAAGCCACAGGGATGTAGATGACCGTCGTTAGCTCTTTGAGACAGGACTGCGCCCACTCCAACGGAAGATGCATCCACCTCAAGGATGAAGGGCAAACTGGTATCTGGCTGTTTCAAACCCGGAGCAGAGACAAATCTTTGTTTCAACAAATGAAAGGCTTGGGTTGCTTCTTCTGACCATTTGGAAGGGTTGGCGCCCTTTTTGGTAAGAGCAGTAACAGGCGCTACAATGGTTGAAAAGTCTCAAATAAATTTCCTGTAATAATTGGCAAACCCTAGGAATCTCTGGATGCCCTTAAGGGTTACAGGAATCGGGCAATCTTGGATTGCTTGAAGTTTCTCAGGGTCCATCTCCAGACCGGAACCAGATACAATGTACCCCAGGAACGGGATGGATCTAACTTCAAAAACGCATTTCTCCAATTTGCAGTAAAGGTGGTTGGCACGAAGACGGGACAGGACCTCCTTTACCCAGAACCGATGTTCCTCCAGGTCATTTGCAAAGATGAGAATGTCATGGAGATAGACTACCACGTGACGATAGAGAATATCCCTGAAGATCTCGTTCACGAAGTGCTGGAATACAGCTGGAGCGTTGCTGAGCCCAAAAGGCATGACGAGGTACTCATAATGTCCGTCATGAGTGTTAAAAGCGGTTTTCCATTTGTCACCCTTCCGAATTCGAATGAGGTTGTAGGCACCCCTTAAATCTAGCTTCGTGAATATGGTGGCTCCACTGACGCGGTCAAATAACTCGGTGATAAGCGGCAGAGGGTACCGGTTTTTCACTGTGATGTCGTTCAGGCCTCGATAATCAACACATGGCCGCAGGCCGCCATCCTTCTTCTTCACGAAGAAGAAGCCTGCACCAGCCGGAGAGGAAGAAGGCCGGACAGATCCCTTCGCCAGATTTTCCTTAATGTATTCTTCCATAGAATGAGTCTCAGGCAATGACAAGGGATATGTGCGTCCTCGAGGTGGAGCCTTCCCTGGGATGAGATCGATAGGACAGTCCCATTATCTATGAGGGGGAAGGATGTCCGCAGAGGACTTGCTGAAAACATCTGTGTAGTCTTGATAAGGCGGAGGTGGAACATCGGAAGACTTGGAGGAAGACGTGCAAACGGGAAGCACTTTAGACAAACAAGTCTCAGAGCAGGAGGGACCCCATGCCAGGATATGGGTAGTCCTCCAGTCAACTTGAGGATTGTGAAGACGGAGCCATAGGAGGCCCAGAACCACGGGATGAGTGGCCTTTGGAATCACTAGGAACAAAATCAGTTCTGAATACAAGGCTCCTACCTTCAGACGGATAGGTAGAGTCTTGGACGTAACAACTGCATTGGAAATCCTACTACCGTCCACGGCAGTCAAGGATATGGGAGATGCCAGTTGCTCAGTGGGTAGGAACCACTGCTTGACATATCTCTCAGTCATAAAGTTTCCGCCTGCCCCGAAGTCCAACAAGGCTATAAGATTCCTGGTACGCTGGCCCACTTGAAGCGAGACTGATAGATTGCAATCACTAGAAGATGGATAGGAGGACATTACTCCTAGCCGACCCTCTCCTTGGCGGGCTAGGACTTGGAGTTTCCCGGACGCTCAGGACAAGCGTTGACGACATGGGATGGTGCAGCACAATACAGGCAGAGACGTTTAGAGAGGCGTCTTCTTCGCTCTGCTGGGGATAAACGAGAATGACCTATCTGCATTGGTTCATCCTTAGGCAGAGATGGCTGACGAGGAGGAGTAGAGGTCTTTGAGGATGTTGACCTGCCTCGCTCATTAGCCTTTTCACGGAACCGTAGGTCAACTTTAGTGCAGAGCGATATGAGCTCGTTCAACTTGGAAGGTAGGTCTCTGGTAGCAAGCTCATCTTTAATACGTTCAGATAAACCTTGCCAGAAGGCTGCATAGAGAGCGTCATCATTCCAGGAAATTTCGGAAGCCAAGGTCTGAAATTGAACTAAATACTGGCCGACAGTTCGTGTCCCCTGACGAAGCCGGAGGATTTCAGAAGAGGCAGATGTCACACGGCCTGGCTCGTCGAAGATGCGCCTAAAAGTTGCCACGAAGTCAGAATAGGAGGACAACAGAGGATCTGATCTCTCCCATAGAGGTGATGCCCAGTCGAGGGCAGAGCCACTGAGAAGGGAGATAACATAGGCAACTTTGGTGCGGTCTGTGAGAAAACTGCCAGGCTGTAACTCAAAGTGAATCTCACACTGGTTTAGGAATCCCCTGCAGGCTTTTGGAGACCCGTCGAATTTAGTAGGAGTCGGCAAGTAGAGACGTGGAGCAGAGATGGGCATGGCGGGTGGGGACACCACCGTAGGTACTGCAGTCGACACACTGGACGCCCCTGACCCACGAAGGGTCACTTGAATTTCATCCAGCCGTGAGGAGAGGTCCTGGAGACGGCGGATGACATGGCCTTGGGCGGCCTCCTGATGTTCAAGGCGGACCGCCAGTTCTTGCATAGGCCTCAACGCTTGGACTTGTTCTCCGACCGGCTCCATTAGGTCAGTGCTTACTGTCACAACTGAGGGTTGGTGTCGGCTGTGGGAAGCCTCAGTTGTAGGGGCTGAGGTGTATGTAAACTTGGGTGGTGAGATAGGACCCGTAGACATATATACGTGTGGACCTGCAGCACCAAGCCCGAAGGCGTGACCACGATAACAGAGGATAAGTTTAAAAGGTTTATTGAAACTCAGCTCACACGTATATGTCGGCAGTTGGCAATATGATCACTGAATATAAGTCACAGTTCTCAGGAGTGCATACAGGCAGTCTTTAGGTGTGGTATAACGTAGGAACAGTCTTTAAGGACTTGGAGATAGTATGTCCTTACCAACACCTATGCATTAGGTAGCAGATGGAAAGCGGAAGCTGGTGACTGTAAACTGCCGGGTGTTACCAGATGGGACTGGTCTAACAGGAGAGGTGAGCGGTTAGTGCAGGAGCGCACTAATGTAGCTTGAGAGCGAAGAATATGTTGGAGATGCTTGAGTGCGCAGATTACTAATACTGAGACAGGGCACCGCTGGAAGCTGGAATGCTGAGAGCCGGCGTGCAAGTAATCTGTTCAAACGCAGGATGAAATATTAGGATACTGCGGAGTCAGGCAACACCGTGAGGATAGGAATTGGTGCCAGTCCCTAGTGGAGCTTTGCAGACTGCAATCAACACAAACAGGAGAGACTGCTATCACTGGGATGACCATTGAAGCACTGACAACCTCCCAGCCCAGGAACAGGATTATGGGAAGCAGGTATTGGCTGGGCAATTAACCAGAGACCAGAGTACAGCTGCTGGGTAATCAGGCTGAGAGCAGAGTGCAGCAGATAGGCTGAAAGGTAACATGTGATTAGGAAAAATAAGAATTTACTCACCGGTAATTCTATTTCTCGTAGTCCGTAGTGGATGCTGGGGACTCCGTAAGGACCATGGGGAATAGCGGCTCCGCAGGAGACTGGGCACAACTATAAAGAAAGCTTTAGACTACTGGTGTGCACTGGCTCCTCCCACTATGACCCTCCTCCAGACTTCAGTTAGGATACTGTGCCCGGAAGAGCTGATACAATAAGGAAGGATTTTGAATCCCGGGTAAGACTCATACCAGCCACACCAATCACACCGTATAACTCGTGATACAATACCCAGTTAACAGTATGATAACAACTGAGCCTCTCAACAGATGGCTCAACAATAACCCTTTAGTTAAGCAATAACTATATACAAGTATTGCAGACAATCCGCACTTGGGATGGGCGCCCAGCATCCACTACGGACTACGAGAAATAGAATTACCGGTGAGTAAATTCTTATTTTCTCTAACGTCCTAGTGGATGCTGGGGACTCCGTAAGGACCATGGGGATTATACCAAAGCTCCCAAACGGGCGGGAGAGTGCGGATGACTCTGCAGCACCGAATGGGCAAACTCTAGGTCCTCCTCAGCCAGGGTGTCAAACTTGTAGAATTTAGCAAACGTGTTTGACACCGACCAAGTAGCTGCTCGGCAAAGTTGAAGAGCCGAGACCCCTCGGGCAGCCGCCCAAGAAGAGCCCACCTTCCTCGTGGAATGGGCTTTCACTGATTTAGGATGCGGCAGTCCAGCCGCAGAATGTGCAAGCTGAATCGTACTACAGATCCAGCGAGCAATAGTCTGCTTTGAAGCAGGTGCACCCAACTTGTTGGGCGCATACAGGATAAAGAGCGAGTCAGTCTTTCTGACTCCAGCTGTCCTGGAAACATAGATTTTCAGGGCCCTGACTACGTCCAACAACTTGGAAGCCTCCAAGTAATTTGTAGCCGCAGGCACCACGATAGGTTGGTTCAGATGAAAAGCTGATACCACTTTGGGGAGAAACTGGGGACGAGTCCTCAATTCTGCCCTATCCATATGGAAAATCAGATAAGGGCTTTTACATGACAAAGCCGCCAATTCTGATACACGCCTGGCCGAAGCCAAGGCCAACAACATGACCACTTTCCACGTGAGATATTTCAAATCCAAAGTTTTCAGTGGCTCAAACCAATGTGACTTTAGGAAATCCAACACCACGTTGAGATCCCAAGGTGCCACTGGAGGCACAAAAGGGGGCTGAATATGCAGCACTCCCTTAACAAAAGTCTGAACTTCAGGTAGTGAAGCCAGTTCTCTCTGGAAGAAAATCGATAGAGCCGAAATCTGGACCTTAATGGAACTCAATTTAAGGCCCATAGTCACCCCTGACTGTAGGAAGTGCTGGAAACGGCCCAGCTGAAATTCCTCCGTTGGGGCCTTCCTGGCCTCACACCACGCAACATATTTTCGCCATATGCGGTGATAATGGTTTGCGGTTACTTCTTTCCTAGCTTTAATCAGCGTAGGAATGACTTCCTCCGGAATGCCCTTTTCCTTCAGGATCCGGTGTTCAACCGCCATGCCGTCAAACGCAGCCGCGGAAAGTCTTGGAACAGACAGGGCCCCTGCTGCAGCAGGTCTTGTCTGAGCGGTAGAGGCCATGGGTCCTCTGACATCATTTCTTGAAGTTCCGGGTACCAAGCTCTTCTTGGCCAATCCGGAACAATGAGTATAGTTCTTACTCCTCTTCTCCTTATTATCCTCAGTACCTTTGGTATGAGAGGAAGAGGAGGGAACACATAAACCGACCGGTACACCCACGGTGTCACTAGAGCGTCCACAGCTATCGCCTGCGGGTCTCTCGACCTGGCGCAATACTTTTCTAGCTTTTTGTTTAGGCGGGACGCCATCATGTCCACCCGTGGCCTTTTCCAACGGTTTACAATCATTTGAAGGACTTCTGGATGAAGTCCCCACTCTCCCGGGTGGAGGTCGTGCCTGCTGAGGAAGTCTGCTTCCCAGTTGTCCACTCCCGGAATGAACACTGCTGACAGTGCTAACACGTGATTTTCCACCCATCGGAGAATCCTTGTGGCTTCTGCCATTGCCGTCCTGCTTCTCGTGCCGCCCTGTCGATTTACATGGGCGACCGCCGTGATGTTGTCTGACTGGATCAGTACCGGCTGGTTTTGAAGCAGGGGTTTTGCCTGACTTAGGGCATTGTAAATGGCCCTCAGTTCCAGAATATTTATGTGCAGGGAAGTCTCCTGACTTGACCATAGTCCTTGGAAGTTTCTTCCCTGTGTGACTGCTCCGCAGCCTCGAAGGCTGGCATCCGTGGTCACCAGGACCCAGTCCTGTATGCCGAATCTGCGGCCCTCTTGAAGATGAGCACTCTGCAGCCACCACAGCAGAGACACCCTTGTCCTTGGAGACAGGGTTATCAGCCGATGCATCTGAAGATGCGATCCGGACCACTTGTCCAACAGGTCCCACTGAAAGGTTCTTGCATGAAACCTGCCGAATGGAATCGCTTCGTAGGAAGCTACCATCTTTCCCAGGATCCGCGTGCAGTGATGCACCGACACCTGTTTTGGTTTTAGGAGGCCTCTGACTAGAGATGACAGCTCCTTGGCCTTCTCCTCCGGGAGAAACACTTTTTTCTGTTCTGTGTCCAGAACCATCCCCAGGAACAGTAGACGTGTCGTAGGGACCAGCTGTGACTTTGGAATGTTTAGAATCCAGCCGTGCTGTTGTAGCACCTCCCGAGATAGTGTTACCCCGACCAACAACTGCTCTCTGGACCTCGCCTTTATCAGGAGATCGTCCAAGTACGGGAAATTAAAACTCCCTTCTTTCGAAGGAGTATCATCATTTCGGCCATTACCTTGGTAAAGACCCTCGGAGCCGTGGATAGACCGAACGGCAACGTCTGGAATTGGTAATGACAATCCTGTACCACAAATCTGAGGTACTCCTGGTGAGGATGGTAAATGGGGACATGCAGGTATGCATCCTTGATGTCCAGTGATACCATGTAATCCCCCTCGTCCAGGCTTGCAATAACCGCCCTGAGCGATTCCATCTTGAACTTGAATTTTTTTATATATGTGTTCAAGGATTTCAAATTTAAAATGGGTCTCACCGAACCGTCCGGTTTCGGTACCACAAAAATTGTGGAATAGTAACCCCGTCCTTGTTGAAGTAGGGGTACCTTTACTATCACCTGTTGTGAATACAGCTTGTGAATTGCCTGTAACACTGCCTCCCTGCCTGAGGGAGTGGTTGGCAAGGCAGATTTGAGGAAACGGCGGGGGGGAGACGTCTCGAATTCCAGCTTGTACCCCTGAGATACTATCTGAAAAATCCAGGGATCCACCCGTGAGCGAGCCCACTGATTGCTGAAATATTTGAGACGGGCCCCCACCGTACCTGGCTCCGCCTGTGGAGCCCCAGCGTCATGCTGTGGACTTAGAGGAAGCGGGGGAGGACTTTTGCTCCTGGGAACTGGCTGTATGCTGCAGCTTTTTCCCCCTACCTCTGCCTCTGGGCAGAAAGGACGCGCCCTTAACCCGCTTGCCCCTATTGGGCCGAAAGGACTGTACCTGATAATACGGTGCTTTCTTTGGCTGTGAGGGAACATGGGGTAAAAATGTAGACTTCCCAGCTGTTGCTGTGGAAACGAGGTCCGAGAGACCATCCCCGAACAACTCCTCACCCTTATAAGGCAGAACTTCCATGTGCCTTTTGGAATCTGCATCACCTGTCCACTGCCGAGTCCATAACCCTCTCCTGGCAGAAATGGACATTGCACTAATTTTGGATGCCAGCCGGCAAATATCCCTCTGTGCATCCCTCATGTATAAAAGTGCATCTTTTATATGCTCTACGGTTAGCAATATAGTGTCCCTGTCTAGGGTATCAATATTTTCTGACAGGGAATCTGACCATGCAGCTGCAGCACTGCACATCCATGCTGAAGCAATAGCTGGTCTCAGTATAACACCTGTGTGTGTATATATAGATTTCAGGATAGCCTCCTGCTTCCTATCAGCAGATTCCTTCAGGGCGGCCGTATCCGGAGACGGTAGTGCCACCTTCTTTGACAAGCGTGTGAGCGCTTTATCCACTCTAGGGGATGTTTCCCAACGTGACCTATCCTCTGGCGGGAAAGGGTACGCCATTAGTAACCTCTTAGAAATTACCAGCTTCTTATCAGGGGAAGCCCACGCTTCTTCACACACTTCATTTAACTCCTCAGATGGAGGAAAAGCTACTGGTAGTTTTTTCTCTCCAAACATAATACCCTTTTTTGTGGTACCGGGGGTAACATCAGAAATGTGCAACACATTTTTCATTGCCTCAATCATGTAACGTGTGGCCCTACTGGAAGTTACATTAGTCTCATCGTCGTCGACACTGGAGTCAGTATCCGTGTCGACATCTGAGGTAGCGGGCGTTTTAGAGCCCCTGATGGCTTTTGAGACGCCTGGGCAGGCACAGGCTGAGAAGCCGGCTGTCCCACATTTGGTATGTCGTCAAACCTTTTATGCAAGGAGTCGACACTGTCGCGTAATTCCTTCCACAGCACCATCCACTCAGGTGTCGACCCCGCAGGGGGTGACATCACATTTACAGGCATCTGCTCCGCCTCCACATAAGCCTCCTCATCAAACATGTCGACACAGCCGTACCGACACACCGCAAACACACAGGGAATGCTCTGACAGAGGACAGGACCCCACAAAGCCCTTTGGGGAGACAGAGAGAGAGTATGCCAGCACACACCAGAGCGCTATATAACACAGGGATCCCACTATAAATGAGTGTTTTCCCTTATAGCTGCTTTATATATATATATATATATATATATCCTGCGCCTAAATTTAGTGCCCCCCCTCTCTTTTTTACCCTTCTGTAGCTTGTAGACTGCAGGGGAGAGCCAGGGAGCTTCCTTCCAGAGGAGCTGTGAGGGAAAAATGGCGCCAGTGTGCTGAGGGAGATGGCCCCGCCCCTTTTCCGGCGGACTTCTCCCGCTTTTTCTGGAATACTGGCAGGGGTATTTTTACATCCATATAGCCTCTAGGACTATATATGATGTAGATTTGCCAGCCAAGTTGTCCTATATTGCCCTCAAGGCGCCCCCCCCCAGCGCCCTGCACCCATCAGTGACCGGAGTGTGAGGTGTACATGAGGAGCAATGGCGCACAGCTGCAGTGCTGTGCGCTACCTTGGTGAAGACCGAAGTCTTCTGCCGCCGATTTTCCGGACCTTTTCACGTTTCTGGCTCTGTAAGGGGGACGGCGGCGTGGCTCCGGGAACGAACACCAAGGTCGGGTCCTGCGGTCGATCCCTCTGGAGCTAATGGTGTCCAGTAGCCTAAAAAGCCCAAACTACCACCTGTTAGGTAGGTTCGCTTCTTCTCCCCTTAGTCCCTCGCTGCAGTGAGTCTGTTGCCAGCAGATCTCACTGTAAAATAAAAAACCTAAATATACTTTCTTTCTAGGAGCTCAGGAGAGCCCCTAGTGTGCATCCAGCTCAGCCGGGCACAAGAATCTAACTGAAGTCTGGAGGAGGTTCAAAGTGGGAGGAGCCAGTGCACACCAGTAGTCTAAAGCTTTCTTTATAGTTGTGCCCAGTTTCCTGCGGAGCCGCTATTCCCCATGGTCCTTACGGAGTCCCCAGCATCCACTAGGACGTTAGAGAAACATGGCTGCGCCCATGTTAGCTTTTGGAGGGAAAGTCTGTTTGTAACCTGCATGTGAAACTTAACCCTGATGCTGCCAGAATCACAGTGAGGAGACCTGAGACAATGGGATGCAGCGTGCTGCATGCAGACAGCACAGATGGAATCCGGGCTTGGAATGCTGGGACAGTCTCAGGAGGCATTTAGAAGGTAAGTATTGACGAGAAATTACCCGGATCGTGACATTCCTCATCTGAAACATATGTAGACTGTGAAGATGTTGTTTCATGTCTATGTGATTTACTTACCACCGGCCTTTCAGCCTGTTTTTGTTGATAGGCTGCCATTTCCTGTTGTACTGGATGTGATAAACCCCAGGTGGAATGTTGCATGTAAGGGTTAATAGGGTAACCTATCCCTGGTATAGGAGCTGGCATTATCCGCTCAGCTATACTGGATAATGTCTGTGCAAAAGTATCCCATGGTGGTTCAACTTGCACCTGTGCCTGCCTTTGATTATTCAAGAGGCTTTGGTGAAAGCTAAAACAATTTGCACATAACCCATTTTGAACCAGATCCTGAGAGGTTAATCCAGCTGTGCAAGACAAACATGAAATTAGTGCAGGTGCTGCTGTGGAAAGTGTATCTTCCTCACCCTTGCCTCTCTTAGACATGATAAATAAATCACACAAAGGTACAGTGTTTACTACACAATTTGTGACTATAATCACTTTAAAATTTGTTAAAGTGACATACAATCCGATCCCTCCCTGCCTTGCACCAGCATTGAGGATCGGAATACACAGAAACTGACAGAATTATAGTAAAGTCAGCAATCACACTAGCAATCAGTCACAGGTTATACATTAGTATAATAAGCAATATGAGCACATAATCAACTACAGATACATTTCAAGTATGTAAGAGAAACATATTACTGCATTACCTTATATAGAAGTTTAACCATATTCAGTCACACAGCGAAATAAACAGCAGCAATAGTTTACAGACTCATATGCATCAGGCACTTATCTAACTATTCATACTCAAAGGTAGATAGAGACTTAGGGGTATATTCAATTGTTGTCGGAAACTGCCATCTTGTCGTAAAGACTGCAGTTTCCGACAGGTTTAGGTTGGAAGGGGTTCTAACCTATTGAATATTCAATGCGGCTCCGTTTTTTCTGACAAGTCGGGAAATCCAAATTGTCGGAAAGGTGTCAGGATGTACGTGGATTGGCGGCTTTAGCGCCGATCCACGTGCATTGTCAGAAACGGGTCCAAACCCGACAGGTTTTAGCCCCATTTCCGACAATGTCAATCCGACAATGCTTGTCGGAAAGGATCAGACTTGAATTGAACATACCCCATAGTGCTGTATCACCCGGCTCAGGAAAGTGGGATACAGGGAGACTTCACCCCGCTTCCAGGATCGATCAATACGTTAGTGAACACTGAGTGGATCCAGACGCTATTAGTGTACACAACCGCCCCGTGAACCTACAGTGAACACAGACGCCCATGTGAACACCGACGCACTAGTCATACAGCCGCCTATGCTGTGACTGGGTCCTTTTAGATATACAGTGTCTCAGACGGAAGCGGGAACTCAGTTCATAACGGGAAACTGGTCATGAACCAGGGGGAGGGGCAACCAATGGAGCGTCTGACTTCCCACTGCTGACGAAAGGATCGCAGTGCGGCTACAAAAAAATTGTCGTGCATGTTCTGAGTAGCTCCAGACCTACTCCTAGCTTTCGATCATTTCAGACTATTTAGTTCTTGTTTTGACGTCACAATCACTCCCTGCGTTCGCCCAGCCACTCCTAAGTTTCCCCAGCCACTCCTGCGTTTTTATCTATCACGCCTGCGTTTTTACACACACTCCCCGAAAACAGTCAGTTACCTCCCAGAAACACCCACTTCCTGTCAATCACTCTGCGGCCAGCAGTGCGACTGAAAAGCGTTTCTAGAGCTTGTGTGAAACTGCATCGGCTTTTGTGAAAGTCCGTCGCGCGTGCGCACCATACGCATGCGCAGAAATGCCGATTTTTTTTTTGCCTGATCGCTGCGCTGTGAACAACAGCAGCTAGCAATCAACTCGGAATGAGGGCCATAGGCTGTAAGCAATCAATAAGAAATGCCTAATAACTGCAAGAAAATGTATTCAAGGCCAGGTGTGCATCTATTATAATGAGAAAACCAAGGAGTCTATGGGGGTAATTCCAAATTAATCGCAGCAGGAAATTTTTTAGCAGTTGGGTAAAACCATGTGCACTGCAGGGGGGACAGATATAACATTTGCAGAGAGAGTTAGATTTGGGTGGGTTATTTTGTTTCTGTGCAGGGTAAATACTGGCTGCTTTATTTTTACACTGCAATTTAGATTGCAGATTGAACACACCACACCCAAATCTATCTCTCTCTCTCTGCACATGTTATATCTGCCCCCCCTGCAGTGCACATGGTTTTGCTCAACTGCTAACAAAGTTCCTGCTGCCATCAAACTCAGAATTACCCCCTATACTTCAAGAAATTTGGGGATTTTGTCATGAAGAAGAGCAGTAATATATTCCATAGAAGCGGTGTACCAAACGGGATCCGGTCTGAATATTGACACTGTCTAGGTCGACAATGTTTAGGTCGACAGGGTTGGAAGGTCGGCAAGGTTTCTAGGTCAACATGTGCTAGGTCGACAGGTCAAAAGGTCGACATGAACCTTTCACATTTTTTTTCTTTTTTTGAACTTTTTCATACTTAATGATCCACGTGGACTACAATTGGAACGGTGATCTGTGCCGAACAAAGCGGTACAGCAAAGCGAGCCATGTGAGGGGACACGGTGCACTAATTGGGGTTCCCAGTCACTCTATGAAGAAAACGACACAAAAAACAAACAAAAAAACCTCATGTAGACCTTTTGACCTGTTGACCTAGAAATCCTGTCGACCTTCTGACCCTGTCGACCTAGTGACTGTCGACCTATAGTGGTCGACCTAAACATTGTCGCCTAGACACTGTCCGTCTAATGATCCACACCCGTACCAAACTCTATTGATTAAAGCAGCAATGGAAGTTGCAGCAGACCGCTTCCAGTCAGTAGCAATAAGAAGTTCAGTAGCATTAAATATGTGACCACATCATTTATTACATGGTTTAGAAGTGTCTGGGAAGGTTTTCCATAACAAAACATGCAACGGGTCCTTATGAGGTATATTATCAAACAATCTGCCCGTCAGCGATAATACATCATCCCAATATGTAGAAACCGTTGGACATTCCCACCAAATATGAAAATAAGATTTTAAACCTACCGGTAAATCTATTTCTCCTAGTCCGTAGAGGATGCTGGGGACTCCGTAAGGACCATGGGGTATAGACGGGCTCCGCAGGAGACAGGGCACCTAAAAAGAACTTTGACTATGGGTGTGCACTGGTACCTCCCTCTATGCCCCTCCTCCAGACCTCAGTTAGAGAACTGTGCCCAGAGGAGATGGACAATACAAGGCAGGATTTAGAAATCCAAGGGCAAGATTCATACCAGCCCACACCAATCATACCATGTAATCTGGATCATACATAACCAGTTAACCGTATGAACAACAACAGTAACGGTCCAAGACCGATTTCAACTGTAACATAACCCTTATGTAAGCAACAACTATATACAAGTCTTGCAGAGTTTCCGCACTGGGACGGGCGCCCAGCATCCTCTACGGACTAGGAGAAATAGATTTACCGGTAGGTTTAAAATCTTATTTTCTCTTACGTCCTAGAGGATGCTGGGGACTCCGTAAGGACCATGGGGTTTATACCAAAGCATCCAATCGGGCGGGAGAGTGCGTATGACTCTGCAGCACAGACTGTGTAAACGCTAGGTCCTCATCAGCCAGGGTATCAAACTTGTAGAATTTAGCAAAAGTGTTTGACCCTGACCAAGTCGCCGCTCGGCAAAGCTGTAATGCCGAGACGCCTCGGGCAGCCGCCCAAGAAGAGCCCACCTTCCTAGTGGAATGGGCCTTAACCGAATTTGGTACCGGCAATCCAGCCATAGAGTGAGCCTGCTGAATCGTATTACAGATCCAGCGAGCAATAGTCTGCTTTGAAGCAGGTGCGCCAATCTTATTGGCAGCATACAGGACAAACAGAGCCTCTGTTTTCCTATTTCTAGCCGTCCTGGCTACATAAATCTTTAAGGCCCTGACTACGTCCAGGGATCTGGAATCCTCCAGGTCACCTGTAGCCACAGGCACCACAATAGGTTGATTCACATGGAATGAAGAAACCACCTTAGGCAAAAATTGCGGACGTGTCCTCAATTCAGCTCGATCCACATGAAAAATCAAGTAGGGGCTTTTGTGTGACAAAGCCGCCAATTCTGATACTCGCCTTGCTGATGCCAAGGCCAACAACATGACCACCTTCCAAGTAAGAAATTTCAACTCAACTTTGTTAAGCGGTTCAAACCAGTGTGATTTTAGGAACTGCAACACCACGTTGAGGTCCCACGGTGCCACTGGAGGCACAAAAGGAGGCTGGATGTGTAGCACTCCCTTTACAAATGTCTGGACTTCTGGAAGAGAAGCCAATTCCTTCTGAAAGAAAATCGAGAGGGCCGAAATCTGAACCTTAGCAGAGCCTAATTTCAGGCACATATCCACTCCTGTCTGTAGGAAGTGGAGAAAACGACCCAGATGAAAATCTTCGGTAGGTGCATTCTTGGTCTCACACCAAGACACATACTTTCGCCAGATACGGTGATAATGCTTAACCGTCACCTCCTTCCTAGCCTTTATTAAAGTAGGGATGACCTCTTCCGGAATCCCCTTTTTCGCTAGGATTCGGCGTTCAACCGCCATGCCGTCAAACGTAACCGCGGTAAGTCCTGAAATACACAGGGCCCCTGTTGCAACAGGTCTTCCCTCAGAGGAATTGGCCAGGGCTCTCCTGTGAGCATCTCTTGTAGATCTGAGTACCAGGCCCTTCGAGGCCAGTCTGGGACAACGAGTATCGTCTGTACTCTTCTTTGCCTTATGATCCTCAACACTTTTGTGATGAGAGGAAGAGGAGGAAACACGTAGACCGATTTGAACACCCACGGTGTTATCAGAGCGTCTACTGCCACTGCCTGAGGGTCCCGAGACGGGATCCGGTCTGAAGATCGACAGTGTCTAGGTCGACAATGTTTAGGTCGACCACTATAGGTCGACAGTCTTCTTCGAAACCTACCGGTTCTGATTCAATCAGACAATGTCACAGCAGTGGCTCATGTGAACCGCCAATGCGCGACAAGAAGCGGAAACCACCAGGATTCTTTGCTGGGCGGAAAATCATGTAAGCGCTCTATCGGCTGTCTACATTCCGGGAGTGGACAACTGGGAAGCAGACTTCCTCAGCAGACACGATCTCCATCCAGGAGAGTGGAGACTTCATCAAGAAGTCTTTGCAGACATAACACGTCTTTGGGGAACTCCTCAAATAGACATGATGGCGTCACGCCTCAACAAAAAGCTTTGGAGGTATTGTGCCAGGTCTCGGGGGGTGTGGTTCGTTTTATCGACAGTATCTAGGTCGACAATGTTTAGGTCGACAGTCACTAGGTCGACATGGATGGAAGGTCGACAGGGTTTCTAGGTCGACATGTGCTAGGTCGTTAGGTCTAAAGGTCGACATGAGGATTTTTTTTTTTTTTGGTGTCGTTTTCTTCGTAGAGTGACCGGGATCCCAAATTAGTGCACTGCTTCCCAGTTGTCCACTCCCGGAATGTAGACAGCCGATAGAGCGCTTACATGATTTTCGGCCCAGTGAAGAATCCTGGTGGTTTCCGCTTCTTGTCGCGCCTTGGCGGTTCACATGAGCCACTGCTGTGACATTGTCTGATTGAATCAGAAGCGGTAGGTTTCGAAGAAGACTCTCCGCTTGTCGAAGGCCGTTGTAAATGGCCCTGAGTTCCAACACACTGATGTGTAGACAGGACTCCTGGTCTGACCAAAGTCCCTAAAAGTTTTTTCCCTGTGTGACCGCTCCCCATCCTCGGAGGCTCGCGTCCGTGGTAACCAGGATCAAGTCCTGAATCCCGAACCGGCGAACCTCCAGCAGGTGAGCACTTTGCAACCACCACAGGAGAGACACTCTGGCCCCTGGGGACAGAGTTATTTTCCGATGTAAGTGCAGATGGGACCCGGACCACTAGTCCAGAAGGTCCCATTGAAAAGTCCTTGCATGGAACCTTCCGAAGGGAATGGCCTCGTAGGCCGCCACCATTTTTCCCAGAACTCGAGTGCATTGGTGAACTGACACCCTTTTCGGTTTTAGCAGGTCTCTGACCATGTTCTGGATGTCCTGGGCTTTCTCTATTGGGAGGAAGACCTTCATTTGTTCCGTATCCAGTATCATACCTAGGAACGGTAGTCGAGTTGTCGGAATCAACTGTGACTTCGGTAGATTTAGAATCCAACCATGTTGCTGGAGCACTCTCAGAGAGAGTGTCACACTGCTCAGCAATTTCTCCCTTGATCTCGCTTTTATCAGGAGATCGTCCAAGTATGGGATAATTGTGACTCCATGCTTGCGCAGGACCACCATCATTTCCGCCATTATCTTCGGGGCCGTGGAAAGTCCAAACGGCAACGTCTGAAATTGGTAATGACAATCCTGTACAGCGAATCTCAGGTATTCCTGATGGGGGGCATATATGGGGACATGAAGGTACGCATCCTTTATGTCCAGAGACACCATAAACTCCCCCTCCTCCATGTTGGCTATTATCGCTCTGAGTGATTCCATTTTGAATTTGAATCTTTTTATGTACAGGTTTAGGGATTTCAGATTCAAAATAGGTCTGACCGAACCGTCCGGTTTCGGGACCACAAATAGGGTTTAGTAACCTCTTCCCTGCTGGTGTTTGACCCCGACCAAGTAGCTGCTCGGCAAAGTTGAAGAGCCGAGACCCCTCGGGCAGCCGCCCAAGAAGAGCCCACCTTCCTCGTGGAATGGGCCTTTACTGATTTAGGATGCGGCAGTCCAGCCGCAGAATGTGCAAGCTGAATCGTACTACAGATCCAGCGAGCAATAGTCTGCTTTGAAGCAGGTGCACCCAACTTGTTGGGCGCATACAGGATAAAGAGCGAGTCAGTCTTTCTGACTCCAGCTGTCCTGGAAACATAGATTTTTTAGGGCCCTGACTACATCCAACAACTTGGAAGCCTCCAAGTCATTTGTAGCCGCAGGCACCACGATAGGTTGGTTCAAATGAAAAGCGGATACCACTTTGGGGAGAAACTGGGGACGAGTCCTCAATTCTGCCCTATCCATATGGAAAATCAGATAAGGGCTTTTACATGACAAAGCCGCCAATTCTGATACACGCCTGGCCGAAGCCAAGGCTAACAACATGACCACTTTCCACGTGAGATATTTCAAATCCACGGTTTTCAGTGGTTCAAACCAATGTGACTTTAGGAAATCCAACACCACGTTGAGATCCCAAGGTGCCACTGGAGGCACAAAAGGGGGCTGAATATGCAGCACTCCCTTAACAAAAGTCTGAACTTCAGGTAGTGAAGCCAGTTCTCTCTGGAAGAAATCGATAGAGCCGAAATCTGGACCTTAATGGAACCCAATTTAAGGCCCATAGTCACCCCTGACTGTAGGAAGTGCTGGAAACGGCCCAGCTGAAATTCCTCCGTTGGGGCCTTCCTGGCCTCACACCACGCAACATATTTTCGCCATATGCGGTGATAATGGTTTGCGGTTACTTCTTTCCTAGCTTTAATCAGCGTAGGAATGACTTCCTCCGGAATGCCCTTTTCCTTCAGGATCCGGTGTTCAACCGCCATGCCGTCAAACGCAGCCGCGGTAAGTCTTGGAACAGACAGGGCCCCTGCTGCAGCAGGTCTTGTCTGAGCGGTAGAGGGCATGGGTCCTCTGACATAATTTCTTGAAGTTCCGGGTACCAAGCTCTTCTTGGCCAATCCGGAACAATGAGTATAGTTCCTACTCCTCTTCTCCTTATTATCCTCAGTACCTTTGGTATGAGAGGAAGAGGAGGGAACACATAAACCGATCGGTACACCCACGGTGTTACTAGAGCGTCCACAGCTATCGCCTGCGGGTCTCTCGACCTGGCGCAATATTTTTCTAGCTTTTTGTTTAGGCGGGACGCCATCATGTCCACCTGTGGCTTTTTCCAACGGTTTACAATCATTTGAAAGACTTCTGGATGAAGTCCCCACTCTCCCGGGTGGAGGTCGTGCCTGCTGAGGAAGTCTGCTTCCCAGTTGTCCACTCCTGGAATGAACACTGCTGACAGTGCTAACACGTGATTTTCCGCCCATCGGAGAATCCTTGTGGCTTCTGCCATTGCCGTCCTGCTTCTCGTGCCGCCCTGTCGATTTACATGGGCGACCGCCGTGATGTTGTCTGACTGGATCAGTACCGGCTGGTTTTGAAGCAGGGGTTTTGACTGACTTAGGGCATTGTAAATGGCCCTCAGTTCCAGAATATTTATGTGCAGGGAAGTCTCCTGACTTGACCATAGTCCTTGGAAGTTTCTTCCCTGTGTGACTGCTCCCCAGCCTCGAAGGCTGGCATCCGTGGTCACCAGGACCCAGTCCTGTATGCCGAATCTGCGGCCCTCTTGAAGATGAGCACTCTGCAGCCACCACAGCAGAGACACCCTTGTCCTCGGAGACAGGGTTATCAGACGATGCATCTGAAGATGCGATCCGGACCACTTGTCCAACAGGTCCCACTGAAATGTTCTTGCATGAAACCTGCCGAATGGAATCGCTTCGTAGGAAGCTACCATTTTTCCCAGGATCCGCGTGCAGTGATGCACCGACACCTGTTTTGGTTTTAGGAGGCCTCTGACTAGAGATGACAGCTCCTTGGCCTTCTCCTCCGGGAGAAACACTTTTCTCTGTTCTGTGTCCAGAACCATCCCTAGGAACAGCAGACGTGTCGTAGGGACCAGCTGTGACTTTGGAATGTTTAGAATCCAGCCGTGCTGTTGTAGCACTTCCCGAGATAGTGCTACCCCGACCAACAACTGCTCTCTGGACCTCGCCTTTATCAGTAGATCGTCCAAGTACGGGATAATTAAAACTCCCTTCTTTCGAAGGCGTATCATCATTTTGGCCATTACCTTGGTAAAGACCCTCGGAGCCGTGGATAGACCGAACGGCAACGTCTGGAATTGGTAATGACAATCCTGTACCACAAATCTGAGGTACTTCTGGTGAGGATGGTAAATGGGGACATGCAGGTAAGCATCCTTGATGTCCAATGATACCATGTAATCCCCCTCGTCCAGGCTTGCAATAACCGCCCTGAGCGATTCCATCTTGAACTTGAATTTTTTTATATATGCGTTCAAGGATTTCAAATTTAAAATGGGTCTCACCGAACCGTCCGGTTTCGGTACCATAAACATTGTGGAATAGTAACCCCTTCCTTGTTGAAGTAGGGGCACCTTTACTATCACTTGTTGTGAATACAGCTTGTGAATTGCCTGTAACACTGCCTCCCTGCCTGAGGGAGTGGTTGGCAAGGCAGATTTGAGGAAACGGCGGGGGGGAGACGTCTCGAATTCCAGCTTGTACCCCTGAGATACTACTTGAAGGATCCAGGGATCCACCCGTGAGCGAGCCCACTGATTGCTGAAATATTTGAGACGGGCCCCCACCGTACCTGGCTCCGCCTGTGAAACCCCAGCGTCATGCTGTGGACTTAGAGGAAGCGGGGGAGGACTTTTGTTCCTGGGAACTGGCTGTATGCTGCAGCTTCTTTCCCCTACCTCTGCCTCTGGGCAGAAAGGACGCGACTTTAACCCGCTTGCCCCTATTGGGCCGAAAGGACTGTACCTGATAATACGGTGCTTTCTTTGGTTGTGAGGGAACATGGGGTAAAAATGTAGACTTCCCAGCTGTTGCTGTGGAAACGAGGTCCGAGAGACCATCCCCGAACAACTCCTCACCCTTATAAGGCAGAACTTCCATGTGTCGTTTGGAATCTGCATCTCCTGTCCACTGCCGAGTCCATAACCCTCTCCTGGCAGAAATGGACATTGCACTAATTTTGGATGCCAGCCGGCAAATATCCCTCTGTGCATCCCTCATGTATAAAAGTGCGTCTTTTATATGCTCTACGTTTAGCAATATAGTGTCCCTGTCTAGGGTATCTATCTTTTCTGACAGGGAATCTGACCACGCAGCAGCAGCACTGCACATCCAGGCTGAAGCAATAGCCGGTCTCAGTATAACACCTGTGTGTGTATATATAGATTTCAGGATAGCCTCCTGCTTCCTATCAGCAGATTCCTTCAGGGCGGCCGTATCCGGAGACGGTAGTGCCACCTTCTTTGACAAGCGTGTGAGCGCTTTATCCACTCTAGGGGATGTTTCCCAGCGTGCCCTATCCTCTGGCGGGAAAGGGTACGCCATTAGTAACCTCTTAGAAATTACCAGCTTTTTATCAGGGGAAGCCCACGCTTCTTCACACACTTCATTTAACTCTTCAGATGGAGGAAAAGCTACTGGTAGTTTTTTCTCTCCAAACATAATACCCTTTTTTGTGGTACCGGGGGTAACATCAGAAATGTGCAACACATTTTTCATTGCCTCAATCATGTAACGTGTGGCCCTACTGGAAGTTACATTAGTCTCATCGTCGTCGACACTGGAGTCAGTATCCGTGTCGACATCTGTGTCTGCCATCTGAGGTAGCGGGCGTTTTAGAGCCCCTGATGGCTTTTGAGACGCCTGGGCAGGCACAGGCTGAGAAGCCGGCTGTCCCACAATAGGTATGTCGTCAAACCTTTTATGCAAGGAGTCGACACTGTCGCGTAAGTCCTTCCACAGCACCATCCACTCAGGTGTCGACCCCGCAGGGGGTGACATCACGTTTACAGGCATTTGCTCCGCCTCCACATAAGCCTCCTCATCAAACATGTCGACACAGCCGTACCGACACACCACAAACACACAGGGAATGCTCTGACAGAGGACAGGACCCCACAAAGCCCTTTGGGGAGACAGAGAGAGAGTATGCCAGCACACACCAGAGCGCTATATAACACAGGGAACCCACTATAAATGAGTGTTTTCCCTTATAGCTGCTTTTTTATATATATCATATATATATTATCTATACTGCGCCTAAATTTAGTGCCCCCCCTCTCTTTTTTACCCTTCTGTAGTGTTCAGACTGCAGGGGAGAGCCAGGGAGCTTCCTTCCAGCGGAACTGTGAGGGAAAAATGGCGCCAGTGTGCTGAGGGAGAAGCCCCGCCCCTTTTTCGGCGGACTTTCTCCCGCTTTTTCTGGAATACTGGCAGGGGTAATTTTACATCTATATAGCCTCTAGGACTATATATGATGTAGATTTGCCAGCCAAGGTGTCATATATTGCCCTCAGGGCGCCCCCCCCCAGCGCCCTGCACCCATCAGTGACCGGAGTGTGAGGTGTACATGAGGAGCAATGGCGCACAGCTGCAGTGCTGTGCGCTACCTTGGTGAAGAACGAAGTCTTCTGCCGCCGATTTTCCGGACCTCTTCGTTGCTTCTGGCTCTGTAAAGGGGACGGCGGCGCGGCTCCGGGAACGAACACCAAGGTCGGGTCCTGCGGTCGATCCCTCTGGAGCTAATGGTGTCCAGTAGCCTAAGAAGCCCAAACTACCACCTGTTAGGTAGGTTCACTTCTTCTCCCCTCAGTCCCTCGCTGCAGTGATTCTGTTGCCAGCAGATCTCACTGTAAAATAAAAAACCTAAATATACTTTCTTTCTAGGTGCTCAGGAGAGCCCCTAGTGTGCATCCAGCTCAGCCGGGCACAAGAATCTAACTGAAGTCTGGAGGAGGGTCTTAGTGGGAGGAGCCAGTGCACACCAGTAGTCTAAAAGCTTTCTTTATAGTTGTGCCCAGTCTCCTGCGGAGCCGCTAATCCCCATGGTCCTTACGGAGTCCCAGCATCCACTTAGGACGTTAGAGAAATATATATTAACAATTGATTAGTATGAGTCTTTAATGATACTGTTAAAATCTTGATGAAATGTATTAGCAATCAATTAGTATGAGTCTTTAGTGATGATCATATTTGGCTCAATAGCCATCCATTTCCCAAAAGACACAGTCCTCATTAGACTCAACATTAATTGGTAATCAGCAACTGTTTTCAATCAGATCTCCGTCCACAGCTGTTAGTAAGGTTTTATCACATGCATAACTGGGTATTTTAATCAAGGCTTTATCCACAGCTGTTAGTAGGATTTTGTCACATGCATAGCTGGATGTTAGTTGTTGAAATAGCCAGTAATATCCATGCTAAAGATTGCAATGATATATTATAAACACAGTCAATGCTTCTCTTATATACTGAAGTTGTTATGCATCAAAAAACACCCATAACTGAGCATGCAGTCATTCGGCATAGAGATAAATTCACTCTATTCTGGGCATTTAAACACCTCTGTCGGCTTACTATATAGTAGTCTCCCCCGTGCACCTGCAGCTGGTGCTGGATTAGCTTCCTTCTCGGGGTTTCGCCGCACCAGAGGTCCGCTCGTTCAATGTCCCATTAAGTGTGATCAGGTACCGGATCTGTGCAGAAACAATCTCAACGCGTTTCCCCGCCTTTAGAATCGGCGGATTCCTCAGGAGTAGCAGTGCTGGTGGAAGGGAGGGGATATGGGTAGATAGCAGCTGGGAAAACAATGGGGGGTGGGGGCAAGAAGAGGTTTAGGGGCAGGTAGTGCTGGTGGTAGGGGCATATAGCGGTTGGGTCAGTTCTAGGGCATGGTGGGGGTTTTGGACAGGCAGTAATAAGGGGCAGTGCTGGGGGCAGGGAGGGTGTTCGGGAAGATAGCAGCTGTAGCAGGTAGGATAGGTGACATCCAGACATCCAGGAGGCAGTGAGTTTGTGTGGAGGTATAGGATAGAGTCCAGCAAGGTGTAAGGGTACACCGTTAATATAGGAACTCTGTATGTGGTTGGGTATTGTGTTCTGCACTTCCTACTGAGGTGTGGGATTGTGGAATGTGAAAACACTGTGCAGCCTTGGGTTAGTTGGAAAAGTCTAATCCTATTTTCCAATCAAGCAATGGGTAAAGGTGAAAAAATAACCTGGGGCGCAGCAAGATTTGGGTAAGGGTAATTGTTTTATATGTCTGTTAATACAAGTAATAGATGTGGCGTAGAAATAATATGTTTAAAAGTGTAACATGTAAGTACATAAAAAAGGAAATAAAAATCAAAGCCAAAATGAAATAAAAAACGCAAAAACAGTTTTTGGTACCACAGTTTCATAGAAATAATGTACAATGCTGGGATTGCACAGACCGCAGCCAGGGGTGACACCGAAATGCTGTGTCAACCTCAGCGAGCTGAGCGCCGCACGCTAATGTCACTGAGGAGGCGGCGGCATTTTGGTCACCCTCTGGAAAAGTGGTTCCTGGCTGTGGTACGCACTTCCCTAGTGACACCTGTGCAGTGTCCCCCCAGCCCTAGCCCACATAGTGGCCTGGGAGCACTCACTCAGGGTACACTGGGACACTGGGGTTACTGGATACACAGAGGCAGCTGCAGGGCCGTCTTTTCGTATGGGCTCAATGGGCACTTGCCCAAGGGCCCCAGGAGTATAAGGGCCCTAGGCTGATAGCTGAGGGTCCCCGCTTTCCAGGGGTACCAGATTTTTGAAAATCGGCCCTGGGGAACCGGAGATATCCGACTTCAAAACAGTGGTCCCCACCCAAACCTGTTAATTACTCTTCCCTGCCAGATATCTTGGGTTCTGTCTGACTTAGAGTTTTTCTGAGGACATACTCCAAAAGCTTGGTCTCTCCCCTTTTGGTGAATACTGGCAGCTTGTCTCTACTATGCCCAGAACCAAAGATATCAGCCTTCAAGCAGCTGGTCCCTGCTCCAGCTCCACATGCCTCATATGCAGTTTTATATTTTCGTTGGTGGATTGCTCTGGCTCCTCAACTCTGAAACCCAAGTACCCAGTACCTCCTGAAAGGTGGGACTCTCTAGTTCCTTATACCTTTGAAAGATAAGAAATCTGTTGTCAGGAACTCTGCAGTCAAGCAAGCTGACCTCTCACCAGAAAATGATTATTAAGCCCACTCCACTATCAACCCCTCCCCTACGTATTAAACACCCCCTACCACCATGGAAGTCATGTGTTCTGCCTCCCACCCCATCTGTGCAGTAAAGGAGTAATTAGCAGAATTATTTCTCCAGGTCCTACATGCTGAGTGGAAGATAGAACATACCCTACCGCCCGAATGACATCAAAGTTGCCGCTGATAGCACCCCCACCCCTACCGCTGGAGGATGGGTAGGGGCCCCAGTCCATTGCTGTGCCCAGGGGCCTACACTGCTGTTAAGACGGCCCTGGGCAGCTGGGGGCACTCAGGTAGATGGGGACACTGCAGCTGGGGGCACTCAGGGTAGATAGGGACACTGGGGTTACTGGATACACAGAGGCAGCTGGGGGCACTCAGGTAGATGGGGACACTATGCAGCTGGGGGCACTCAGGGTAGATGGGGACACTGGATACACATAGGCAGCTGGGGGCACTCAGGTAGATGGGGACACTATGCAGCTTGGGGCACTCAGGGTAGATGGGGACACTGGATACACATAGGCAGCTGGGGGCACTCAGGGTAGATGGGGACACTATGCAGCTGGGGGCACTCAGGGTAGATGGGGACACTGGATACACATAGGCAGCTGGGGGCACTCAGGGTAGATAGGGACACTGGGGTTACTGGATACACATGGGCAGCTGGGGGCACTCAGGTAGATGGGGACACTATGCAGCTGGGGGCACTCAGGTAGATGGGGACACTATGCAGCTGGGGGCACTCAGGGTAGATGGGGACACTATGCAGCTGGGGGTACTCAGGGTAAATGGGGACACTGGATACACATAGGCAGCTGGGGGCACTCAGGGTAGATAGGGACACTGGGGTTACTGGATACACATAGGCAGCTGGGGGCACTCAGGTAGATGGGGACACTATGCAGCTGGGGGCACTCAGGGTAAATGGGGACACTGGATACACATAGGCAGCTGGGGGCACTCAGGGTAGATAGGGACACTGGGGTTACTGGATACACATAGGCAGCTGGGGGCACTCAGGTAGATGGGGACACTATGCAGCTGGGGGCACTCAGGGTAGATAGGGACACTGGGGTTACTGGATACACATAGGCAGCTGGGGGCACTCAGGTAGATGGGGTCACTATGCAGCTGGGGGCACTCAGGGTAGATAGGGACACTGGATACACATAGGCAGCTGGGGGCACTCAGGTAGATGGGGACACTATGCAGCTGGGGTCACTCACTGATTGACTTGCAGCAGAGCTGGGTGCACCACACACTATGGCAAGCTGCTGCAGCAGCAGCAGCCGCCGCCACATCCAGCCCTGGAGCGACTCCCATTAATCCTGTGAGACCGCCCAGCGACCGGCGTCACAACTCCGTGGGCGGAGGAGGAGATCCGGCCGCTTCCGTGTGCACAGTGTGTGCAGTAATCACCGGGAGCCCAGCAGCTCTGCTCGCAGCAGGTCAGTCACAGTGTGAGGGGATTTGCGGCGGTGACGCTACGGGTTACACAGCGGCGCTGATCGAGGTGCATGCTGGGAAGCATAGTTTCTACACAATTGCCGGGCTCTAGGCTGTGCTGCTATCCACTGTGCCCACTGCTGCAGGAGGACTAGCCCAGGCATATGCTTCTGGAGGAGGGTCAGCCCCAGGCACGGATAGAGATGGGGGCGGTCGCCCCCCCTAGCAAACTCCGTCCGACAGGCAGACAAACTGTCTGTGAAGTCCTGCTCCCTCCTCCCTCCTCCCTCCTCCCTTCCTCACTCAGCTGGCTGTCAGCTATTGTCAGTGGCGCCGAGCCGAGCTCCCAGACGCAGCATCTCACAGCAGGTGCCCTTCCTCCCCACTCACCCCTTTGGCCTGGACGGCAGTAAATCAACATATTTTGTTGATTGAGACTGCTTTCTTGTGGCATCTAAACAGTGCTGATAAGACGAGGTCAGGAAGTGGCTGTGTGCTGGGGGCGTGGCTACAGTTACATGACAGGCCTGTGGGCTAATAGAAACAGTATAGTGTTGGGAGGGTAGAACCTGTTCTGTGTACACTGTACACAGGAAGAGGAAGCATAATGGAACTGTGCGTTCCATTTCTTTCTGTCCTGTGTTCCACTTTACTTTGCTGCACAGAGTGAGAGCACACTGCATTCCTGCACCCAGAGACCAGCCAGAGGGACTATCCTGCCAGTCTGCCACAGGGACCATCCTGCCAGTCAGTCACAGGGACCATCCTGCCAGTCAGTCACAGGGACCATCCTGCCAGTCAGTCACAGGGACCAGCCTGTTGCAGAGGGGCCATACAACCGGTAAGAGATCTTATTGTTAAATTCCCTAGGCAGGGTATTACAGGTTTAGTCTCCCATATGTACAATACGATAAAGGGTGTCTGTAATACTGTAGGTGCCCTTATACAGTAGGTTTTAAAACATACCTTGTATTTCATAATGTTAAAAATGACATATCACGTCCTATATTAAAACTATAGAGACGAGCGTAAAAGTACAGAAAGTGTGTATAAAAATACTATACAAAAAAACCTGTGTCTGCTAATTTGTCCTCTATTTGGTTAGTTTCTCATAAATAACACCGTACACATTCTATGAAGTATCAACTTGGAATTGTCTTCACCATATAATTAACCACCTACAAGGTGGCCCCGCTGTAGTCTTACAAATAAGTATTAGTTACAACTGTCTTCAAGTTCCTGTATATTATTGGTCCTATAATATGCATCAAATAGTTTATATATCACTGGGAGAGATCCAGCGCTACTGCATATGTAGGTTGTTCATAAATAGGCCACTTCGGATACAGCAGATGTCACATCTCACAGCATACGTCTCATTAGGCTCATTCAAATGTACCCAAAATGGATGGGATAAGAAAATATGGGGGGGTCATTCCGACCTGATCGTAGCTGTGCTAAATTTAGCACAGCTACGATCATCCACACTGACATGCGGGGGGACGCCCAGCACAGGTTCTATCCCGCCCCGCATGTCAGTCCCAGCCCCGTCGTAGAAGTACAAAAGCATCGGCGATGTTTTTGTACTTCAGGAGTAGCTCCCGGCCAGCGCAGCTTTTGTGTGCTGGCCGGGAGCTACTCGTCGCTGCCCGGGTCGCAGCGGCTGTGTGTGACGTCACACAGCCGCTGCGGACCAGCCACACCTGCGTTGGACGGACCGCGCCTACAAAACGGTGACCAAACGCCGCCGTGCCGCCTCCTCCCGGCCAGCAAACACCTCTGCCTGTCAATCAGGAAGAGTCGATCGCTAGGCAATGACAGCCGTCGCCTGTCAGCCATGCGCCGGCGCACTGCGGCGCATGCGCACTTCTGACCTGATCGCTACGCTGCGATGAATGGCAGCATGCGATCAGGTCAAAATGACCCCCATAGTGAAGTACTGTTTAATAATTTTAAAATTTCACATGACAAAAACATAAACTCCACACAGATCACATGTATTTCCAGTCCCACCCCCCATAGCAAGACGACCCGCCAAATTACTTGGTTGGGAAAGGCAGCCTCTAAGGTCCAAAGCCGGATCCCACCTGGGAAGGACCCGTTTCCAATTCCCAGGTGGGATCCGGCATTGGAGATGTGTAAGGGGGGGTGGGTGTAGTATGTTTTGCCGGCGGTCGGGTTACCGGCGCCCAGCAACAGGCGCCGGGATCCCGACCGCCGGCATGCCGACAGCTGGGCGAGCGCAAATGAGCCCCTTGCTGGCTCGCTACGCTTGCCACGCTGCGGGCACGGTGGCGCGCGTCCAGGGGAGTTGCGAACCCCCAAGAGGGAGAATAGTTGTCGGTATGCCGGGTGTCGGGATTCCGGCGCCGGTATACTGAACAGCCGGCACACTGAATACCACCCGTAAGGGGTAATAATATGCCACTTGTTACCATTTGTATCAATAAATGTTGGTAGTATCCCAAAGATCTCTGATTGATACAATTATTCTAAGTAATTATAGTTATTATCACATTTATACTATTTATCATCTTAATATAAGGTGCTTATATAGAGTCAGTCAATCATCAAGGTTTATAATACTGTATTTCATAACAATGTCAACATATCATAAAACTTGATTGACTGACTCTATTTCAGCACCTCATATTAAGATGAGAAATAGATGAGAATAATTACTCCAGACATTTGTTTTAATTTAATATATTTTTTTGCTATACCCTAATATTAGGGGATTACAACCTTTTATACTTTAGGTATCACAACTGTACATGACGTGTCATAAATTATGATGAACATATCTTTGGAAGATGTAATATTGGGGAACTTTGATTTGATGTGTTGTAGAAGTGATTATTATACCAAACACCCACTAACAAATCCTAAACCTGCTTGGCTGGCAATATATCCCTACCAGCTATTAGGGTGTCATTTATAATCAAGGGATCTCTCCCACTGATATATAGACTGTTTGATACACATTATAGGACCAATATTATGTAGAAACTTGAAGACAGTGGTAACTACTACTTATTTGTGAGACAACAGCGGGGCCACCATGTACAGTAGGTGGTTAATTGGGAAGCAGTCACTTTCCCGGCATATAGGATCCCGGCGATCAGGATACAGACGCCGGAATCCCGACAGCCAAGGAAATGCCAGCAGACGGAATCCCGAATGGGGCCCCTAATTCCTACTCGGGGGGTTGTCCACACCACCCCCCAAGGGGGAATTTAATAGTGTGGCGAGCAAAGCTCACCACCAGGCCTGGAACGTGGTGAGTGCAGCGAGTCCGCAAGGGGACACGCTGCTGTCGTCACTGGGACTCTGGCGTCGGTTGTTTGTTGCTTTCATTGTTGTTATTTATAGCTATTTAGTGTTTTGCTTAAAATAAAGCAAATAAACTTAAAATATATTTATTTGTGTGATGGAGGAATTGGGACTGGATAGGGGAGGAGTCAAGACTGAAGAGGGGAGGAGTTGGGACTGGATAGGGGAGGGGTCAAAATTAAACAGTAAACCGCCCCCCCTAAAAGAAAAGTCTAGATCCGACCCTGGTCAGCCCTGGCATATCATGCTGCTGGCAAAACTTGCCAGGACCTGTACTTTCACCCCTCCTCTTCCTGTTGCCCATGGAGCCTCTCCTGTGTACAGGACCTCACATTAATTTATTATAGTATATGGCTGAGTTTAGTGCACTCCAGTGAGATCATATAATGCTGCCGCTGGCTGTGTATACTCCGCATAGTGTTGCACACCTTCACCTTTATTAGTCACTGTCACCTGCCTGCTACACATAATTCCCCGGTACAGAGACAGTGGGGTATATTTACTAAGGTCCCGATTTTGACCGAGATGCCGTTATTTCTTCAAAGTGTCATCTCGGTAATTTACTAAGCAAAAATCACGGCAGTGATGAGGGCATTCGTAATATTTTGGAAGTGCTAGGAAAAAATCACGAATCAATACACCATCGGTCAAATACGCCTGCAATTTGGTAGAAATCGTGAATTTACTAAAAAGTGCAAATCACAAACACTGCCGACAATAGCCAAACACTGCCGTGCAGAAATACAAATCGTAAAAAAGTGCTAAAAAAAACAGACCTGCTTTTTTATCCCGTGTTTGGATAGGCATGCAGGGATCCATGAGATCCGTGCATGTTTATCAGTGGGAAGGGGATGGGAAAGTGTTAATTTTTAAAAAAAAAATTGCGTGGGGTCCCCTCTCCTAAGGCAAACCAGCCTCGGGCTCTTTGAGCCGGCCCTGGTTGCAAAAATATGGGGGAAAAATTGACAGGGGTTCCCCCATATTTAAGCAACCAGCACCGGGCTCTGCGCCTGGTCCTGGTTCCAAAAATACGGGGGACAAAAGGCGTAGGGGTCCCCCGTATGTTTGAAACCAGCACCGGGCTCCACTAGCTGGACAGATAATGCCACAGCCGGGGGTCACTTTTATACAGCGGCCGTGGCATTAAATACCCAACTAGTCACCCCTGGCCGGGGTACCCTGGAGGAGTGGGAACCCCTTCAATCAAGGGGTGTCCCCCCCTCCAGACACCCAAGGGCCAGGGGTGAAGCCCGAGGCTGTCCCCCCCATCCAATGGGCTGCGGATGGTGGGCTGATAGCCTTTGTTGTAAGCTATGAATATTGTTTTTAGTAGCAGTACTACAAGTCCCAGCAAGCTGGTACTTGGAGAACCACAAGTACCAGCATGCGGTGGAAAACCGGGCCCGCTGGTACCTGTAGTACTACAGGTTGAGTATCCCATATCCAAATATTCCGAAATACGGACTTTTTTGAGTGAGAGTGAGATAGTGAAACCTTTGTTTTTTGATGGCTCAATGTATAGAAACTTTGTTTAATACACAAAATTATTAAAAATATTGTATTAAATGACCTTCAGGCTGTGTGTATAAGGTGTATATGAAACATAAATGAATTGTGTGAATGTAGACACACTTTATTTAATGCACAAAGTTATAAAAAATATTGGCTAAAATGACCTTCAGGCTGTGTGTATAAGGTGTATATGTAACATAAATGCATTCTGTGCTTAGATTTAGGTCCCATCACCATGATATCTCACTATGGTATGCACTTATTCCAAAATACGGAAAAATCCGATATCCAAAATACCTCTCGTCCCAAGCATTTTGGATAAGGGATACTCAACCTGTACTACTAAAAAAATACCCCAATAAAGACATAACACACACACCTTGAAAGTATAACTTTAATGCATACATACACACCACCATATACACATACTTACCTTATGTTCACACGAGGGTCGGTCCTCTTCTCCATGTAGAATCCATGGTGTACCTGTTGAAAAAATTCTACTCACCAAATCCAGTGTAGAGGGCTCCTCGGGTAATCCATTTGTAATCCACGTACTTGTAAAAATAAAAAAACGGACACCCGACCACGAACTGAAAGGGGCCCCATGTTTTCACATGGGACCCCTTTCCCCGAATGCCAGAAACCCCCTCTGACTTATGTCTAAGAGGGTTTCTTCAGCCAATCAGGGAGCGCCACGTTGTGGCACCCTCCTGATCGGCTGTGTGCTCCTGTACTGTCTGACAGGCGGCACACGGCAGTGTTACAATGTAGCGCCTATGCGCTCCATTGTAACCAATGGTGGGAACTTTGTGGTCAGCGGTGAGGTTACTTTCGGTCACCCGCTGACCACAAAGTTCCCACCACTGGTTACAATGGAGCGCATAGGCGCTACATTGTAACACTGCCGTGTGCCGCCTGTCAGGCAGTACAGGTGCCACAACGTGGCGCTCCCTGATTGGCTGATGGAACCCTCTTAGACTTAAGTCAGAGGGGGTTCCTGGCATTCGGGGAAAGAGGTCCCATGTGAAAACATGGGGCCCCTTTCAGTTCGTGGTCGGGTGTCCGTTTTTTTATTTTGACAAGTACGTGGATTACAAATGGATTACCCGAGGAGCCCTCTACACTGGATTTGGTGAGTAGAATTTTTTCAACAGGTACACCATGGATTCTACATGGAGAAGAGGACCGACCCTCGTGTGAACATAAGGTAAGTATGTGTATATGGTGGTGTGTATGTATGCATTAAAGTTAATCTTTCAAGGTGTGTGTGTTATGTCTTTATTGGGGTATTTTTTTAGTAGTAGTACTACAGGTACCAGCGGGCCCGGTTTTCCGCCGCATGCTGGTACTTGTGGTTCTCCAAGTACCAGCTTGCGGGGGAGGCTTGCTGGGACTTGTAGTACTGCTACTAAAAACAATATTCATAACTTACAACAAAGGCTATCAGCCCCCCATCCGCAGCCCATTGGATGGGGGGGACAGCCTCGGGCTTCACCCCTGGCCCTTGGGTGGCTGGAGGGGGGGACCCCTTGATTGAAGGGGTTCCCACTCCTCCAGGGTACCCCGGCCAGGGGTGACTAGTTGGGTATTTAATGCCACGGCCGCAGGGCGCTGTATAAAAGTGACCCCCGGCTGTGGCATTGTCTGTCCAGCTAGTGGAGCCCGGTGCTGGTTTCAAAAATACGGGGGACCCCTACGCTTTTTGTCCCCCTTATTTTTGGAACCAGGACCAGGCGCAGAGCCCGGTGCTGGTTGCTTAAATATGGGGGAACCCCTGTCCATTTTTTTCCCATATTTTTGCAACCAGGGCCGGCTCAAAGAGCCCGAGGCTGGTTTGGCTTAGGAGGGGGGACCCCACGCAATTTTTTTTTTAAGTTTAAACATTTTTTTTTTTTTTTTTTTACAAGGTGCACAATGAAGCCCAGCACGGATCTCTCAGATCCGGCCGAGATTCATTGTATTAAAGTCGGCAGTGTTTTACAAGTCACTCACGTAAAACACTGCCTAAAAAAACGAATGACATCGACATCGGAAAAACCGAAAATGCAGAATACGGCAGCTTAGTAAATTAGTCGTAATCAATTCAAAAAGTTGCATATTTACACTTTCGATGTCATTCGTGATTGAACTTTGACCTCAAACGGAAAATTACGAATGTTAGTAAATTTACCCCAGTGTTGTAAAAACGTCTCTCGGGCCTGGTTATCGCCTTATTCTAATGCCAAACCCAGAATGGTGCGAATGTGGTATAAGATGGTGGTGCCGTTGTACATATACGCAGTGTGCTGCACTTTTGCGCACACTTTCAGGTATGCGGGATGTCCGCTCATATTCATTGCAAGCAAGATCTCCGCTGAGAGGGCACACATCGCTCACACTCCGTCATTATTTTATGTGTTCCTAGTATTAATCAGATGAATGGCCACACTAGCACGCACAGTGTCGGCTATAAAATATCCCCTCACGGTGACACATTTATATATGTATAAATGCTACTATGATTTTATATTAGTTATGCTTAGGGATCCACGAGGTAGATGAATCGAAATATCCACTAAATACGCTCCCTTTTCTGATACTATGATAATTTAAAGTGCTCATCAGTAAGCGGAAAGTCAACAAAGCCCTTAGGGGGAGATATATCAAACTGTGGAGAGAGATAAAGTACCAACCAATCAGTTACTAATACCCCTTTTCCTCTGCCGCTAAAACCCTGCTTGCGTCTCAGTGGAAATTGCTCCCCCCAAAAATACGTGGGTCCATTGACCCAGAAATCCAGTTCAGATATACCGCTTTCAGCGGCAGTGTAAACAAGTAACCCAAGTCGGATCACATTTACAGCATGGGGAGAGCCAGATTTCCTGGCGCTTGTAGATGATGTCTGATTGCTTGTACTTTATCTCTCTCCAAGGTTTGATACATTTCCCCCTCCATAATGAACTTCTGAAATGAATGTTGCAGCAAAGTGATCTTTGATTTTATACAGTGTTTAATGCAATCTTGACGGCCTTTTAATTTTTGTGTTTAAATGATACAAATAGTTATTCAGCGTAGTCCTTATTGATTTACGTTGGCCCATCTATTACATTTACTCCATTGCTGAGTCTCTTGAGTTCCCGTTGTTCCAGGAGCTAGGAGGCTGCCGCACAAAAATGTATAATAAGGCTTGTCTCTATTTCCAGACTGTCCCAAGATGAAGTGCTACATGAAAAGTGTTGACGGCAAGCATAGTCCTATCGAGCTCCTAGATGGTGTTGGGGTCATCCTGGGAAGAGGACCCAAGACCTGTATAGTGGACAGAAAATGTTCCAAAGAGCAAGGCAAGTCTCCTGCACCCACAATCTGTTTCATCACATTCACAAAAGGGGCAACGTCAGAGATATGGGGCCAAATGTAGTAGAGTGAGAGTTTCAAAAAGTGAGAGATTTGGTGAGGTTTTTCAGTTGTTTTTTTTAAAGTGGCGATCATTTACACTGCAAAACCAGGTTGATCTTGCTGTGTAAATGATTGCCACTTTAAAAAAACAACAACAACAAAATGCAAAACCTTACCAAATCTCTCACTTTCTGAAACTCTCACTCTATTACATTTGGCCTATGATGTACAGGTGTTTTTCCAATTTATGTATTAAAGTTAAGAAAGGAGGCACAGTTGATTTTGTATTATGCGATACCCCTGTTTGTTAGCTTCCGTCATACATATATGGGCGCCCACATTCAGCTTTTAGGGTATAGCTGAAAAAAATTATTATTTGTATAGGACCAGCTGATAATGCGCAGGGTTGGAAGCAACTAAGGTGGGAATTCATTTAGCCATGGAATTTTTAGCTGCCCTTTAACTCCCAGGTTGAGAGCCTGGAGCAATTCAATCACTGGCTGCGATAAGCCCTGAGGATGCACCTAACGCAGATTTCTCTTCGAACCTCCGGGGGCTGCGAACGGAAACCTGCATTATGTGCACCCTCATGGCTTACTATCATCGATTTACGGCGCATGGTAATTGCATAGCTCCTGGGCACGTAATCCGGAGTCGCCTTACTGCACGTTAGCCATGCGGCTTTACATGGCATATATTTGAATTGATGGGGCCACTCCCAGGAGCTAAAAGCTCACTTAATAGGCCCTACACATACGGCGATGTGCTGCCAAGGTGCCTGACGGGCGACCCGGCGCGCGGGGTGGGGGGGGTACGGTGGTGTGTTAAGTTTCTTCACTCCCCCCGTCACCCGGTTCCATAGCACTGCATGCTAATATGGACGATATTGTCCATATTGGCCTGCATGCATAAGCGACCCGGCGCCAACGATGAATGAGCACGGGGCCGCACATCGTTCATCGTTGGTGCCTACATACTGAATGATATGAACAAGTTCTCGTTCATTAATGAACAAGAACATTCATACCGTTTAGTGGTATCGGCAAGTGTGTAGGGCCCTTAAGTCGCACAGTTAATTGAATTTGCGCTAAGTGTTATATTTGTGAAGTGGTGGCTTTACTAAGCTTCTCAGCAGGTTTGACCTCAAATTTTAAAGTGCCACCAATAAGAAGCACAAAATATTCAGGGCTTTGTACTCCATTGTAGTACTGTTATAAATGTTGAAGTCATACCCGCAGAGAAGCAAGCTGTCATTACATAAACCCCTAAATCTGAGTTTTAGACCAACCAAAACGCTGTTAATGCCAGCTCCATTTACAGTATGTCCTAGATCACAGGTTCTCAAACTCGGTCCTCAGGACCCCACACAGTGCATGTCTTCCAGGTCTCCTCACAGAATCACAAGTTAAATAATTAGCTCCACCTGTGGACCTTTTAAAATGTGTCAGTGAGTAATTAATACACCTGTGCACCTGCTGGGTTACCTGCAAAACATGCACTGTGTGGGGTCCTGAGGACCGAGTTTCAGAACCTGTGTCCTAGATTAATCATTGGCAGAGTGCCATAGTGCACTGTCTCTGTTACATATGTCACTACGACTCGTCTGACCTTCTTGGGCATGATCCTGGATACAGACCAGAAAAGAGTTTATCTTCCGATTAAAAAAAAAAAAAAGCTCAGGAACTCATGACTCTGGTCAAGAACCTATTGAAGCCAAAACAGGTGTCAGTGCATCACTGTACTCGGGTCCTGGGAAAGATGGTGGCATCATACGAAGCCATTCCCTTTCGCAGGTTCCATGCGAGGACTTTCCAATGGGACCTACTGGACAAGTGGTCCGGGTCACATCTACAAATTCATCAGTTGATTACCCTGTCCCTCAGAGCCAGGGTATCTCTCCTGTGGTGGCTGCAGAGTGCTCACCTTCTAGAAGGCCGCAGGTTCGGCATTCAGGACTGGATCCTGGTGACCACGGACGCGAGCCTCCGAGGTTGGGGAGCAGTCACACAGGGAATAAACTTCCAAGGTCTTTGGTCAAGTCAAGAGACTTGTCTTCACATCAACATCCTGGAACTGAGGGCCATATACAACGCCCTACGTCAAGCGGAGTCCTTACTTCGCGACCAACCAGTTCTGATCCAGTCGGACAACATCACCGCAGTGGCTCATGTAAACCGCCAAGGCGGCACAAGGAGCAGAGTGGCAATGGCGGAAGCCGCCAGGATTCTTCGCTGGGCGGAAAATCATGTAAGCGCACTGTCAGCAGTGTTCATTCCGGGAGTGGACAATTGGGAAGCAGACTTCCTCAGCAGACACGACCTGCATCCAGGAGAGTGGGGACTTCATCAGGAAGTCTTCGCACAGATTGCAAGTCAGTGGGGACTGCCCCAGATAGACATGATGGCATCCTGCCTCAACAAAAAGCTACAGAGGTATTGCGCCAGATCAAAAGACCCTCAGGCGGTAGCTGTAGACGCCCTAGTGACACCGTGGGTGTTCCAGTCGGTCTATGTGGTTCCTCCTCTTCCTCTCATACCCAGGGTGTTGACAATAATAAGAAAAAGAGGAGTGAGAACAATTCTCATTGTTCCAGATTGGCCACGAAGGACCTGGTATCCGGATCTGCTAGAAATGCTCACAGAAGATCCGTGGCCTCTTCCTCTGCGACAGGACCTGTTGCAACAGGGCCCCTGTCTGTTCCAAGACTTACCGCGGCTGCATTTGACGGCATGGCGGTTGAACGCCGGATCCTAGCGGAAAAAGGCATTCCGGATGAGGTCATTCCTACGCTGATAAAGGCTAGGAAGGACGTGACAGCTAAACATTATCACCGTATATGGCGATAATATGTTTCTTGGTTTGAGGCCAGGAATGCTCCTATGGAAGAATTCCATCTGGGCCGTTTCCTTCACTTCCTACAGACTGGAGTGAATTTGGGCCTAAAATTAGGCTCCATTAAGGTTCAGATTTCGGCATTATCCATTTTCTTTCAAAAAGAATTGGCTTCTCTCCCAGAAGTACAGACTTTCGTGAAGGGAGTACTGCATATTCAGCCTCCTTTTATACCTCCGGTGGCGCCTTGGGACCTTAATGTGGTGTTAAGTTTCCATAAGTCGCACTGGTTTGAACCGCTTCAAACGGTGGAGTTAAAATATCGCACTTGGAAGGTGGTCATGTTATTAGCCTTGGCTTCGGCTAGGCGAGTGTCGGAATTGGCGGCTTTGTCTCATAAAAGCCCCTATCTGGTTTTCCATATGGATAGAACGGAATTGCGGACCCTTCCTCAATTCTTGCCTAAGGTGGTGTCATCTTTTCATATGAACCAACCTATTGTGGTGCCTGTGGCTACGCGAGACTTGGATGATTCCGAGTCCCTTGATGTAGTTAGGGCTTTGAAAATTTACGTGGCCAGAACGGCTAGAGTCCGAAAAACAGAAGCACTGTTTGTCCTATATGCGGCCAACAAGGTTGGCGCCCCTGCTTCAAAGCAGACTATTGCTCGCTGGATCTGTAACACGATTCAGCAGGCGCATTCTACGGCTGGATTGACGTTACCAAAATCTGTTAAGGCCCATTCCACTAGGAAGGTGGGCTCGTCTTGGGCGGCTGCCCGAGGAGTCTCGGCACTGCAAATATGCCGAGCTGCTACTTGGTCGGGTTCAAACACCTTTGCAAAGTTCTATAAGTTTGATACCCTGGCTGAGGAGGACCTCCTGTTTGCTCAATCGGTGCTGCAGAGTCATCCGCACTCTCCCGCCCGTTTGGGAGCTTTGGTATAATCCCCATGGTCCTTACGGAGTCCCCAGCATCCTCTAGGACGTAAGAGAAAATAAGATTTTAAACCTACCGGTAAATCTTTTTCTCGTAGTCCGTAGAGGATGCTGGGCGCCCGTCCCAAGTGCGGACTACTTCTGCAAGACTTGTATATAGTTTTGCTTACATAAGGGTTATGTTATAGTTTTCATCGGTCTTGGACTGATGCTTTGTTGGTTTCATACTGTTAACTGGTTAGTATATCACAAGTTATACGGTGTGTGATTGGTGTGGCTGGTATGAATCTTGCCCTTGGATTAACAAAAATCCTTTCCTCGTACTGTCCATCTCCTCTGGGCACAGTTTATCTAACTGAGGTCTGGAGGAGGGGCATAGTGGGAGGAGCCAGTGCACACCCATACCTAAAGTCTTTCTTAAAGTGCCCATGTCTCCTGCGGAGCCCGTCTATCCCCATGGTCCTTACGGAGTCCCCAGCATCCTCTACGGACTACGAGAAAAAGATTTACCGGTAGGTTTAAAATCTTATTTTTATGTGTTTGAATATTATTATTTCTTCTTCATAGATGCCCCACCACCATAGTGTAGTGACAGTATAATAATGTAATAAAACACATACACTACATGTAATTATAAATGTGAAAATCATAGTTACCATATAAAATTAATTTGACTACAAACATTTTTTTTTTCTTTCTCCTTGGCTAGGCAGTGTATGCAGAGGGATACCCTAAACATGCAAAAACATGGCCACTGTGCGTGCTTTTGCATGTGTGCGGGTGGGGTAGGCCTCGGCAGGCGGGGCAGACTTGCCCTGTGCTGGGCTTCCCCCCCTTCAATATTAGTGTAATGGATTGTAGATGTGCGATTTTTACTGAATACTGAATTAGGCCAAAACAACCATAGGTTTCTGGGCCTTTATCACTTTATTGATTAATAGGCCCCTAAGTTTCTTTTAGGTGAGATCGGTCACAGCTGTGCACCGGATAATGTACAATGGCTTTACATATTAGATCCTGGTCAATTGCACATATTTAATCGAGCTTTCTTATAATGTTGTTCACTTTAGACATTGGTGAAAATAAAGCATTAGGTATGTGACTCTCCCAGTGTGATTTTACTGTGGCCTGAATCATTTATATTGTTAGGAAAATACTTATTGTTATACTTGGAATAAAATGGAATGCCCTTCTATTTAACAGTGGAGGTTGCGGCAGATTTTGAGAGGAGAGCTGTGCGCATCACACAGGTATGGCAAGTCTTATGTCTGCAATGCATAGTAAAAGTCATTTCAGATCCCTGTCTTGGGACACCTCAGTAGTGCAGAATTTCCTAGTAGCAGTCAGTACCACAGATGTACTAGTGTGGGGATTGCCATGTAGGCTGTGGTAAAGGGGAGCGTTCTTAAATCAGTATTTCTCTACTCCAGCCCTCAGAGAACCCTAACAGTGCATGTTTTCCAGGTCTCCCCACAGAATCAGCTGTCAGATCTTGGAGAACACCTGCACCGTGCTGTAGCACCCTGTCCTGCCAACACCATCCCCAGCACACTTGACTTCTTCACATCACACAGCAAGTGCTGGAGAAGCCGACTGCAGTCTTTCCTAACGCGTCGAGGTGTATGGTGATAACGGTATGCCACGGAAACCGGTTTGGTGCACTGCCTGCGGTGGACATGCTTGGCCGGCCAGATCGCCGCTCATCTTGAACGTCTTTCCTGTCGTTATCAAAGGCAGTGCACCAAACCCAAACCTGTTTCCGTGACATGACGTTCTCATCGTACACCTTGACCACTTGGAGATGAATGTCAGCAGCTGATGTGCCCATTAGACGCAGAAATCTGATCACACTACTCACCGCAGTGTGTGACCATGTTTCCGCCAGCTCCGCCATCTTTCACCTAATATTGGGACAGTATGACTGATATGAGGCGCAGTCTAATGGCCGTGAGGGGAAGCAGCAGTCTACCTGCTCTGGCCTGGTGGGAAATTAGAATGTAATAGAGAACATTACACACGTGAGAGGGCTTGTTACTTTATTAATTGAACCATGATCGTAGAACAGTGTACCGGGCTGCCTTTGGGGTAACACCTGCACCGCCATCTTGGCCTAGGGGGTAATTCAGACTTGATCATAGATGTGATAAATTTAGCACATCTACGATCACTTTCACAGACATGCGGGGGGACGCCCAGCACAGGGCTAGTCTGCCCCTCATGTCTGGCTCTGCCCCCACTGCACAGGTACAAAAGCATCACACAGCTCCTGCACATCACTCTCCGGGTCGCAGCGGCTGTGTATGACGTCATGCAGCCGCCGCGGCCTGCCCCCCGCACGCCTGCGTTGCCCAGACCGCGCCCCCCTGAAACGGCGGCCCAACGCCGCCAGCCCGCCTCCTCCCGCCCAGCGAACGCCTCTGCCTGTCAATCAAGCAGAGGCGATCGCTGGGCAGAGATGCCGATCGCATCTCTGGCATGCGCTGGTGTACTGTGGCGCCTGCGCAGTTCAGACCTGATCGCGCGCTGAGCGAAAACGCACAGCAGCGATCAGGTATGAATTAGCCCCCATGTGTCCTGGGCAGAGTCTCTTGTCACACACCACTTGTTACAGCAATGCACTCTCGCAAATAATTGCATTCTTCCTAATCGTTATAACCGTAGAGGTCTCATGTAGAGTATATACATTCTCCCTGATAGAGGTGACTGTAAAGCATGGTTTAAAGTCCTCAAGTTTATTGGTCTTACTAGGAACTGTATAAACTGCACCATTTACATTTCAATGCCTCCGGCTTGTTAACCTTTGGCTGCATAGAATATCAGAAGTAAGAAAAGAGGAAGTCAGTTAAAAGAATTTGTAATGTTGGTTAGAGTTGCATAAAACTGCCTGAATACACCCAGTGATGTTGCTATACTCTCTCTCTCTCTCTCTCTCTCTCTCTATCTATCTCTCTATCTCTCTATCTATCTATCTATCTATATATATATATACTGTGCAATGAGATCCGGCACTCCTCGTCCCTGCTGGGTACCTGCTCCGGTGCACCTGATAACAGTCTCCGAGTGCCGCCTTCCATTGCACATATATATATATATATATATATATATGTCTCTAACGTCCTATTGGATGCTGGGGACTCCGTAAGGACCATGGGGAATAGACGGGCTCCGCAGGAGACTGGGCACTCTAAGAAAGATTTAGTACTACTGGTGTGTACTGGCTCCTCCCTCTATGCCCCTCCTCCAGACCTCAGTTAGAATCTGTGCCCGGCCAGAGCTGGGTGCTTTTAGTGGGCTCTCCTGAGCTTGCTAATAAGAAAGTATTTTAGTTAGGTTTTTTATTTTCAGAGAGCTTCTGCTGGCAACAGACTCTCTGCTACGAGGGACTGAGGGGAGAGAAGCAAACCTACTAACTGCGGCTAGGTTGCGCTTCTTAGGCTACTGGACACCAGTAGCTCCAGAGGGTTCGAACACAGGATCTTAACCTTGGTCGTCCGTTCCCGGTGCCGCGCCGCCGTCCCCCTCGCAGAGCCAGAAGACAGAAGCCGGCAGAAGCAAGAAGACATCGAAATCGGCGGCAGAAGACTCCTGTCTTCACATGAGGTAGCACACAGCACTGCAGCTGTGCGCCATTGCTCCCACACTAACCCACACACTCCGGTCACTGTAGGGTGCAGGGCGCAGGGGGGGGCGCCCTGGGCAGCAATTAAGTACCTCCTGGCAAAAGCAGCATATATACAGTTGGGCACTGTTATATGCATGAGCCCCTGCCATTATTTTTACACAAAATCGCGGGAGAAGCCCGCCGCTGAGGGGGCGGGGCCTTCTTCCTCAGCACTCACCAGCGCCATTTTCTCTCCACAGCTCCGCTGAGAGGAAGCTCCCCAGGCTCTCCCCTGCACGATAGAGAGGGTGTAAAAGAGAGGGGGGGCACATAAATTTGGCGTAAAAACAATATATACAGCAGCTACTGGGTTAACACTAAGTTACTGTGTGATTCCTGGGTCATATAGCGCTGGGGTGTGTGCTGGCATACTCTCTCTCTGTCTCTCCAAAGGGCCTTGTGGGGGAACTGTCTTCAAATAGAGCATCCCCTGTGTGTGTGGTGGGTCGTTACGTGTGTGTCGACATGTCTGAGGTAAAAGGCTCCCCTAAGGAGGAGATAGAGCAAATATGTGTGTGAGAGGGTGTCTCCGTCGACAACGCCGACACCTGTTTGGATATGTGTAAGTGCCGAGGTGAATTTATTGCACAAATGATTAGAGAACAGACAGGAAATCTACCCATGTCTGTCCCTGTGTCACAGAGACCTTCAGAGTCTCACAATGCTCACTATCCAAAATAATAAACACTGATATCGACAGGGAGTTTGACTCCAGTGTCGACTACGATAATGCAAAGTTACAGCCAAGATGGCTGAAAGGTATTCAATATATGATTATTGTAATAAAAGAGGATTTGCATATCACTGATGACTCATTTGTCCCTGACACAAGGGTACACATGTTAAGGGGAAGAAAGCTGAGGTAAATTTCCCTCCTCTCATGAGGAAAAAGAGCGGGAATCTCCAGACAAGAGACTGCAGCTTCCCACAAAAAATTCTCAGGCAGTATCCTTTCACCACTAGGGCCAGGATGTGTTGGGAATCTTCCCCTAGGGTGTCCTGTTTGCACAGGAGGTAGCACTAGCTATTCTCAGGGATCCTGCAGATAGCGAGCACATTCTAGTATACTACTCAGACCGGCGATTGTGTCGGCATGGGTTTATAGCGCTGTGGCAGCGTGGACAGGTACCATATCAGTAGAGATTGAGACCCTAGTATGCATATACATATATATTTCTCTATCGTCCTAGTGGATGCTGGGGTTCCTGAAAGGACCATGGGGAATAGCGGCTCCGCAGGAGACAGGGCACAAAAGTAAAGCTTTTACAGGTCAGGTGGTGTGTACTGGCTCCTCCCCCTATGACCCTCCTCCAGACTCCAGTTAGATTTTTGTGCCCGGCCGAGAAGGGTGCAATTCTAGGTGGCTCTCATAAAGAGCTGCTTAGAGAGTTTAGCTTAGGTTTTTTATTTTACAGTGATTCCTGCTGGCAACAGGATCACTGCAACGAGGGACAGAGGGGAGAAGAAGTGAACTCACCTGCGTGCAGGATGGATTGGCTTCTTGGCTACTGGACATGAAGCTCCAGAGGGACGATCACAGGTACAGCCTGGATGGTCACCGGAGCCACGCCGCCGGCCCCCTCACAGATGCTGAAGCAAGAAGAGGTCCAGAATCGGCGGCTGAAGACTCCTGCAGTCTTCTTAAGGTAGCGCACAGCACTGCAGCTGTGCGCCATTTTCCTCTCAGCACACTTCACACGGCAGTCACTGAGGGTGCAGGGCGCTGGGGGGGGGGCGCCCTGGGAGGCAAATGAAGACCTTTAAAAAGGCTAAAAATACCTCACATATAGCCCCAGAGGCTATATGGAGATATTTACCCCTGCCAAAATGTACTAAATAGCGGGAGACGAGCCCGCCGAAAAAGGGGCGGGGCCTATCTCCTCAGCACACGGCGCCATTTTCTGTCACAGCTCCGCTGGTCAGGAAGGCTCCCAGGTCTCTCCCCTGCACTGCACTACAGAAACAGGGTATAACAGAGAGGGGGGGCAAAATAAATGGCAATATATTAATATAAAAGCAGCTATAAGGGAGCACTTAATCATAAGGCTATCCCTGTCATATATAGCGCTTTTTGGTGTGTGCTGGCAGACTCTCCCTCTGTCTCCCCAAAGGGCTAGTGGGTCCTGTCTTCGTATAGAGCATTCCCTGTGTGTCTGCTGTGTGTCGGTACGTGTGTGTCGACATGTATGAGGACGTTATTGGTGTGGAGGCGGAGCAATTGCCAAATATGAGGATGTCACCTCCTAGGGGGTCGACACCAGAATGGATGCCTTTATTTGTGGAATTACGGGATAGCGTCAACTCGCTTAAGCAATCGTTTGCCGACATGAGGCGGCCGGACACTCAATTAGTGCCTGTCCAGGCGCCTCAAACACCGTCAGGGGCTGTAAAACGCCCCTTGCCTCAGTCGGTCGACACAGACCCAGACACAGGCACTGATTCCGGTGGTGAAGGTGACGAATCAACCGTATTTTCCAGTAGGGCCACACGTTATATGATTTTGGCAATAAAGGAGATGTTACATTTAGCTGATACTACAGGTACCACTAAACAGGGTATTGTGTGGGATGTGAAAAAACTACCAGTAGTTTTTACCGAATCAGAAGAATTAAATGACGTGTGTGATGAAGCGTGGGGTGCCCCGATAAAAAACTGCTAATTTCAAAGAAGTTATTGGCTTTATACCCTTTCCCGCCAGAGGTTAGGGAGCGCTGGGAAACACCTCCTAGGGTGGACAAAGCGCTAACACGCTTATCAAAACAAGTGGCGTTACCCTCTCCTGAGACGGCCGCACTTAAAGATCCATCAGATAGGAGGATGGAAAATATCCAAAAAGGTATATACACACATGCAGGTGTTATACTACGACCAGCTATTGCGACTGCCTGGATGTGCAGTGCTGGGGTAGTTTGGTCAGAGTCCCTGATCGAAAATATTGATACCCTGGACAGGGACAATATTTTACTGTCGTTAGAACAAATAAAGGATGCATTTCTTTATATGCGTGATGCACAGAGAGATATCTGCACACTGGCATCACGGGTAAGTGCTATGTCCATTTCGGCCAGAAGAGCTTTATGGACACGACAGTGGACAGGCGATGCGTAGAGGAGTTATTTGGGGTCGGTCTATCGGATTTGGTGGCCACGGCTACGGCCGGGAAATCCACCTTTCTACCTCAAGTCACTCCCCAACAGAAAAAGGCACCGACCTTTCAACCGCAGCCCTTTCGTTCCTTTAAAAATAAGAGAGCAAAGGGCTATTCATATCTGCCACGAGGCAGAGGACGAGGGAAGAGACAGCAACAGGCAGCTCCTTCCCAGGAACAGAAGCCCTCCCCGGCTTCTACAAAAGCCTCAGCATGACGCTGGGGCTTCGCAAGCGGACTCGGGGGTGGTAGGCAGTCGTCTCAAGAATTACAGCGCGCAGTGGGCTCACTCGCAGGTAAATCCCTGGATCCTGCAGATAATATCTCAGGGGTACAGGTTGAAATTAGAGACAGAGCCACCTCGCCGTTTCCTGAAGTCTGCTTTACCAACGTCCCCCTCAGAAAGGGAGACGGTTTTGGAAGCCATTCACAAGCTGTATTCTCAGCAGGTGATAGTCAAGGTACCTCTTCTACAACAAGGGAAGGGGTATTATTCCACTCTTTGTGTGGTACCGAAGCCGGATGGCTCGGTAAGGCCTATTCTAAATCTGAAGTCCTTGAACCTGTACATAAAGAAGTTCAAGTTCAAGATGGAGTCACTCAGAGCAGTGATAGCGAACCTGGAAGAAGGGGACTTTATGGTATCCTTGGACATCAAGGATGCGTATCTCCACGTTCCAATTACCCCTCACACCAGGGGTACCTCAGGTTCGTTGTACAAAACTGTCACTATCAGTTTCAGACGCTGCCGTTTGGTTTGTCCACGGCACCTCGGGTCTTTACAAAGGTAATGGCCGAGATAATATTTCTTCTTCGAAGAAAAGGCGTATTAATTATCCCATACTTGGACGATCTCCTAATAAGGGCAAAGTCCAGAGAACAGCTAGAGATGGGTTTAGCACTATCTCAAGAGGTGCTAAAGCAGCACGGATGGATTCTGAATATTCCAAAATCCCAATTAATGCCAACAACTCGTCTGCTGTTCCTGGGGATGATTCTGGACACAGTTCAGAAAAAGGTTTTTCTTCCCGAAGAAAAAGCCAAGGAGTTATCTGACCGGGTCAGGAACCTCCTAAAACCAGGAAAGGTGTCTGTACATCAATGCACAAGAGTCCTGGGAAAAAATGGTAGCTTCTTACGAAGCAATCCCTTTCGGCAGATTCCATGCAAAGGGATCTGTTGGACAAATGGTCAGGGTCGCATCTTCAGATGCACCTGCGGATAACCCTGTCGCCGAGGACAAGGGTATCCCTTCTGTGGTGGTTGCAGGAGGCTCATCTATTGGAGGGCCGCAGATTCGGCATGCAGGATCGGATCCTGGTGACCACGGATGCCAGCCTGAGAGGCTGGGGAACAGTCACACAGGGAAGAAATTTCCAGGGAGTGTGGTCGAGCTTGAAAAAGTCTCTTCACATAAGCATTCTGGAACTAAGAGCAATCTACAATGCTCTAAGCCAGGCGGAACCTCTGCTTCAAGGAAGACCGGTGTTGATCCAGTCGGACAACATCACGGCAGTCGCCCATGTAAACAGACAGGGCGGCACAAGAAGCAGGAGGGCAATGGCAGAAGCTGCCAGGATCCTTCGCTGGGCGGAGAATCACGTGATAGCACTGTCAGCAGTATTCATCCCGGGCGTGGACAACTGGGAAGCAGACTTCCTCAGCAGACACGACCTTCACCCGGGAGAGTGGGGACTTCATCCAGAAGTTTCCCACATGCTATTAAACCGTTGGGTAAAACCAATGGTGGACATGATGGCGTCTCGCCTCAACAAAACACTGGACAGGTATTGCGCCAGGTCAAGAGATCCGCAGGCAATAGCTGTGGACGCGCTGGTAACACCTTGGGTGTACCAGTCGGTATATGTGTTTCCTCCTCTGCCTCTCATACCAAAGGTATTGAGGATTATACGGCAAAGAGGAGTAAGACTAGTGGATCCGGATTGGCCAAGAAGGACTTGGTACCCGGAACTTCAAGAGATGGTCACGGACGATCCGTGGCCTCTACTTCTGAGAAGGGACCTGCTTCAGCAGGGTCCTTGTCTTTTTCAAGACTTACCGCGGCTGCGTTTGACGGCATGGCGTTTGAATGCCAGATCCTAAAAGGAAAAGGCATTCCAGAAGAAGTCATTCCTACCTTGATAAAGGCAAGGAAGGAAGTCACCGCGAAGCATTATCGCCGTATTTGGCGAAAATATGTTGCGTGGTGCGAGCAGCGGAGTGCTCCGATGGAGGAATTTCAACTGGGTCGTTTTCCTACATTTCCTGCAATCAGGATTGTCTATGGGTCTCAAATTGGGATCTATTAAGGTTCAAATTTCGGCCCTATCAATATTCTTCCAAAAAGAATTGGCCTCAGTCCCTGAGGTCCAGATTTTTATCAAAGGAGTACTGCATATACAGCCTCCTGTGGTGCCTAAGGTGGCACCGTGGGATCTAAATGTAGTTTTAGATTTCCTCAAATCCAATTGGTTTGAACCACTAAAGAATGTGGATTTGAAATATCTCACATGGAAAGTGACTATGTTACTGGCCCTGGCTTCGGCCGGGAGAGTATCTGAACTGGCGGCTTTGTTTTATAAAAGCCCTTATTTAATTTTCCATTCGACATAGGGCAGAGCTGCGGACGCGTCCGCATTTTCTCCCTAAGGTGGTATCAGCGTTTCACCTGAACCAGCCTATTGTAGTGCCTGCGGCTACAGACGACTTGAAGGACTCCAAGTTGTTGGACGTTGTCAGAGCCTTAAAAATATACAATTAAAGGACGGCTGGAGTCAGAAAATCTGACTCGCTGTTTATACTGTATGCACCCAACAAGTTGGGTGCACCTGCTTCTAAGCAGTCGATTGCTCGTTGGATTTGTAACAAAATTCAACTTGTACATTCTGTGGCAGGCCTGCCACAGCCTAAATCTGTTAAGGCCCATTCCGCAAGGAAGGTGGGCTCATCTTGGGCGGCTGCCCGAGGGGTCTCGGCATTACAACTCTGCCGAGCAGCTACGTGGTCAGGGGAGAACACGTTTGTAAATTTTTACAAATTTGATACCCTGGCAAAGGAGGACCTGGAGTTCTCTCATTCGGTGCTGCAGAGTCATCCGCACTCTCCCGCCCGTTTGGGAGCTTTGGTATAATCCCCATGGTCCTTTCAGGAACCCCAGCATCCACTTAGGACGATAGAGAAAATAAGAATTTACTTACCGATAATTCTATTTCTCGGAGTCCGTAGTGGATGCTGGGCGCCCATCCCAAGTGCGGATTATCTGCAATACTTGTACATAGTTATTGTTAACTAATTCGGGTTATTGTTTAGGAAGCCATTTTTCAGAGGCTCCTCTGTTATCATACTGTTAACTGGGTTTAGATCACAAGTTGTACGGTGTGATTGGTGTGGCTGGTATGAGTCTTACCCGGGATTCAAAATCCTCCCTTATTGTGTACGCTCGTCCGGGCACAGTACCTAACTGGAGTCTGGAGGAGGGTCATAGGGGGAGGAGCCAGTACACACCACCTGACCTGTAAAAGCTTTACTTTTGTGCCCTGTCTCCTGCGGAGCCGCTATTCCCCATGGTCCTTTCAGGAACCCCAGCATCCACTACGGACTCCGAGAAATAGAATTATCGGTAAGTAAATTCTTATTATATATATATATATATATATATGTATATATAGAGATATATATAGATTATATATATATATATATATATATATATATTAAAGATGCTGTCTTAAGTGATATATATATATATATATATATATATATATATATATATATATATATATAAAACATGCCCAAAGAGATATGAGTATACTGGGTCCTAGAGTCAAAGCTATGTCGATTTCTGCTTGACGTGTCCTGTAGAATATGCAATGGACAGATGATGCCGACTTAAGAGGCATGTGGAAGGCTGAGGATTGTGTGGAGAAGGGTTCTCGGACCTGGTCTACACAGCTATAGCTGGTAATTCTGATATTTTGCCTTATATTCCTGCACAGCCTAGGAAAGCACGACATTATCAAATGCAGCCTTTCGAATAAAGAAACAAGAAAGTCCGAGGTGCATCCTTTCTTGCCAGAGGCGGGGGCACAGGAAAGAAGCTGCACAACACAGCTAGTTCCCAGGAACAGAAGTCCTCCCCGGCCTCTACAAAAATCCACCGCAAGGCGGAGCTAGGCCCGGTGGGGGCACGCCTTCGTCAGTTCAGCCACAAGTGGGTTCACTCCCTGTTAGATCCCTGGGCAATAGATATTGTGTCTCAGGGATACAAGCTGGACTTTGAGAAGATGCCCCCTCACCGACGGCCCTGCCAGCTTCCCCCCACGAGAGGGAAACAGTGTTAACTGCAATTCATAAATTGTATCTTCAACAGGTGGTGGTCAAGGTTCCCCTCCTTCAACAAGGAGGGGGTTATTATTTGACCATGTTGTAGTCCCAAAACCAGACGGTTCGGTCGGACCCATATTGAATTTAAAATCCCTGAACATATACCTGAAAGGGTTCAAGTTCAAGATGGAATCGCTAAGAGCGGTTATTGCAAGCCTGAAAGGGGGAGATTTTATGGTGACTCGGGACATAAAGGATGCATACCTTCATGTCCCCATTTATCCACCTCATCAGGCGTACCTCAGAATTGCGGTACGGGATGGTCATTACCAATTTCAGAAGTTGCCGTTTGGTCTCTCCACGGCCTTGAGAATATTCACCAAGGTAATGGCGGAAATGATGGTGCTCCTGCGGAAGCAAGGTGTCACTATTATCACGTACTTGGACGATCTCCTCATAAAAGCGAGATCAAGTGAGCAGTTGCTGAACAGCGTATCACTTTCTCTGGAAGTGAAACGGCAACACGGCTGGATTCTATATATTCCAAAGTCGCAGTTGGTTCTTACAGCTCATCTGCCTCTCCTAGGCATGATCCTAGACACAGACCAGAAAAGGGTTTATCTCCCGATAGAGAGAGCTCAGAAGCTCGTGACACTGGTCAGGAATCTATTAAAACCAAAACAGGTGTCAGTGCATCACTGCACTCGAGTCCTGGGAAGGAGGGTGGCATCATTCAAGGCCATTCCCTTCGGCAGGTTCCATAGGAGGACCTTCCAATGGGACTTACTGGACAAGTGGTCCGGATCACATCTTCGGATGCATCGGTTAATCACCCTATCCCCCAGAGCCAGGGTGTCTCTCCTGTGGTGACTGCAGAGTGCTCACCTTCTCGAAGGTCGCAGATTCGGCATTCAGGACTGGCTCCTGGTGACCACGGATGCAAGCCTCCGAGGGTGGGGGGCAGTCACACAGGGAAGAAATTTCCAAGGGCTGTGGTCAAGGCAGGAGACTTGCCTTCACATCAATATCCTGGAACTAAGGGCCATATACAACGCCCTAAGTCAAGCGGAGACCCTGCTTCGCGACCAACCGGTTCTGATCCAGTCAGACCGCAGTGGCTCATGTAAACCGCCAAGGCGGCACAAGGAGCAGGGTGGCGATGGTAGAAGCCACCAGAATTCTTCGCTGGGCGGAGAATCACGTAAGCGCACTGTCAGCAGTGTTCATTCCGGGAGTGGACAACTGGGAAGCAGACTTCCTCAGCAGGCACGACCTCCACCCGGGAGAGTGGGGACTTCATCAGGAAGTCTTCACGCAGATTGCGAATCGATGGGAACTGCCACAGGTGGACATGATGGCGTCCCGCCTCAACAAAAAGCTAAAAAGGTATTGCGCCAGGTCAAGGGACCCTCAGGCGATAGCTGTGTACGCACTAGTAACACCGTGGGTGTTCCAGTCGGTCTATGTGTTTTCTCCTCTTCCTCTCATACCAAAGGTGCTGAGAATTGTAAGAAAAAGAGGAGTGAGAACAATACTCATTGTTCCGGATTGGCCAAGAAGGACTTGGTACCCGGAACTGCAAGAAATGCTCACAGAGGACCCATGGCCTCTGCCTCTCAGACAGGACCTGTTGCAACAAGGGCCCTGTCTGTTTCAAGACTTACCGTGGCTGCGTTTGACGGCATGGCGGTTGAACGCCGGATCCTAGCGGAAAAAGGCATTCCGGATGAAGTTATTCCTACGCTGATAAAGTCTAGGAAGGACGTGACAGCAAAGCATTATCACCGTATATGGCGAAAATATGTTGCTTGGTGTGAGGCCAGGAAGGCCCCTACAGAGGAATTCCAGCTGGGTCGATTCCTGCACTTCCTACAGTCAGGTGTGACTATGGGCCTAAAATTAGGGTCCATAAAGGTCCAGATTTCGGCCCTATCCATTTTCTTTCAAAAAGAACTGGCTTCACTGCCTGAGGTTCAGACGTTTGTTAAGGGAGTGCTGCATATTCAGCCCCCTTTTGTGCCACCGGTGGCACCTTGGGATCTTAACGTGGTGTTGGGTTTCCTGAAATCCCACTGGTTTGAGCCACTTAAGACTGTGGAGCTAAAGTATCTCACGTGGAAAGTGGTCATGCTGTTGGCCTTAGCTTTGGCTAGGCGTGTGTCAGAAGTGGCGGCTTTGTCATGTAAAAGCCCCTATCTGGTTTTCCATATGGACAGGGCAGAATTGCGGACTCGTCCGCAATTTCTGCCAAAGGTGGTGTCATCTTTTCATTTGAACCAACCTATTGTGGTGCCTGCGGCTACTTGTGACTTGGGGGATTCCAAGCTGTTTGACGTAGTCCGGGCTTTGAAGATTTAGGTAACCAGAATGGCTGGAGTCAGGAAGACTGACTCGCTGTTTATCCTGTATGCATCCAACAAGCTGGGTGCTCCTGCTTCAAAGCAAACTATTGCTCGCTGGATCTGTAACACGATTCAGCAGGCTCATTCTGAGGCTGGATTGCCGCATCCAAAATCAGTGAAAGCCCATTCCACAAGGAAGGTGGGCTCTTCTTGGGTGGCTGCCCGAGGGGTCTCGGCATTACAGCTTTGCCGAGCTGCTACTTGGTCGGGTTCAAACACCTTTGCAAATTCTACAAGTTTGATACCCTGGCTGAGGAGGACCTTGTGTTTGCCCATTCGGTGCTGCAGAGTCATCCGCACTCTCCCGCCTGTTTGGGAGCTTTGGTATAATCCCCATGGTCCTTACGGAGTCCCTAGCATCCACTAGGACGTTAGAGAAAATAAGATTTTACTCTCCGGTAAATCTATTTCTCTAACGTCCTAGTGGATGCTGGGGACTCCGTAAGGACCATGGGGAATAGACGGCTCCGCAGGAGACTGGGCACACTAAAAGAAAGATTTGGTACTACCTGGTGTGCACTGGCTCCTCCCTCTATGCCCCTCCTCCAGACCTCAGTTAGATTTCTGTGCCCGGCCGAGCTGGATGCACACTAGGGGCTCTCCTGAGCTCCTAGAAAGAAAGTATATGTTAGGTTTTTTATTTTACAGTGAGACCTGCTGGCAACAGGCTCACTGCAACGAGGGACTAAGGGGAGAAGAAGCGAACCTACCTGCTTGCAGCTAGCTTGGGCTTCTTAGGCTACTGGACACCATTAGCTCCAGAGGGATCGACCGCAGGACCCGTCCTTGGTGTTCGTTCCCGGAGCCGCGCCGCCGTCCCCCTTACAGAGCCAGAAGCATGAAGATGGTCCGGAAAATCGGCGGCAGAAGACTTCAGTCTTCACCAAGGTAGCGCACAGCACTGCAGCTGTGCACCATTGCTCCTCATACACACTTCATACTCCGGTCACTGAGGGTGCAGGGCGCTGGGGGGGGGCGCCCTGAGCAGCAATAAAAACACCTTGGCTGGCAAAATAATCACAATATATAGCCCCAGAGGCTATATATGTGATAATTACCCCTGCCAGAATCCATAAAAAAGCGGAAGAAAAGTCAGCGAAAAAGGGGCGGAGCTATCTCCCTCAGCACACTGGGCGCCATTTTCTCTTCACAGTGCAGCTGGAAGACAGCTCCCCAGGCTCTCCCCTGTAGTTTTCAGGCTCAAAGGGTTAAAAAGAGAGGGGGGGCACTAAATTTAGGCGCAATATTGTTTATACAAGCAGCTATTGGGGAAAATTCACTCAGTGATAGTGTTTATCCCTACATTATATAGCGCTCTGGTGTGTGCTGGCATACTCTCTCTCGGTCTCCCCAAAGGGCTGTGTGGGTTCCTGTCCTCAGTCAGAGCATTCCCTGTGTGTGTGCGGTGTGTCGGTACGGCTGTGTCGACATGTTTGATGAGGAGGCTTATGTGGAGGCGGAGCAGTTGCCGATAAATGGGATGTCGCCCCCTGTGGGCCGACACCAGAGTGGATGGATAGGTGGAAGGTATTAACCGACAGTGTCAACTCCTTACATAAAAGGCTGGATGACGTAACAGCTATGGGACAGCCGGCTTCTCAGCCCGCACCTGCCCAGGCGTCTCAAAGGCCATCAGGGGCTCAAAAACGCCCGCTCCCTCAGATGGCAGAAACAGATGTCGACACAGAGTCTGACTCCAGTGTCGACGAGGTGGAGACATATACACTAGGAACATCCGTTACATGATCCCGGCAATAAAAAATGTGTTACACATTTCTGACATTAACCCAAGTACCACTAAAAAAGGGTTTTATGTTTGGGGAGAAAAAGCAGGCAGTGTTTTGTTCCCCCATCCAATGAGTGAGTGAAGTGTGAAAAAGCGTGGGTTCCCCCGATAAGAAACTGATAATTTAAAGTTACTGATGGCGTACCTTTTCCCGCCAGAGGATAAGTTACGCTGGGAGATATCCCCTAGGGTGGATAAGGCGCTCACACGTTTGTCAAAAAAGGTGGCACTGCCGTCTTAGGATACGGCCACTTTGAAGGTACCTGCTGATAAAAAGCAGGAGGCTATCCTGAAGTCTGTATTTATACACTCAGGTACTAGACTGAGACCTGCAGATAGTGCTGCTGCAGCGTTGTCTGTAACCCTGTCAAACAGGGATACTATTTTGCGAACATAAGACGTCGTCTTATATATGAGGGATGCACAGAGGGATATTTTGCCGGCTGGCATCCAGAATTAATGCAATGTCCATTTTGTCAGGAGGGTATTAGAGACCCGACACTGGACAGGTGATGCTGACTTTAAAAGGCACATAGAGCCTTATAAGGGTGAGGAATTGTTTGGGGATGGTCTCTGGGACCTCGTATCCACAGCAACAGCTGGGAAGAAATTTTTTTACCTCAGGTTTCCTCACAGCCTAAGAAAGCACTGTATTATCAGGTACAGTCCTTTCGGCTTCAGAAAGGCGCTTCCTTTCTGCACAGAGACGAGGGAAGAGGGAAAAAGCTGCACCAGTCAGCCAGTTCCCAGAATCAAAATTCTTCCCCCGCTTCCTCTGAGTTCACCGCATGACGCGGGGGCTCCACAGGCGTAGCCAGGTACGGTGGGGGGCCGCCTCAAAATTTCAGCGATCGGTGGGCTCGCTCACAGGTGGATCCCTGGATCCTTCAAGTAGTATCTCAAGGGTACAAGCTGGAATTCGAGGCGTCTCCCCCCCGCCGTTTCCTCAAATCTGCCTTGCCGACAACTCCCTCAGGCAGGGAGGCTGTGCTAGAGGCAATTCACAAGCTGTATTCCCAGCAGGTGATAGTCAAGGTGCCCCTACTTCAACAAGGACGGGGTTACTATTCCACACTGTTTGTGGTACCGAAACCGGACGGTTCGGTGAGACCCATTTTAAATTTGAAGTCCTTGAACACATACATAAAAAAATTCAAGTTCAAGATGGAATCGCTCAGGGCGGTTTTTGCAAGCCTGGAGAAGGGGGATTACATGGTATCCCTGGACATCAAGGATGCTTACCTGCATGTCCCAATTTACCTTCCTCACCAGGAGTACCTCAGATTTGTGGTACAGGATTGTCATTACCAATTCCAGACACTACCGTTTGGACTGTCCACGGCACCGAGGGTGTTTACCAAGGTAATGGCAGAAATGATGATACTCCTTCGAAAAAAGGGAGTTTTAATTATCCCGTACTTGGACGATCTACTAATAAAGGCGAGGTCCAGGGAGCAGTTACTGGTCGGAGTAGCACTATCTCGGGAAGTGCTACAACAGCATGGCTGGATTCTAAACATCCCAAAGTCACAACTGGTTCCTTCCACACGCTTACTGTTCCTGGGGATGATTCTGGACACAGAACAGAAAAAAGTGTTTCTCCCGCAGGAGAAAGCCAAGGAGCTGTCATCTCTAGTCAGAGACCTCCTAAAACCAAAACGGGTATCGGTGCATCACTGCACACGAGTCCTGGGAAAAATGGTGGCTTCATACGAAGCAATTCCATTCGGCAGGTTCCATGCAAGGACCTTCCAGTGGGACCTCTTGGACAAGTGGTCGGGATCGCATCTTCAGATGCATCGTCTGATAACCCTGTCTCCAAGGACCAGGGTGTCTCTACTGTGGTGGCTGCAGAGTGCTCATCTTCTAGAGGGCCGCAGATTCGGCATACAGGACTGGGTCCTGGTGACCACGGATGCCAGCCTTCGAGGCTGGGGAGCAGTCACACAGGGAAGAAACTTCCAAGGACTATGGTCAAGTCAGGAGACTTCCCTGCACATAAATATTCTGGAACTAAGGGCCATTTACAATGCCCTAAGTCAGGCAAAACCCCTGCTTCAGAACCAGCCGGTACAGATCCAGTCAGACAACATCACGGCAGTCGCCCATGTAAACCGACAGGGCGGCACAAAAAGCAGGATGGCGATGGCAGAAGCCGCAAGGATTCTCCGATGGGCGGAAAGTCACATAATAGCACTGTCGGCAGTGTTCATTCCGGGAGTGGACAACTGGGAAGCAGACTTCCTCAGCAGACACGACCTACACCCGGGAGAGTGGGGACTTCATCCAGAAGTCTTCCTACTGTTGGTAAACCGTTGGGAAAGGCCACAGGTGGACATGATGGCGTCCCGCCTAAACAAAAACCTAAAGAGATATTGCGCCAGGTCAAGGGACCCTCAGGCGATAGCTGTGGACGCGCTAGTGACACCGTGGGTGTACCAGTCGGTTTATGTGTTCCCTCCTCTGCCCCTCATACCAAAGGTACTGAGAATAATAAGAAGGCGAGGAGTAAGAACGATACTCGTGGTTCCGGATTGGCCAAGAAGAGCTTGGTACCCGGAACTTCAAGAAATGTTATCAGAGGACCCATGGCCTCTACCTCTCAGACAGGATCTGCTACAGCAGGGGCCCTGTCTGTTCCAAGACTTACCGCGGCTGCGTTTGACGGCATGGCGGTTGAATTCCGGATCCTAAAGGAAAAGGGTATTCCGGAGGAAGTCATTCCTACGCTGATAAAAGCCAGGAAAGAAGTAACCGCAAACCATTATCACCGCATTTGGCGAAAATATGTTGCGTGGTGTGAGGCCAGGAAGGCCCCCACAGAGGAATTTCAGCTGGGTCGTTTTCTGCACTTCCTACAGTCAGGAGTGACTATGGGCCTAAAATTGGGTTCCATTAAGGTCCAGATTTCGGCTCTGTCGATTTTCTTCCAGAAAGAACTGGCTTCACTGCCTGAAGTTCAGACTTTTGTAAAGGGAGTGCTTCATATTCAGCCCCTTTTGTGCCTCCTGTGGCACCTTGGGATCTCAATGTGGTGTTGAGTTTCCTAAAATCACATTGGTTTGAACCACTTAAAACCGTGGATCTCAAATATCTCACGTGGAAAGTGGTCATGTTATTGGCCTTGGCTTCGGCCAGGCGTGTGTCAGAATTGGCGGCTTTGTCGTGTAAAAGCCCTTATCTGATTTTCCATATGGATAGGGCAGAATTGAGGACTCGTCCCCAGTTTCTCCCTAAGGTGGTATCAGCTTTTCACTTGAACCAACCTATTGTAGTGCCTGCGGCTACTAAGGACTTGGAGGATTCCAAGTTACTGGACGTAGTCAGGGCCTTGAAAATTTATGTTTCCAGGACGGCTGGAGTCAGGAAAACTGACTCGCTTTTTATCCTGTATGCACCCAACAAAATAGGTGCTCCTGCTTCTAAGCAGACTGTTGCTCGCTGGATTTGTAGCACAATTCAGCTGGCGCATTCTGCGGCTGGTTTGCCGCATCCTAAATCAGTGAAAGCCCATTCCACGAGGAAGGTGGGCTCATCTTGGGCGGCTGCCCGAGGGGTCTCGTCTTTACAACTTTGCCGAGCTGCTACTTGGTCAGGGGCAAACACGTTTGCTAAATTCTACAAATTTGATACCCTGGCTAAGGAAGACCTTGAGTTCTCTCATTCGGTGCTGCAGAGTCATCCGCACTCTCCCGCCCGTTTGGGAGCTCTGGTATAATCCCCATGGTCCTTACGGAGTCCCCAGCATCCACTAGGACGTTAGAGAAAATAAGAATTTACTCACCGATAATTCTATTTCTCGTAGTCCGTAGTGGATGCTGGGCGCCCATCCCAAGTGCGGATTGTCTGCAATACTTGTATATAGTTATTGCCTAACTAAAGGGTTATTGAGCCATCTGTTGAGAGGCTCAGTTGTTATTCATACTGTTAACTGGGTAAAATATCACGAGTTATACGGTGTGATTGGTGTGGCTGGTATGAGTCTTACCCGGGATTCAAAATCCTTCCTTATTGTGTCAGCTCTTCCGGGCACAGTATCCTAACTGAGGTCTGGAGGAGGGGCATAGAGGGAGGAGCCAGTGCACACCAGGTAGTACCAAATCTTTCTTTTAGTGTGCCCAGTCTCCTGCGGAGCTGTCTATTCCCCATGGTCCTTACGGAGTCCCCAGCATCCACTACGGACTACGAGAAATAGAATTATCGGTGAGTAAATTCTTATTTTCTCGTAGTCCGTAGTGGATGCTGGGCGCCCGTCCCAAGTGCTGACTTTCTGCAATACGTGTATATAGTAATTGCTTACTAAAGGGTTATGTTATGTTGGCATCCATTGGTTGATGCTCTGTTGTTTGTTCATACTGTTAACTGGGTAAGAGTATCACAAGTTATACGGTGTGATTGGTGTGGCTGGTATGAGTCTTACCCTGGGTTCCAAAATCCTTTCCTTGTAATGTCAGCTCTTCCGGGCACAGTTTCCTTAACTGAGGTCTGGAGGAGGGGCATAGAGGGAGGAGGGGCATAGAGGGAGGAGCCAGTGCACACCAGTAGTACTGAATCTTTCTTAGAGTGCCCAGTCTTCTGCGGAGCCCGTCTATTCCCCATGGTCCTTACGGAGTCCCCAGCATCCACTACGGACTACGAGAAATAGATTTACCGGTGAGTAAAATCTTATTATATATATATATATATATATATACACACACACACACACACACACATTATTATGACCAACCGCTAATAGCCAGAGTAACTGACCGCTGCTAGACAGGCTGGTAGTGACTCAATAAGGTGCTGGTAGGTTGGCCCCGGTATCCGGAGCCATGCTGACTGCAGTGCATCCCACAGCTGCTGGAGGGTGCGTGGCCACCACTAGCTTGTGTTCTCCCAGCAATGGTTGCCGGGTGTTTGTTGTCCGATGTCTCTCACCTCACACGCCAACGTCCATCCATTCGATGAAGCAGATAATGTGACTCATCGGAGAAGGCAACTCTTCGCCAATCATCCGTTTCCAATACAGTCGTGCAAATTGAAGCCTTTTCTACCAATGCACCTGCGTTAGAATAGGTGCAGTGACCATCAGTTTGCGTCGGAGCCCCATACACAGCAGGGTTTGCTGAACTGTCGTTTTATGCACACGTCATTTTGACGGTGAGCCGCTCCACTGTAGCGCGTTGGTCGGCTATCACACACCTTCATAGCCGTCCTTCACCTCTCACATCAATTGCATGTGGCGCTCCACAGTTTCCACATCGGTTATTTGCAATGGTGCCATTTGTCCAGTCATGATGCACCTTCACCGCAGCAGCACGCCAACAGTTCACAAACTGCGCTGTGTCAGGAATACTGCCACCCTTGGCGCGAAAGCCGATAATCATCCCTTTTTGCAACTTGGATAAATCGCCCTTTTTACCCATGACAGCAACGAGTGATATGTGTGCAGACAGCCTATCGCACACCTTATATACCCACCAAGCCAGCGCACAACACTTGGCATAATTCATGGGCTACGTGTTGCCGACATCAAATGTCGGATGTGATCATAATAATGTGACTCGACCGTGTATATATAAACTGTATACCAGACGGACTGTTGGAAGAGATGTGTGTTTATTGATTTCTAAAAACTACAATTATTGTTAACAAAATGAACGTCCTCAGTTGTTAATCTTTTTCAAGTAAGTTTTGTTTTGATCATGCAGTGTTTTGCTATGCAGTACCATTCCGTCTGTAACTGGGAGCAGGACAGGCTTGTGCTTAGCGGGTAGCCATATTGTCTGTTCTGTAATGGGAGTGTACTTGTGTATATATTGTGGTGTTCTTACCATGGTCTCACAGATTGGCTAATGTTGTTGCTCTTAGCTGGGTGTAAACCCCACCTCCGTCGGAGAGGTCTCACTGAAGCACGGAGAGAGCACCCAGATGACAGAAGATCACACTCTCTATATGGTGAACTCGCTGCACCCTTACACGGTGGAGTTCAGTAAAGAGAGCCCCAAAAACAACGCTCCATATGGAAAGCCCACAGCCGCCTTACAGGGGAACAAAAAGCGCTCTCTGGCTGCAGAACCGAAGAAGAATATTACAGACTTTTTCGGCACAACCCAGAAGAGAAGCCACCGGGATGAAGAACGCAAAGCTGAGCCCAGCAGTAAGAAGTTAAAGTGCCAGGATTCGGGTTTGAAGGCTGCAGGAAACAGTGACGATTCAGAGGAGGAGGAAACTGCTCGCAAACTGAAAGAGTTGCAGGAGACAGCGGCCAAAGCCCACCCCTCCGGCACCAAAACATCCCACGTCTCCCCGGACGCTCAGAGGGGCGGAACCTGCAGCAAAGACTCCTGGGAAGAACATGGCAAGCTTTTGATCTTTCAGAAGAAAGGCGTTCAGTCTTCTTCCAAGGTACGAAAATATCCACATATGCATACAAGCCAAAGTGCATTCCTGCCTTTATGTGTTGTATTGTAAATGTATGTAGCGGTAGCGATTCCCTCATTCAGATACAAAGAAACAGAGGTGCCATGCTAGCACAGCTTCTAAGCACAGTGCAGGCAGCGGGAAAGCGGACTGTGACATATACTGAAAGCTGGGTAGCCACACAGGTTGTACTTGCAAGCTACCTCCCTGCCAGGCTTTCCAGTCACACAAGGCTCAGATCCTCATGTTTAGGGTCATTAGATTTGGGATATAGAGGAGGGTAGGGCCATCAAGGCTGATGGGGTCAATCTAAATTCTGGATTGCATCCGCACCCCCTCGTCATGAGAACGTGCTTGGGTAACACATGGACTTTTCTTAAAAACGATTTCAAATTCAGGCTGTAGAAGTCCACTATTTAAACGTCACTCATTTAATATGACAAAACCCTGCTCTGTGGGGGTTGGGTACGAAGTATTTTTATCCTACCACTACTCCTACGTCACTGACTCCTACCCCTAACCCACTCTGTCCCTAACGCTCACCCTAGTGCCTAATCCCAACAACAAGGCCAGTACTTACCTACGGGATCCCGCTGATGAAATTCTGATCACATCCCACTCTGTAGCCAGTCTGCATTGCTGAAGTACTGATTGTTTGCATTCAGAGGACAATGTTAGTAGCAAATGTTTTCTATTAGCCGTGAACTGAGTCCTGAATCCTTAATCTACAGCACAGGTTGAATTGCTCATTCATGCTGGCAGTACATAGGCCCTTAAGCCCTCTACAGTCTGCACACATAGGCAAAGGGATAAATCCAGAAGTTCAGCACTTAGGCTACATTAACAAATAACAGCAAACATGGAACCATAGCTGCAACCAACAAACCAGATTTTGTGCTGTTAAACAGCCTATGTTAAACATTGGTTCTCCTGTATTCCGTTTATTTCAAAATGTGCAGATGTCAGACGAAGGTGCGCCCCCTTGTGCCTGTCCCTGGCAATAGCTAGACATATACCTGCTTCCGGCTTGCATTGAGTTATGCGGGCCAAACATCTACTATTAGTATTATTATTATTATTATCCTTTATTTCTCTAACGTCCTAGTGGATGCTGGGAACTCCGTAAGGACCATGGGGAATAGCGGGCTCCGAAGGAGGCTGGGCACTCTAGAAAGATCTTAGACTACCTGGTGTGCACTGGCTCCTCCCACTATGACCCTCCTCCAAGCCTCAGTTAGATTTCGTGCCCGGCCGAGGTTGGATGCACACTAGGGGCTCTCCTGAGCTCTTAGAAAGTTATAGTCTTAGAATTTGTTTTTTTCAGTGAGACCTGCTGGCAACAGGCTCACTGCAGCGAGGGACTAAGGGGAGAAGAAGCGAACTCGCCTGCTTGCAGCCGGATTGGGCTTCTTAGGCTACTGGACACCATTAGCTCCAGAGGGATCGACCGCAGGCCCAGCCTTGATGTTCGGTCCCGGAGCCGCGCCGCCGTCCCCCTTACAGAGCCAGAAGCAGGAAGATGGTCCGGAAAATCGGCGGCATGAAGACGTCCTGTCTTCACCAAGGTAGCGCACAGCACTGCAGCTGTGCGCCATTGCTCCTCATACACACTTCACACTCCGGTCACTGAGGGTGCAGAGCGCTGGGGGGGGGCGCTCTGAGGCAGCAATAAAAACACCTTGGCTGGCTAAAATACCTCAATATATAGCCCCTGGGGCTATATATGAGGTAAATACCCCTGCCAGAATCACAAAATAAGCGGGAGAATAGGCCGCGAAAAAGGGGCGGAGCCTATCTCCTCAGCACACTGGCGCCATTTTTCCCTCACAGCTCGGCTGGAAGGAAGCTCCCTGGCTCTTCCCTGCATTTCTACAATACAGTAAGAGGGAAAAAGAGAGGGGGGGCACTAAATTGGCATTGTATACAGTATAAGCAGCTATTAGGGACATAACTCAGTTAGTCCCTGTATATATATAGCGCTCTGGTGTGTGCTGGCATACTCTTACTCTGTCCCCCCAAAGGGCTTTTGTGGGTCCTGTCCTCTATTTGAGCATTCCCTGTGTGTGTGGAGTGTGTCGGTACGGCTGTGTCGACATGTTTGAGGAGGATAATGATGTGGAGGGGGAGCAGATGCCTTTAGCAGAGATGTCACCCCCTGCGGGGCAGACACCTGAGTGGATGGTATTATGGCAAGAAATGAGTGCACGTATAGACTCCTTACATAAAAAATTTGACGACATGCCGACTGTGGGACAGCCGAGTCTTCAGCTCGTGCCGGTCCAAGGGTCTCAAAAGTCATCAGGGGCTCTAAAACGCCCGTTATCTCAGGTGGCACAAGTAGATGTCGACACGGATACTGACGCCAGTGTCGACGACGATGAGTCAAATTTAATGCCCGTTAAGGCCATTCGCTGCATGATTGAGGCAATGAAAGAGGTGTTAAATATTTCTGATTTACATCCAGGTACCACAAAAAAGGGTATTATGTTTGGGGAGAAAAAACTACCTGTAGTTTTTCCCCCGTCAGATGAATTAAATGAAGTGTGTGAAGAAGCGTGGGCTTCCCCTGATAAGAAATTGGTGATTCCTAAGAAATTACTAATGGCGTTCCCTTTCCCGCCAGAGGATAGGTTACGTTGGGAAACACCCCCGAGGGTGGATAAAGCGCTCACACGTTTGTCAAAAAAGGTGGCACTACCGTCCCAGGATACGGCCGCCCTTAAGGAACCTGCTGATAGAAGGCAGGAGGCGATCCTGAAGTCTGTATATACACACTCAGGCATTATACTCAGACCAGCAATTGCGTCAGCTTGGATGTGCAGTGCTGCCGCTGCATGGTCAGATAACCTGTCAGAAAATATTGACACACTAGACAGAGACACGATCCTGTTAACAATTGACCATATAAAAGACTCAGTCTTATACATGAGAGATGCACAGAGGGAAATCTGCCGGCTGGCATCTAAAGTAAGTGCACTATCTATCTCTGCTAGGAGATGCTTATGGACTCGCCAGTGGACTGGAGATGCAGATTCCAAAAGGCACATGGAAGTTTTGCCTTATAAAGGGGAGGAATTATTTGGGGATGGTCTCTCCGACCTAGTTTCCACAGCAACGTCTGGGAAGTCAGCATTTTTACCCCATGTCCCCTCGCAGCCTAAGAAGGCGCCATTTTATCAGGTTCAGTCCTTTCGATCCCAGAAAAATAAGCGGGGAAAAGGAGGGTCTTTTCTGTCAAGAGGCAGAGGCAGGGGAAAAAGGCTGCAGCAAACAGCAGGTTCCCAGGAACAAAAGTCCTCCCCCGCTTCCTCTTCCAAGTCCGCCGCATGACGGTGGGGCTTCACAAGCGGAGCCGGGTACGGTGGGGGCCCGCCTCAGGAATTTCAGCGATCAGTGGGTTCGCTCACAGGTGGATCCCTGGATCCTTCAAATAGTATCTCAAGGATACAGGCTGGAATTCGAGGCGATTCCACCCCGCCGTTTCCTAAAATCCGCCTTGCCGATTGCTCCCTCAGACAGGGAGGCAGTGCTAGCGGCAATTCACAAGCTGTATTCCCAGCAGGTGATAATCAAGGTACCCCTACTCCAACAAGGCCGGGGTTACTATTCCACACTATTTGTGGTACCGAAACCGGACGGTTCGGTGAGACCCATTCTAAATTTGAAGTCCTTGAACACATACATAAAAAAATTCAAGTTCAAGATGGAATCGCTCAGGGCGGTTATTGCAAGCCTGGACGAGGGGGATTACATGGTATCCCTGGACATCAAGGATGCTTACCTACATGTCCCCATTTACAATTCTCACCAGGAGTACCTCAGATTTGTGGTACAGGATTGCCATTACCAATTCCAGACGCTGCCGTTTGGACTCTCCACGGCACCGAGGGTATTTACCAAGGTTATGGCGGAAATGATGATACTCCTTCGAAAAAAGGGAGTTTTAATTATCCCATACTTGGACGATCTCCTAATAAAGGCACGATCCAAGGAACAGTTGTTAGTGGGAGTAGCACTATCTCAGGAAGTGCTGAGCCAGCACGGTTGGATTCTGAATATCCCAAAGTCACAGCTGGTCCCCACGACACGTCTAATGTTCCTGGGAATGATTCTGGACACGGCCCAGAAAAAAGTGTTTCTCCCGGAGGAGAAAGCCAGGGAGTTGTCTTCTCTAGTCAGAGACCTCCTAAAACCAAAACAGGTATCAGTGCATCACTGCACGCGAGTCCTGGGAAAGATGGTAGCTTCCTACGAAGCAATTCCATTCGGCAGGTTCCATGCCAGAATCTTTCAGTGGAACCTGTTGGACAAGTGGTCCGGATCGCATCTTCAGATGCATCGTTTAATAACCCTGTCTCCACGAACCAGGGTGTCTCTTCTGTGGTGGCTGAACAGTGCTCATCTTCTGGAGGGCCGCAGATTCGGCATACAGGACTGGGTCCTGGTGACCACGGATGCCAGCCTACGAGGCTGGGGGGCAGTCACAAAGGGAAGAAATTTCCAGGGACTATGGTCAAGTCAGGAGACTGCCCTTCACATAAATATTCTGGAACTAAGGGCCATTTACAATGCCCTAAGTCAAGCAAAATCCCTGCTCCTACACCAGCCGGTGCTGATCCAGTCAGACAACATCACGGCAGTCGCCCATGTGAATCGACAGGGCGGCACAAGAAGCAGGACGGCGATGGCAGAAGCCACAAAAATTCTCCGATGGGCGGAGAATCATGTACTAGCACTGTCAGCAGTGTTCATCCCGGGAGTGGACAACTGGGAAGCAGACTTTCTCAGCAGGCACGACCTCCACCCGGGAGAGTGGGGACTTCATCCAGAAGTCTTCCAAATGATTGTAAATCAATGGGGTCGTCCACAGGTGGACATGATGGCGTCCCGCATAAACAAAAAACTAGAGAAGTATTGCGCCAGGTCAAGAGACCCTCAGGCGATAGCGGTGGACGCCCTAGTGACACCGTGGGTGTACCGTTCAGTGTATGTGTTCCCTCCTCTACCTCTCATACCAAAGGTACTGAGAATAATAAGAAAGCGAGGAGTAAACACAATTCTCGTGGTTCCGGATTGGCCAAGAAGAGCGTGGTACCCGGAACTTCAAGAGATGATCTCAGAGGACCCTTGGTCCCTGCCGCTCAGACAGGACCTGCTACAGCAGGGCCCCTGTCTGTTCCAAGACTTACCGCGGCTGCGTTTGACGGCATGGCGGTTGAACGCCGGATCCTGAAGGAAAAGGGCATTCCGGAGGAAGTCATTCCTACGCTTATTAAAGCCAGGAAAGATGTTACGGCAAAACATTATCACCGCATATGGCGAAAATATGTTGCATGGTGCGAGGCCAAAAAGGCCCCAACAGAGGAATTTCAACTGGGTCGATTTCTGCATTTCCTGCAAGCAGGAGTGAATATGGGCCTAAAACTAGGCTCCATTAAAGTACAGATCTCGGCTCTGTCGATTTTCTTTCAAAAGGAACTAGCTTCAGTACCTGAAGTTCAGACATTTGTGAAAGGAGTGCTGCATATTCAGCCCCCATTTGTGCCTCCTGTGGCACCGTGGGATCTCAACGTGATGTTGAATTTCTTGAAATCACATTGGTTTGAGCCACTAAAAACCGTGGATCTGAAATATCTCACGTGGAAAGTGGTCATGTTATTGGCCCTGGCATCAGCCAGGCGAGTGTCAGAATTGGCGGCTTTATCATGTAAAAGCCCTTATCTGATTTTTCATATGGATAGGGCAGAATTGAGGACTCGTCCCCAGTTTCTCCCTAAGGTGGTGTCAGCGTTTCACCTGAACCAGCCTATTGTGGTGCCTGCGGCTACTAAGGATTTGGAGGACTCCAAGTTGCTAGACGTTGTCAGGGCCCTGAAAATATATGTTTCCAGGACGGCTGGAGTCAGAAAATCTGACTCGCTATTTATCCTATATGCACCCAACAAGCTGGGTGCTCCTGCTTCTAAGCAGACTATTGCTCGTTGGATTTGTAGTACAATTCAGCTTGCACATACTGTGGCAGGCCTGCCACAGCCTAAATCTGTCAATGCCCATTCCACAAGGAAGGTGGGCTCATCTTGGGCGGCTGCCCGAGGGGTCTCGGCTTTACAACTTTGCCGAGCAGCTACTTGGTCAGGGGCAAACACGTTTGCAAAATTCTATAAATTTGATACCCTGGCTGAGGAGGACCTGGAGTTCTCTCATTCGGTGCTGCAGAGTCATCCGCACTCTCCCGCCCGTTTGGGAGCTTTGGTATAATCCCCATGGTCCTTACGGAGTTCCCAGCATCCACTAGGACGTTAGAGAAAATAAGAATTTACTCACCGGTAATTCTGTTTCTCGTAGTCCGTAGTGGATGCTGGGCGCCCATCCCAAGTGCGGTCTATCTGCAATACTTGTACATAGTTATTGTTAACTAAATCGGGTTATTGTTGAGCCATCTGTTGAGAGGCTCTATCGTTTCATGCTGTTAACTGGGTTTCATATCACGAGTTGTTCGGTGTGATTGGTGTGGCTGGTATGAGTCTTACCCGGGATTCAAAATCCTTCCTTATTGTGTACGCTCGTCCGGGCACAGTACCTAACTGAGGCTTGGAGGAGGGTCATAGTGGGAGGAGCCCGTGCACACCAGGTAGTCTAAGATCTTTCTAGAGTGCCCAGCCTCCTTCGGAGCCCGCTATTCCCCATGGTCCTTACGGAGTTCCCAGCATCCACTACGGACTACGAGAAACAGAATTACCGGTGAGTAAATTCTTATTTTATATGGCGCCGCAAGGGTTCCGCAGCACCCAATTACAGAGTACATATGCACATTATCAAAACAGGAAAACAGTGACTTACAGTTGAAGACAATATAGGACAAGTACAGGGTAACTAAGCATAACTACACCAGTAGACGACATAGAGCTAAGTTCCAAGGTGGCCGAAAAACTGCGGTATTTGGGCAGTTGAGGATTATTAAAGTAAGAAAAGGATAAGCACATGAGGGAAGAGGGCCCTACTCGTGAGATCTTACATCTACAGCTCCGATTCCCGATTCTGTTGATTGACTGTCCGATTCACTGATCGGCGGCCCATCGATGAGGAAAAAACAACATAAGTATCCCTGACTCGCCAGTCCCAACCATTTTTTGGTTGGAATTGGTGAATCGGAGAAATCCAACATGTAGGATTTCTCTGATCCCGGCAAAATGGGCAGTTGCCAGATTTCTTCCTGATGTATGGGCCCCCTTAGTTTCTGTACCTGAGTTGTGCTCCCCCCACATAGGGACATGGAGCGATTAGTATGTTATTGCTCTGTTTATCTTCCAGATTGCAGGATTTGACATTGATGGAACAATTATCACCACTAAGTCAGGGAAGGTCTTCCCAACCAGCGCAGATGACTGGAGGTAAGCCCTGTTTATTCACCACGTTCCCCAACTCATCCATAACCTAGAATCAAAATAGAATTTCACAGTTTTTAAAAATAAGTAAGCTGGAGTAAAGGCACCACTAAGAATCTGTGCATCTATGGTTGCCAATTCCGGGATGGGGATGGGCGGGATTCCGGGACCTAGGCCTGAAATTGGCCGGGTTTCAATCCCAGGATTGGAGCTTCCAATACCATGGATTTGGGAATTAACCAGCCCCTTTTTTCAATGCCGGGCAGCGTTGAGCCTCTTCAGCAGGCTTAGACACTGCCCGGCTCCCCCTGCGCAGTCTGATGCCAGCCGCCCGGACCTCACCCTCGGTTCCTGAGATTGAAAAAACTGAGATTTATATCCTGAACAAATAATAATCCTGTTAGCAAACATGCAGAGTAATACATTTCCCTTTCTGTTCCAAATACGATATAGCGTGAAAAGAATTGTAATATGACGGAGCGTCAGTTAAAAACAGATGAGATGACTTAAAGGAACATAAAATAACATATAACCATTTCAAATTAAAACGCTTAAAAAAAAAAAAGACTACAACTTACATATATACAGAGCAAACAATAAACCGTAAAATGAAAGGTAAAAGCAGTGGGGTGTCACTTGTAGTACAGACCAAATGCAACACGTTTCGCAAAGGAACTAACAGACATGTGAACGTTTTTGACTGGCAATCAGCTGCCTTTATAGGAGTGAGCAACAAGAATGTTCCACGTTTAGATCAGTTTGATTACTCCTATACATTGCACAGCACAGGTGTGTCTCAGATGTATTACCCCTATACACTGCACAGCACAGGTGTTTCTCAGATGTATTACCCCTATACACTGCACAGCACAGGTGCGTCTCAGATGTATTACCCCTATACACTGCACAGCACAGGTGTATCTCAGATGTATTACCTCTATACTACACAGCACAGGTGCGTCTCAGATGTATTACCCCTATACACTGCACAGCACAGGTGTGTCTCAGATGTATTACCCCTATACACTGCACAGCACAGGTGTGTCTCAGATGTATTACCCCTATACACTGCACAGCACAGGTGTGTCTCAGATGTATTACCCCTATACACTGCACAGCACAGGTGCGTCTCAGATGTATTACCCCTATACACTGCACAGCACAGGTGTGTCTCAGATGTATTACCCCTATACACTGCACAGGTGTGTCTCAGATGTATTACCCCTATACACTGCACAGCACAGGTGTATCTCAGATGTATTACCTCTATACTGCACAGCACAGGTGCGTCTCAGATGTATTACCCTTATACACTGCACAGCACAGGTGTGTCTCAGATGTATTACCCCTATACACTGCACAGCACAGGTGTTTCTCAGATGTATTACCCCTACACACTGCACAGCACAGGTGTATCTCAGATGTATTACCTCTATACTGCACAGCACAGGTGCGTCTCAGATGTATTACCCCTATACACTGCACAGCACAGGTGTGTCTCAGATGTGTTACCCCTATACACTGCACAGCACAGATGTGTCTCAGATGTGTTACCCCTATACACTGCACAGCACAGGTGTCTCAGATGTATTACCCCTATACACTGCACAGCACAGGTGTGTCTCAGATGTATTACCCCTATACACTGCATAGCACAGGTGTATCTCAGATGTATTACCCCTATACACTGCACAGCACAGGTGTGTCTCAGATGTATTACCCCTATACACTGCACAGCACAGGTGTGTCTCAGATGTATTACCCCTATACACTGCATAGCACAGGTGTATCTCAGATGTATTACCCCTATACACTGCATAGCACAGGTGTGTCTCAGATGTATTACCCCTATACACTGCATAGCACAGGTGTATCTCAGATGTATTACCCCTATACACTGCATAGCACAGGTGTGTCTCAGATGTATTACCCCTATACACTGCATAGCACAGGTGTGTCTCAGATGTATTACCCCTATACACTGCACAGCACAGGTGTGTCTCAGATGTATTACCCCTATACACTGCATAGCACAGGTGTATCTCAGATGTATTACCCCTATACACTGCATAGCACAGGTGTGTCTCAGATGTATTACCCCTATACACTGCATAGCACAGGTGTATCTCAGATGTATTACCTCTATACTGCACAGCACAGGTGCGTCTCAGATGTATTACCCCTATACACTGCACAGCACAGGTGTGTCGCCATCTTGTATAACTAGGAAGCACCAATACCTTTTTAATATTGACCTTTTTTGCTATTTTTTGGGTGTTTTTTGTTCCTATTTCCTCACATTTAATTAAACTAATCAAAAGTTTGTAGAATCTTGGTAATCACTGGGTACTTTTTGTATAGTAATGAGCATTTTTTGTCAGCTAACTGGAAATATTAAATTCATTTACAGAAAAGTGGACCTATCACCCTCTTATGTCATGGCTGGGATGAATATTTATGAGCCTGCAATTTATAAGGAACCAGAACCTCATGGATATACAGTACATCCAGAAAGTATTCACAGCACTTCACTTTTGACAGAGTGACCATCGGGTTCTTGGTCACCTCCCTGACTAGGGCCCTTCTCCCCCGATCGCTCAGTTTAGACGGCCGGCCAGCTCTAGGAAGAGTCCTTGTGCTTCCGAACTTCTTCCATTTATTGATGATGGAAGCCACTGTGCTCATTGGGACCTACAAAACAGCAGATATTTTTCTGTACCCTTCCCCAGATTTGTGCTTCGAGATAATCCTGTCTCGGAGGTCTACAGACAATTCCTTTGACTTGGTCAGACTTGCACTGTCAAGTCTGGGACCTTATATAGACAGCAGTGCTGTAACTAGACAGTTTAGCGCTGTGTGCAAGAAACGGCATTGGCGCCCCCCAATTTTTTATAGGGGCGTGGCTTCAAAGGGGAAGGGGTGTGGCCTCAAAATAATACCAGTGCATATTACGATGCACAGTAGTCTCCATTATTCAAATTACGCCGCACAGTAGCACCACTACACCAGGTAGAGACCCTTTTTTACACATTACGGCAGACAGCGTCCCCTTTTTTACACATTACGGCAGACAGCGTCCCCTTTTTACATATTACGGCAGACAGCGTCCCCTTTTTACACATTACGGCAGACAGCGTCCCCCTTTTTACACATTACGGCAGACAGCGTCCCCCTTTTTACACATTACGGCAGACAGCGTCCCCCTTTTTACACATTACGGCAGACAGAGTTCCCTTTTTACACATTACGGCAGACAGCGTCCCCCTTTTTACACATTACGATAGACAGAATCCCCTTTTTACACATTACGGCGGACAGCGTCCCCTTTTTTACACATTATGGTAGACAGAATCCCCTTTTTACACATTACGGCAGACAGCATCCCCCTTTTTACACACACCTCTTTCACATAAAAATGGAAAACAGCCACTATAATTAATTAAAGTAAATAAGCCACCATAGCTTATCATAGAGGCGGCTTATCATAGATGCTGCCCCCCCCCCTTCCCTTCCCCAGGATACCGGGTTAGAGAGAGCTCACCTGGCAAGCATCATTTGTTAAAGCCCCCCCCCCCCACTCCCCTTCTCCACCTGCAGTGTGAGTGACTCACGAGGCAAACACTGCCTCACCCGGCCAGCCCAGCTCGAAAATGGAGAGGAGCTTCCCTACCGTTAGTCCTGTGCCGCTTCCCCCAGCAGAGACCAGACACTATTCTCGGGCGGCTCTTCCACAGCATCTCTAGCGCAAGTATAGGTGTAGTGTAGTGACTGTAGTCGCTTACGTGACAAGACGTTTTTTCCCCCTGTGCTGCTGCGCTCCCGAGTCCCGCCGGCTCCTGTACAGAACACTACACTTCACACACAGAGAGGGGCGGGACTCGGGAGCGCAGCAGCACAGAGGGGACAAACTGTGCATCTCTGCTGCTGACTATACACAGCGGTCAGCGGGAGGGATATGGTCAGCAGCAGAGGCTCCAGCTGGCGGAGCTTGGTGCTGCGGCGGGCGGCAAGTACAGGGGAGCGGAAGGGCGGCCGCCAGCGGGAGGGATATGGGCCACTCAGGGTGTATGTAGAAGGTGCGCCCACAGGACAAGTGCGCTGTGGGCAATGCACCTTCTGCACATACCTAGTTACGGCTCTGATAGACAGGTGTGTGTCTTTCCAAATCATGTCCAATCAACTGAATTTACCACAGGTGGACTCCAGTTAAGCTGTCGGAACATCTCATGGATGATCAGTGGATGATGAGCTCAATTTTGAGCTGCATGGCAAAGGATGTGAATACTTATGTACATGTGATTTCTTAGTTTTTTTAGTTTTAAAAAATTAGCAAAAATCCCCCCCAAAACTTTTTTCACGTTATCATTATGGGGTATTGTGGTATTGTGTGTAGAATTTTGAGGGGGAAAAATGAATTTATTCCATTTTGAAATAAGGCTGTAACATAACAAAATGTGGAAAAAGTGAAGCTCTGTGAATACTTTCTGGATACACTGTAAGTTAGGCTTCATGAATATTAGTCAGGCATTACCTCAGTGATGCCACAACTACCTAGTCAGTTGAAGCTACAGTATATTTTGGATTAGTCCGCTCTGTGTATGTGAAAGGTCCTCTTTATGGCTCCACTACGATTTCTGAAGAACCGTTAATTACATGTGGAACAGTGGTCTATTAAAGTTCTCCTATAGTTGTGCAGTACACTAGGGGAAGAGAAGGCCATAATATAATCCTCTGTTATGTATTGTGGAGTTTTCATTTAATGTAGGAAAATTCTTTTTGAAATATGATCACAGAAGATGGTGGATCGTACCGTACTTCTGGATACCAAAACATCTATGTTTTTTGTGGGGCGGGGTTTTGTGACCTACATCCCAAGTCATGCTTGGCTCTGGTGATGTGTGGCACAGCGGATCTCAGAGTACACCACCCTAGTGTGGTGCCGCAACCCCCAAATAGATACAGTGCCAAGCTTCACTTAAGTGCTACTAGTTTGTCGGAAACGGGGAGCATTGTAAGAGTAATATGACAGTGCATGTTTGTAATGAAGGAAAATGCACAGTACATTTATATTCTGCAAATCATCCTTCCTTACACCTACTGTAGATATATGCTTCTTTATCTTGCAGGATTTTATATCCAGAAGTTCCCAAAAAATTGAAAGCCCTCCTGGCCGATGGATACAAGGTTAGTTCCCTGATGGATTGAATGGAGCAATATCTGGGGGGGGGGGGTTTAGTGTAGAGAAGGGTAAATCAGGGTGTGCAGAATTACAAGGTATGGAATATGCTCTGTAGTACACAGAGATTGGCGAATCCAGAGTGTCGCCTCCCAGTAGCAGAGGTCAATGCTAGAACATTTGTGTATCCTTATATATGATTGGCAAGAGACTGATTATCAAGTGTAGGAACAAATAGCTGTTCAGGGCAGGTAAATAAGTATTACCTGTTATAGGTATCTTTTTACATGGGTCTTAGAGCTCTCTTCTCATTTACCTTTGATGGGTCTTTCATTGTCCCCTCTCAGGTGGTCTTTTTCACCAATCAGATGGGAATTAGCCGCGGTAAGCTACGGCCTGAGGTTTTCAAAGCCAAAGCGGAAGCGATTTTGGATCACCTGGGCATACCGGTTCAGGTCTGTATGTATGGTTGAGCTTTATACAGAATATAGAAATGAGAGTGTGAATTTACCATGTGTAATAAGTAGCCACTTACTGACGGTGTAGTAAATATGCACAGTACACCTAAAAGTCTCCCTCCTAGCATCAGGAAAAATACACTGTGTAGACAAAAGTGATTGGACACTGACAGCAAATAGATCAACGAGATGTTATTGACGTCAGTCCTTTGTAGGGCCACCATGTGCGGTACTTACTGCAAGACACCCTTCTTGGCACACTGTTCACAAGTTCCTGGACAACAGCCGGTGGAATGTTTTACCATTCTGCCTTAAGTACTGCGACACTGAAGAAGGCACCCATCACTCCAATTCATCCCAGAGGTTCTTAATGGGGTTAAGAGCTGGCCGTCCATGCGGGTTGCCACATTTTCTGTATACCAGTCCAGCGTTCCCCTGGAACATGACGTCACGCAGCCTACGATGTTTCCCTTTTCAAACTCTGGTAGCACCTTCCGGCAAGCCATTTTGTTAGCAAATTATCCAATCCGAATTAGCTTTATTTGCCAGGTATACTTGCGTATACTAGGAATTGTTTGCGGTTGCAATGCATCGCCAAATCGGTGCTCTCTACCCGTTTTATACCTTCACGAACAAGTGTCTGCTGCAGGAGCACACTAATTCACATGTGCGGGTTGCGGTGTCCAATCACTTCTGTCTGCATAGTGTAATATGTAACCATTTCTAAAATTCATACCTTGATGCTGAAAATAAACCCGACCAGTTCCCTGACAGTGCCGTAGCCCCTACCCGTGCTGAGCAGGTGAATCCAGGGGAGCCAAGGTTAGAGGTCACTCCCACAATGCATGGCGGTTCAGTGTGCTTGCATTGTTGTCTTTCCGAAAGGCCCAATTTTACAGAGAGACCATTCCGTCCGAGTTCCGTACAACACAATAGGACAAACATACCCATGCATAAATTCACATCTGGGCATTCTCTGAATGCAAACGCTCGCTGCTGTCCATTCACAGGGATCCGTCCAACTTAGAAACAACCCCTGTATGTTCTTCACATGTTCGCGTGGTTTTCCTCCAGATATGTCAGCTACCTCCCTCGGTCCAAACACATATTGAGAGCTTAGTTGGCTTATCATTAAATGGGCACTGCTGAATGAGTGTAAGGGAAATTAGATTGTAAGCTCCAATGGGCACAAGGCTAAAGTAACTGAAGTATCTCATTGCACAGCGCTACAGAACATTTTAACATATATAAATAAATGTTAATATATATTTTTATCAATGATGTTGTACTGTTGGGAGAAAAAAAAATCCATAGTCCTACACGTGCACCTGGTATTCCAGCTGCTAAAACACAAACATCAGAGTCCGATGTTGATTGAAATGTGTATCGTATGTTGCATATCATAATATAAATAATATCACATTACAGATCTTTGTTGCGACCGGTATGGGCATATACCGTAAACCCGCCACTGGAATGTGGGACTACCTGTGTGAGAAGGTAAGACTGTGCGCTGTGGCTCTTCATATTGTGTTCATCATTATTTGGTTATGATAGGTCAGGATGTAGAACCAGTTACATTCCCAGATCGCCAATTGACTACAGTTCCTCCAATAGATGTACAGTATTTCTCTTTCATCCACTAGGGGACACTGGAGAGACATAACATTGGGGTATAGATGGTGGTTACTGGGAGCTGGGCACTCTAAAAATTTAGAAGTGTGAAGGCTCCTCCCCGTCTATGCCCCATCAGCCCCCTCAGTTTTAGAATTGTGCTGAGGGAGCCAGTCACATTTGGCTGGGCTCCAGCCAGTACTTAGTTTTTAATGTTTATTTTACTACGATTTAATTTTTTCTATTTAATATTAACCTCACGAGGAGTTCCCTGAGGCTCTCAGAATATTGAGTAATCAGCGGTTCCTTCATTAAAAGCAAAGAACAAATTTCTATGCCTCTACAAGTTTGCATGCGTTATACATAAACGTACTCATCCTATTGGGGGACACTGGAGACATTGGGTTATGGAGTGGATGCAGGAGTGCGGGTACTTTAAATTTTAAACCTGGTCTGGGCGGCAGAAGTTTTTATCTATGTTTCTCCTTCATCCACTAGGGGCCACTGGAGCGTAGTTACAATGGGGAATAGTAGGCAGTAATTGGGAGCTGGCACTTTAAAAATTTTCACACTGTGGCTAGCTCCTCCCCTACTATCTCCCCTCCAAGCCAGTCTTAGTTTAGTGCCCGAGGGAGCTGGTTCACTTGGGTTTAGCTGAAGAATTTTTCTTTTTTCTTTATTATTTTATTTTTTCTTACTTACACTCACAGATTGGCAGCTCTGCCACTGCCAGTCTGCACCGCGGGAGCTGCCGGCGGGGTCCCATCGCAGCTGCGTGCGGCTCGGGATGGGCCCCGGCTGAGGGAGACACTGAGCTCTCCTGAGTTGGCGGACACCGCTGCGTGCGGCGCGTGTCGCGGCCACTCCATCCAGCAGAAGATTCCGGCAGCAAGGCAGCGGTGAGTATCAAAAATGGCCGGACACCGCTGCGTGCGGCGAGTGTCGGGGCCGATCCACCAAGAACAGCAGCAGCAGTGGTGAGTGAGCTGTACTTTATTTGTGGTGGCTATTTATGTTTTTAGAGCAATGCACTGTTTATTGTTGTACAACCACTCCAGAAGGGCTCTCTGGGGCTGTAATGTACTGAGTGCTTCATTGTATTACCTGTTCCTCCTTATGGAGAAACAGACATGATGAATGGGGGAGGCTGAGTATGTGATTATACAGATCCCCTGCACAACTACGGGGTGTGTGTCATTCTGATATCAATCGCTTACTGAGGATCATAAGGCATTGTCTGTAAATTAGTGCGGCTCCCCCAGCTCTCCGGCGACTGTGGCCCATCTCCCCGCTCCCCCTGCACGGATCCCCGCTCAGCGCGACTCACAGAGCCGGCACAGGGATCCCGCTGGAGCGCAAAGCAAGTTTTAAATTTGGCGCCTTGTATGGAGGGGGCGGAGCTAAGTCCCGCTCTGTAGAGCGGGCTCAGCGTTCCCTGCTCCCCGGCGGCGACTCGCGCTCTGTACAGCGCAACACTCCCCGGCGGCGGCTCGCAGATACAGGGCTCTACTAGCTCTGTATAGCGGGCTCAACGCTCCCCGCTCCCCGCGGTGACTCGCAGGTCCAGAGGAGGGTACAGGGCGCTTCCCGCTTAGGTAAATATAGTTTTTAAATAAGGCGCCATAACCGGGGGGCGGAGCTAACTCCCGCTCTGTACAGCGGGCTCAGCGCTCTCCGCTCTCCGGCCACTGTTATAGTGTAATGGCCATTTATGTGAGGTTCATGCAATGGTGCTGGTGTGAATGTAATATAGTCAGCAGCACTAATCCAGTTATCCACTATATAGATTTTATCTCATAGAGAGGAGTTTCACTATGGCGGCCATTTCCTCCCTGCAGGGGAAACCTCTGCCACATCCAGGTACAGACCTGGGTTCATAGTTGCAGTGTCTCCTATAGCCTAGTGGGCTAATCTTGCATACTCAGAGACAAATAGAAATAAAGTCCCATGTATATTGGATGTTCAGTTATAAGAGTTTACATAGCTCCGCCTTGCCACATAACATTTCCCCCCAGCTTTTATCACTGGCTAACCGCCATTTGCGGTGACCATCCAGGTTCTCTTTCCCTTTATTATTCCTTTATGTCACTTGAAATTTGGGGAATGTGTGTGGCATCAGATAGTAGCGGGGACATCTGAACACAGGGACCAGGGTTGTGATCCCAACAAAAACCTGCTTTAAAGCTCCTATTCTGTCACTGCAGGTTATACCGCAGCTACGCATCTTTAATTCGTTCATATCATGTTAGGTGGGGATTGTGCGGGACAGCCATCTCTTCAGCCCTCAACGCAGGGCGGGGTGTTGCCTTCCCTTTATTTTTCCTTGGTGTCACTAGTTACTAATGCTATTTGGAATTTGGGAAGGAGTGTGAGACATCAGACAAATAGCGCGGTGGCTCAGTACGCTAGTAGCGGGTATCTGACCAGAGGTTTGAATCCAAAAAAAAAAAACTTTAAGGGGAGCTCCTATAGCCTAGGGCTAAGAACAGCGCAGCGCTAATGGTTCAGGTCTCCCCTGCTCCAGAAAGTTTATTTGAATCGTGTCGGTCACACATTATAGCACAGACCTTACATAGGGCTGTGTTTATTTAACCCACCTTTTTCTCCTTTCGTTTGTGTCACCTGGAATAGTCAAAGAATTCCCTCTTAGGTGTAAAATATGCGGTGGAGTCATCTGCTTAACCCTCCACGCACCTGCAGGACACTCCTGTTTGAACAGCTCAGATTATGCAGGTAATGTCACTCTTAACCAGAGACCTTGTACGTCATTTCACCTCTCCAGGTTTCTAAAGGAACCTTGCTAACCTTCCAGGTTACAATACTGATGATGTCTGTTTTCTGTGGAGTCTGAACCAGTGTCTCAGAATATCCAGGTGCATTATACAGCAGTTCGTCTGATACTGCAGGTAAAGGAGGCGGACACGTCAAGTACATCAGGCAGCGACTGGTCCAGTATCGGATGAGCGGGGCAGGCTCTGGTAGACACCCGAATACATAATTTCAGGTATCAAACAATGTTTGTTTTCCTATCCTTTCCCCGCAGATGGCAGAAAAAGGTATCAGTACCTCTCCAGGGTATACCCCTCGATGTATCGCCAGTCCAACAAGCTGCCGTTTTTTTCCCGAGGCAACCTTGCTCAGGGATCCATCGAACGCACATATACGGCAGCGGGGTTCTACCTTGTCCGGAGCAGGTAGGTTGTGGAACAATTGTCCTCTAGGTTACAGGATGTTTCGCAACAGGATCAATTGATACTTTGGTACGGTCAGAATCACGATTCTGCTTAATGTTCTTTGGAGGTCTTCACGTCTGCGGACTCGGAACCTGCATTTTCGCTTGGGCTGCGACAGTGACAGGCGAACATGAAATCCTAAGGGGCAGATGGTTCAAGGGAAGGAATTTTTTGCAGGATTTCTTAAACCTTTGGAGGTAAGTCCACTTTGCTTTCTCCTACTACTGCCCCAGCTCCAAGACAGACCTTTACCGGTCTTTCCTTTAGATTTTTCCGTGCCCTTTCAAGCTTTCGACTCCACACGGGCGATATCTCCGTCGCCAGGGGATCTCAGGGCAAAAAGCTGAAGCAGATGTTCAGCATCCTCGATCCAGTCTGATTTTAAGTCATCATATACACCTACTACAGGTCAAACCTTCCTACCACCTGGAGGGTCCCAGGGTAGGCGCATGTCGGGGTCCTACGGAGAGTACTGAGAAGGCCTGGGTGGTCACAGACAAAATTTTGGAGTACAACCGTCTCAAGAGTCAAGAGAGTCATACTGCAGTCGGCGCTCCATATGCTTCTAACCGCAAAGGATGTTGATCCCTATTTTTCAGATATCATTTGAATCAGGACAGTTCCCAGGCCTTTGTTTTCTTTTCACGTTCCGAAGCCTGTTGGCTCGGCCAGGCCTATTCTGGCCTTAGAATCCTTTCAGTCTGTGATTGCTAGTTTTGGACAAGATAGGGAGTTCTACGTGTCCCTTGTCTGCAGGGAGGCCTGTTTACTGATTTCCGTTGGGTTTCCTCATCTGGCTTCTCTCAGATTCGCATTACAGGATACTCATTTTCACCGTCAGTCCACTTCCATTCGGTCTCTCTTCCGCTCACACAGGGTTCAGGAAGATCACAGAATAAATCTTTCCCAAGGGCAGAAAGTACGTTGGTTCCCTAATGGGACAATCTACTGCTACTATCCCACTTTGTACATTAGGTGGCTTCTGAATATCCGGAGGATCCAGGAGCTTCTGGTTCAACACTGATCCAAAAAAAAAAAAAAAATTATGCTCCTCGTAGACGTTTCTCAGCACGGTCCGTCGAAGGATTTTTCCTTCCTCGGCACCAGGTACTCTGTTTCTTCAGTCAAGCTGCGACGCAATGAGTGGTCGCCTACATTCCCCTCTAAGCGGGGGACAACAATCTTCTTTCCACACACCGCCAGGTCAGACTCACGGGTGAGGGGACATTCCCCGGAGTTTTGTCAACTGGTCCGCTGTGGGCGGAGATTTCGGATCGACCTCAGGGCGTTCTGACTAACCCTTTACTACTCTCGGACGTGAGCTCTGGCGGCAGTAGCCGAGGATGCCCTCAGGGCTCCTGGGAGTTTTCTGGTTATTCTATCCTGCCTCCTTTTCTATTTCTACCTCTCTTTCGGTATCACAGGAGGGAAATATGCGTGCTAGTCCTCTCGGTGGCTCTGGTTGGGCCACGCATGACTTGAAGATACAGCTACACCTGTTGTCAGTAGAGGAGCCTTGGCTCCTACCTCGACTGGACTGTCTACTTCAACAGGGCCCCTTTTTTCTTTATTCAGTCTTACACTGGTTTCATTTAACCGTGTGACACTTCACGAGACCTCAGAAGGGACGAGTTCCCTAGTTCGGTTAGGCCTACTGGGCCCCGATTTCAGAAGTCGGTTACCTCTTCTCGCTTTTGCCACTTTTGGAAAACTGTATGGGACATACTAAGGATAAGAGGGGTTTTCCCCTTCTTTCAGTTACCATTCAGCCGTCATCTTTGGCTTCTCTGGGAGGTTTTGCTCCGCTGCGCTTCAAACCACATTGACCTGAATATTAGGACTCTGCCTTTTTCGGTTTTCTTCCAAAAGAGATTAGCCTGGCGGCCATAAGTTCGGGCTCTCTTTCAGGGAGTTCTCTATTGGCAACTCCCCTGGCTGAGCTTCGGCCTCAGCGATCGTTTCTTCCAAAGGGGATGTCTGTTTTTCATATAAACCTGACACTAGTGTTTTTCGGTCCTCTTTGACTGTTGTCAGGGCTCACCGACTCTCTCTACAGCGGTCCTAGGCTATTCGACGAAGGGCTTTTCTTCTTTGTTCTGTACGATGCTCCTGTACTAAATAGCCGGGGTCCCAGCATATGCTGGGCTGTTGGATACATCTGACCATCAGACAGTCTTCTTGGCGGTTGCTCAGGAGCCTCCGTTTTCCATTTCAGCGCACTTTACGCGCGTTGTGGGACCTTCGTGGGCAGCTGCCCGTGGGGTCTCCATGAATACTTTATGTTGGGCGGCTACTTGGTCGGACCGCCTTCCGTTTTGTCAAATTCTACAAGTTTGACACTTTTGTGGCCTCTGCATCACAGTATTGGCCGAGCGGTTTTACAGGACTCTCAGCGCTCTCCCACCCGTTTTGGGAGCTCTGGGACGTCCCCATTGTAACTACGCTCCAGTGGCCCCTAGTGGATGAAGGATAAATCAGGATTTTGGTACTTACCGATAAATCCCTTTCTCCGATTCCACAGGGGCCACTGGACGCCCGCCCAGCGCTGTTCCTCCTGGTTTTTTGCTTAACGGTTTGCAGATCACCACATGACTGCTTGTTGAGTTCGGGCTAGCCTGTTGTCTGTTAGGTTCTGTTCCAGGTTTGGTTTGTGTTATCCTGGTTTACAGGGCTTCATTAACCTCCTCTACCTTACGGTTTGTTTATTCCAGCTCTCCTCGGGCACAGTTTTACGTAGACTGGCTTGGAGGGGAGATAGTAGGGGAGGAGCTAGCCACAGTGTGAAAATTTTTAAAGTGCCAGCTCCCAATTACTGCCTACTATTCCCCATTGTAACTACGCTCCAGTGGCCCCTGTGGAATCGGAGAAAGGGATTTATCGGTAAGTACCAAAATCCTGATTGTTCGACTGTTTAGTATAGAAAACATTTACTTACATATAACTAAAATATTCCCTTGACTAATACATTCATCCGCTTATGTTTCTGTGCTCGCAGGAAACAGGATCTATGTCCTATTAACCCTTACAGTATGTAGAAAGAACATATTTAATTTACTAAACATACTAAGCTTACTTGTGTTTGTATATTAGGACAGGGTGTCCCCCTCCCCCCCCCCCCCCCCCTTACTGTTTAAATAAATAAAAAAATCCACCCATTTGTATATCACATAGATTCATCCTATTTGCAATATTTCACATTCTAGTTTAAAATTAAAACACGTTTCTTCTGTAAATATTGCCACTGAATGATCTGTACTGTTCAGTAATAAGAACGGGTGATGTTACAATTCTTGGAAGCAACCACTTGAGCTGGAGTTAAGCGGTGAGTGTGTTTGGATAAAGCTGGGTACACACTAGACGATTGTTTGAACGATGTGGACGATAGTGACACATCGTTACGACAATCGTCCAGTGAGTACGCACAATATTGTTAACGAATCGCGCCACTTTGGGTCGTTAACTAAATCGATTATCGTCCGACCATGCAGGTCAATCTGACGATATCATCAGAAACGGCATTTTCGGGGTTGTGCTTGGATAGTGTCACTGAACGATATTGTTAGCGATATCGTTCAGTGTGTATGCACTATGAGTCCAAGGGAAAACACTGACAATATCGCTCATGGAGCATATCACATAGTGTGTACCCAGCTTAAAGGCGGTATCCTATTAGTTGCAGTGAATTACCGCAGCTAAAGGATTGCCCCGGGGCTATCCTATTATGCCTGCATGCCGGCAGTTATCAGGCACGCAAAGCATAATGTCCAAAAAAAGCCCCTGGAGACCCGTTATCGGACGGAACAAATGGGCCAGCGATGGTATCACGGATCCCGTGTGTTATTGGGCGAGAGGTGATTTAACGTAAAAATTGGCTGGAATTGGATAGCCGATAACGCTATCGGGCTATTCAATTCCAGCCAATTTTTACGTTAAATCTCCTATATATAGCCCTCTATTACCGTGCGGTAAATCACCACACCTAATAGGATACCGACCTAAGTTTCTGCCAGCTTTACCTATCTGGGCGCTGCATTTTTTGCCCATTTCTCTATGCAGTAACATCAGCAGTGTCTCTCTAAAGTATTGTCAGGACACTCCTCCATTTCTTTTCTTTGCAGATATGTAAGCTAATACACTGGAGCTTTTGTTTGTTTTGGATCATTGCATTCCTGGAATATAAATCTTCTTCCATGTCCTAATGGCCTATTTATCATTCGCTGCAGTCAGGGCCCCAAAAATGTATCATTCCTTATCACGGCAAAGAGGAATTCATTTCATGGCTATTTATCTGTCTGCTTTTGCAGAAAAAAATGCCTGTCCTGGCAAAAAGAAGCTAGTAAAGTGATAGTGAAAGCAATTAATATAAGGCTGGGTTCGGGCACAGCTCGCCCCTAAAGCTACGTCTGTCCAGGGTCGGCGTGAAACACCAGCCAAACAAAGCCAGTGACCGATCACAGAATGAATGCATCTCAATGCAGTACTGTTTCCAGGAAATGACATTGTATATCAGACGTTGGCATTCTAATGGGTGAAATATAAGAAGGGAATTCTGCATTTTGGGCCTTATTCAGATTTGTTAGCAAACCAAAAAAGCACACTAATGGACAAATCCATGTGCACTGCGGGTGGGGCAGATGTAGCATGTAACACGGGCGAGTTAGATTTGGGCGGGGTGTGTTAACTGAAATCTAAATTGCAGTGTAAAAATCAAGCAGCCAGTATTTGCCCTGCACAGAAACAATATTACCACCCAAATCTAACTCTCTGCACTTGTTACATCTGCCCCACCTGCAGTGCACATGGTTTTGTCCATTAGTGTGCTTTTTTTTGTTAGGTAACAAACCTGAATTACCCCTTTTATCCATTCACAACCGAACCATAAATCCCATGGCTGACTCACCCTTAGTGGGGTCGGGCCACAGTAAACTACAAACTCCTGTTCTCACTATAAACAACCACATAAGCATGTTTCTCCCTCTATTTCAGGCTAATGATGGCATCAAAGTGCAGAAAGAAGACTGTGTGTATGTGGGAGGTAATGATCTCTGCTGTGTTTCCATGTTCTTTATATAAATTCGCAAATTCCAACTTTCCCAGTCTTCCATGAAGATAGGGCTATTGTGCGGACTAAACGGTCCTATCCGCCAAAGGCTTTTTCCAGATTCCATTTGAATCATTAAATTGATGTACCGGCTCTACTCCAGGATTGCCCATTGGATAAAGAGGGCTGTCTTCACCTTGGACGAGGTCAGGGCTCTTTGGATTTATGTCCACATGATTAAAGAGGAGCGCCAGACAATCTCTCTGTTCTTTATGACTCCAACAATGGGCCATACTCTAAGCAGACCGTAGCCCAGTGATTTACATTGGTCTTCCACCAGGATTACAATGGGCAGGCATGCCTGTTATGGAAATGCTAAGGGTGGGCACTTCATGGGCAGCAAAGCATGGGGCCTATGATAAGCAACTGTGCACTGCCACCACTTGGTCTTCCATTACCACATTCATTATATTATGTAGCTTTAATACTTCAGCATCCATGGATGCCAGTGTTGGGCATACTGTAAGGTGCTGCGCACTGCCTAGGGGCATTCCCACTCTTAGGGACAGCTTTAGGACCATTGAAGGAGATGATAGAATTTTTGTACTTGCAGTAAAATCTTTTCTCCGATCTTATGGGGACACTGGCGTCCCCACCTCATGCTTTTTTTTGTTCTGTTCTGGTTTTCGTCACTGTCCTCTTATGACGTCGTTTGGACATGAGTTTTTTTTCCCTCTAACTCTTCGGCTCTGGCCTTTTGGCAGCCAGTGATTTGTAAGTGGCCGAGCTCCTGAAACCACTCACCATACCCCACTGTGCCAGTGTCCCCCATGGAATGTGAGAATACAGTTTAACGCAGGTACAAAAATCCCATTTTTACATTTTGGAAATGAATGTAATGCAGCAGAGAAAGCGCACCACAAGGCTCTGCGCTACAAATTCAGCCCTCCTCTATGGAAGCTTAATTTCATCATGATATCCCAACAGAGTTATAGTGGAATGAGTAGGTTCCCCAGCAGCACAGAGTATATCAGGAGATTAATGAGGTGTCAGGGAGGAGAGGGCTGCATGTGACAGGGGCAGTGAAATGATGTGAGGAGGGGAATGGAGGCAACAGGAAGTCACAGACTGAGCGTTATATATAGTGGAATGAGCAGGGTCCTACAGCAGCACAGAGTATATCAGGAGACTAATGAGGTGTCAGGGAGGACAGAGCTGTATGTCACAGGGGCAGTGGCATGATGTGAGGAGGGGAATGGAGTCAGCAGGAAGTCACAGACTGAGCGTTTTATATAGTGGAATGAGCAGGGTCCTACAGCAGCACAGAGTATATCAGGAGACTAATGAGGTGTCAGGGAGGAGAGGGCTGCATGTGACAGTGGCAGTAACATGGTATGAGGAGCGGAATGGAGGCAGCAGGAAGCCACAGACTGAGAGTTATATAGTGGAAGTAGCAGGGTCCCCATCAGTACAGATTGGTTATGTGAAATTGCTATCAACCCAGTGCACACTCTGTAGTCTGCTGCCAAGTTGTGTAAAAGGTAGAGTTAACATTTAACCCTGACATACAAACCTTTTTAGTGCATTGTAATGCAACCACTTTTATGTGTTGGTCGCCACATTATCACGTTTTGTTCACATAGATGCTGCTGGACGACCTGCAAATTGGGCTCCCGACCGCAAGAAGAAGGATTTTTCTTGCGGTGACCGCTTGGTAAGACGTCACACAGTTGTGTATTAGATGACCAGTTACAATAAGTAGATGACAGCACTATAACTCTTGTATCACTCCGCAGTTCTCTCTGAATCTAGGCATAAAGTTCTACACTCCGGAGGAGTATTTCCTCGGCTGGAAGTCGGCTCCTTTCCAGCTTCCTACCTTTGACCCGGTGAGTCTAAATGAAAATTCAGAGCTTATTTAGGGATGTAGTTAATATCCCGGTGGTCAGGATTCCGGCAGTCAGAATACAGACACCAGGATCCCGACCGCCGAGAATGCCGACAGCTGCGCCAGGGCTATTCCCACTAGTGGTTGTCCTCGACACCCATAGAGTGGGAATAGAACCTGTGGCGAGTGTAGCAAGCCACCAAGCCCGCAAGGGGCTTTCTATCGCTCGCCCCGCTGCCGGTATCCTGGCGTTGGTATTCCGGCCGCCGGGATTCCATACACAACCCCTTATTTATGCTACTGACATCTTTTTCCTATAGTCTTGTTATGATTGCTTATTACGTGACAGAAATCCAAAAAGGGTAACTGGGCACATGGGCAAACCATGCGGCGATACAAGGTGTGCAAATGTATTTATTTAGCTGCATGCAGGTTAAACACTGGCTGCTTTTGCATGCAGCCCACAAATGCTGTGCAGCTTCTTTTTACACTGCAGTTTAGATTTGAGTTTGGACACGCCCCTCCCAACTCTAAATCTCCCTGCACACCTTACATCTGCCCCACCTGCTCTCAGCGCTTCTATAAATGTTCTTACTTACGTTCTATCTGTTTGTTCAACAGAGGACTCTGGATCCGAGTGTCCCGCTCTATGAGCCTGCATCCTCCACTCTAGTCTCCGCTTCCCCTGAGGTGGTAGTGGCTGTTGGATACCCAGGAGGTAATCTTTACTTGTTACTACACATTGGGCAATGCCAAGTGTCACCTCCTTTGACAGCATTGGAATCAGCATTAATAAGGAAGAAATATCGGGCCTCATTCACAAGCACTCAATGTATTGCGCAAAACTCGTGCCCAAAGTATTGTTCAGTTTTGCCTCCTCTATGGCGTAAACTAGTCATGAGTGTGAGATGACATATTACACCTGTCTATATTACAATGGTCTCTTTAGAGCATTTCCCAGCCCCTTCACCTGATTTCACTTGTCCCGCTCTATAAACTGAAATCCACATTTTTGCTCCGCAACATTAGGTGCATTTTGCTCCTTCTGTGTCATGTGCATGCTTCGTCCTCGTTCTGGCCGCAGGTGCACATCTGCATAGGAGTTTGTGCTGCGCATCGACTGTTTTGCCCTTTATACTTGAGGCCCCTTGTTCCTGTTATTTGGGTGATCGGTTCCGCCCAGGGCCCCCTCCCCCGTCGGCATTCCGCCACCAGGATCCCCAGCAGCGGAAACGCATACCCAACCCGGCTGTACTATAAAAACAATTCTCTACTTTGTTCTTGTGCATGCTCCACATTTATTAGCATTTAAAGTAGTTCATTTATATCCCCCAGTTTTAGCCATCTTCTACTGTTGGTTAGATACACTCTCTAAAAAGGTGTACCTAACGTTACCTGCAAGGGAAGATTCTCTGTGGGGGGTGAGGGTGGGGCGGTTGGGAGATAACCCATTCAGGTCACTGTTTCCTGTGATGACGATGGTTTAAAAATCATTGGTGCAAACAGCCCATGGTAAAAGATAGGCAAGACCTTATACGTTACAAAAATATATTACCTATCATTTAATAAAATAAAAAGCCCCCAAAGAGATTTTGGCTTTTTTTTTATTTTTTTATTTTTTTATTTTTTATAGATATTGGCATTACCTCATTACAAACACAAGAGAATTCTTTTTAATTTCCATTGTCTGTAATCAACACCATTAATAGTACTGAAAAGATTTTAACTGTGCGTATCCCTGGTAATGTGCTTTTGATGCGGCTCCAGAAACATTTGCAGTGCATTATATTAGTCGCTGTTGATTAAAAGTTATTACTCCGGAGCTGACAGCCTGCCACCAGACCTGCTTAGTGTCTCCTCTCTCGAGCTGTGATTGCATTGGCCCTTACATTTCATGACATCAGACGCTGTGTTGTTACAAGCCGGGATGTTGCACAGAATATCTATGATGTAATGACATCTCAATCTGGGCTGTGAGCCAGCTATGAGGTATATCTTAAAAACGCCATTATTTATAAAATATTGACAGGTTTGTTGGAGATGGTAATTGGTTATTAAATTACCCTTTCACGGCTCGTTTACACCTTTACAACTGGTATAGCATTTCAGATCTGTTTTTCATGTCTTATTCATCTGAACAATGCAGCACTCACTGTCAGTGTGAATGTGGGAAGTCAGAAATATTCACTGATTTATTGTGTATTTGCAGCTGGTAAATCTTCGTTTGTGAAAGAACATCTGGTGCCAAAAGGCTATGTGTTCGCCAACAGGGTAAGGAGATGGGAAGAGAGAGAATCCGTTGTACCATTTGGAGAAGTCTGGTATTTTTTGGCATTACTGTATTTTCAGAACAGGCTGAGCAAGTATTGTTAGGTGGGGTTGCGGCTGCGTTACTGGCGGTCGGGATCCGGCGGTCAGTATTTTGAGGCTTCGTGATGCAAGGGGAGTTATTGCGACAGTCGGTCTCCTGACCACATCTCGTTAGGTGTTGGGACTTTATTATAATAATAGGCTTATTAAGTACTGCAAGTATAGTCACCATGTGTAAGCTTACAGCTTGTCCCTCATCTTCAGTTTGTCACTAGACTTCCATTATTATCGTAGTAGTGGATATCGGTGTTATATTCATCCAGGGACCTGTCTGACATGTGGCCTATGTTATAGGATACACTAGGAACATGGCAGAAGTGCGTGGCAGCCTGCGAAGAAGCACTGCAGAACGGCAAGAGTATTGTCATCGATAATACTAACCCTGATGTGGAATCTCGCAGCCGGTGAGTGAGAGCAGCAAAACGCGACATATTCAGGATTTACCAGGTCTGTGTTTACTAGACTTCATACAGGCCTCCTAGCCATAGCGATGTTAGAGGACTGTCCTCTGCTGTCTGGATCTGAGGGGAGCCTCAGCATAAGTATTTTTTATTGTATTTTATTTATTCTGGTAAAAACATCTCGCACTTCAGCATGTTCTGTTCCAGTGTTAGGTTATGATGATATACCCACCTGAATAACCACCTGGAAAATGTGTTTTGTCACGGTGTAGTATAATTTGTTTTTCTGTTGCGTATTTTCCAGTTCTAGCCTACCACTGTTATTCCCTTAGTATTGGAGCAGCCATACATTACACTCCATACATTATTATGTACGCCGTTTCAGGAGCTTACTGGAGTAGAATACAATTGAGATAGTTGCGAGTGTGGGGAGGGGGCGGTGATATAGAACCTAGTAAAATTCCTGCTCCAAATAAAAAAAAATGTCCTCCCGTTATATTGGATACATTGGGATACATTCTGAGGGGTGGTCTTCAGTTTGCCGACTGTCAGGATCCTGGCGCACAGTATACTGGCGCCGGAATCCCGACAGCCGGCATACCGACACTTTTTCTCCCTCTTGGGGGTCCACGACCCCCCTGGAGGGAGAATGGATAGCACCACCGTACCCACAGCGCGGCGAGTGCAGCTGTCGGTATACCGGCGGTCGGGATTCCGGCTCCGGTATGCTGGCCGCCGGCATTCCCTACTACACCCATTCTGAGTTGGATGTATATAAGGAAGCGGACACATTTAATGATTCTATCCCATCTGCACATGTGGCTTACGCTGGAAACATGATCTGATTTCATTTTATGAAATGTAAATAGATGTTTTATTGAGCGTTCCCCCTTCTAAGCATGTCACCCTCCCGTGTATTAGCATGTGTGATGTGCAATGTCTGCTCATGGGAGTACTCACATTTCCTATCTCCTCTGTACATTAGACAGCACTATCCGCTGCCTGCCAGACATTAGTTTCTCCAGGTAGGCCGTCCTGTTATGTAGCGCAAACATTGCCCAGAATGCTCTGCTTCATGCCAGTCCCAGAGTTTGATAGTCAGTCATGTTTGCTGCATGACCAGCTGGGACATGGGGAAACTAGAGTGGTCATTCCGAGTTATTCGCTCACTAGCTGTTTTTAGCAGCCATGCAAACGCTATGCCGCCGCCCACTGGGAGTGTATTTTAGCTTAGCAGGAGTGCGAACGAAAGGATCGCAGAACGGCTACAAAATAATTTTGTGCAGTTTCAGAGTAGCTTCAGACCTACTCAGCGCTTACGATCACTTCAGACTATTCAGTTCCTGTTTTGACGTCACAAACACGCCCTGTGTTCGGCCAGCCACGCCTGCGTTTTTCCTGGCACGCCTGTGTTTTTCCAAACACTCCCTGAAAACGGTCAGTTGACACCCAGAAACACCCTCTTCCTGTCAATCACTCTGCGGCCAGCAGTGCGACTGAAAAGCTTCGCTAGACCTTGTGTGAAACTACATCGTTCTTTGTAATAGTACGACGCGCGTGCGCATTGCGCCGCATGCGCAGAAGTGCCTTTTTCTCTGACGTCCTAGTGGATGCTGGGACTCCGTAAGGACCATGGGGAATAGCGGCTCCGCAGGAGACAGGGCACAAGAATAAAAGCTTTAGGATCAGGTAGTGTGCACTGGCTCCTCCCCCTATGACCCTCCTCCAAGCCTCAGTTAGATTTTTGTGCCCGAACGAGAAGGGTGCATGCTAGGTGGCTCTCCTGAGCTGCTTAGAATAAAAGTATATTTTAGGTTTTTTTATTTTCAGTGAGTCCTGCTGGCAACAGGCTCACTGCATCGTGGGACTAAGGGGAGAAGAAACGGACTCACCTGCGTGCAGAGTGGATCGGGTTTCTTAGGCTACTGGACATTAGCTCCAGAGGGACGATCACAGGTTCAGCCTGGATGGGTCCCGGAGCCGCGCCGCCGGCCCCCTTACAGAGCCAGAAGAGCGAAGAGGTCCGGTGAAATCGGCGGCAGAAGACGATCCTGTCTTCAGACTAAGGTAGCGCACAGCACCGCAGCTGTGCGCCATTGCTCTCAGCACACTTCACACTCCGGTCACTGAGGGTGCAGGGCGCTGGGGGGGAGCGCCCTGAGACGCAATATAACAGATAATACCTTAGGTTGGCTAAAGAATACATCACATATAGCTCTTGGGCTATATGGATGTATTTTAACCCCTGCCATTTTTTACAGAAAAAGCGGGAGATAAGGACGTCGTGAAGGGGCGGAGCCTATCTCCTCAGCACACAAGCGCCATTTTCCCTCACAGCTCCGCTGGAAGGACGGCTCCCTGACTCTCCCCTGCAGACTTGCTACTGAATCAGGGTAAAAAAGAGAAGGGGGGGCACTATTGGCAGCTAAAAACTATACAGCAGCTATAAGGGAATAACACTTATATAAGGTTATCCCTGTATATATATATAGCGCTTGGTGTGTGCTGGCAGACTCTCCCTCTGTCTCTCCAAAGGGCTTGTGGGGTCCTGTCCTCTATCAGAGCATTCCCGGTGTGTGTGCTGTGTGTCGGTACGTGTGTGTCGACATGTATGAGGAGGAAAATGATGTGGAGGCGGAGCAATTGCCTGGGTTAGTGATGTCACCTCCTAGGGAGTCGACACCTGACTGGATGATCGTATTTAAAGAATTAAGTGATAATGTCAGCACTTTGCAAAGAACGGTTGATGACATGAGACAGCCGGCAAATCAATTAGTGCCTGTCCAGGCGTCTCAGACACCGTCAGGGGCCCTAAAACGCCCGTTACCTCAGTGGGTCGACACAGACCCAGACACAGATACTGAGTCTAGTGTCGACGGTGAGGAGACAAACGTAATGTCCAGTAGGGCCACGCGTTACATGATCACGGCAATGAAGGAAGCGTTGAACATTTCTGACACTACAAGTACCACAAAGAAGGGTATTATGTGGGGTGTGAAAAAACTACCAATAGTTTTCCCTGAGTCAGATGAGTTAAATGAGGTGTGTGATAAAGCGTGGGTTTCCCCCGCCAAAAAACTGCTAATTTCTAAAAAATTATTGGCACTATATCCTTTCCCGTTAGAGGTTAGGACACGTTGGGAAACACCCCCTAGGGTAGATAAGGCGCTCACACGTTTATCAAAACAAGTAGCGTTACCGTCTCCTGATACGGCCACCCTCAAAGAACCAGCAGATAGAAGGCTGGAAAATATTCTTAAAAGTATATACACACATACTGGTGTTATACTGCGACCAGCAATCGCTTCAGCCTGGATGTGCAGTGCTGGCGTCGCGTGGTCGGATTCCCTGACTGAAAATATTGATACCCTGGATAGGGACAATATACCGTTAACTATAGAGCATTTGAAGGATGCATTACTATATATGCGTGATGCACAGAGGGATATTTGCACCCTGGCATCAAGAGTAAGTGCTATGTCCATTTCTGCCAGAAGAGCGTTATGGACGCGACAGTGGTCAGGAGATGCGGATTCCAAACGACATATGGAAGTATTGCCGTATAAAGGGGAGGAGTTATTTGGGGCTGGTCTATCGGACCTGGTGGCCACGGCAACGGCTGGAAAATCCACCTTTTTACCCCAGGTCACTTCACATCAGCAGAAAAAGACACCGTCTTTTCAAACTCAGTCCTTTCGTTCCCATAAGTACAAGCGAGCTAAAGGCCATTCCTTCCTGCCCCGGGGCAGAGGAAGGGGATAAAGACTGCACCATGCAGCCGCTTCCCAGGAGCAGAAGCCCTCCCCTGCTTCTGCCAAGTCTTCAGCATGACGCTGGGGCTTTACAAGCAGACTCAGACATGGTGGGGGCCCGTCTCAAGAATTTCAACGCGCAGTGGGCTCACTCGCAAGTGGACCCCTGGATTCTACAGGTGGTATCGCAGGGGTACAAACTGGAATTCGAGGCGTTTCCCCCTCGCCGGTTCCTGAAGTCTGCTCTACCAAAGTCTCCCTCCGACAGGGAGGCAGTTTTGGAAGCCATTCACAAGCTGTATTCCCAGCAGGTGATAATCAAGGTACCCCTCCTACAACAGGGAAAGGGGTATTATTCCACGCTGTTTGTGGTACCGAAGCCGGACGGCTCGGTGAGACCAATTTTAAATCTGAAATCCCTGAACACTTACATAAAGAGGTTCAAATTCAAGATGGAATCACTCAGAGCGGTGATAGCAAACCTGGAAGAAGGGGACTATATGGTGTCTCTGGACATCAAGGATGCTTATCTCCACGTCCCAATCTACCCGTCTCACCAAGGGTACCTCAGGTTTGTAGTACAAAACTGTCATTATCAGTTTCAGACGCTGCCGTTTGGGTTGTCCACGGCACCTCGGGTCTTTACCAAGGTAATGGCCGAAATGATGATTCTTCTTCGAAGAAAAGGCATCTTAATTATCCCTTACTTGGACGATCTCCTGATAAGGGCAAGGTCCAGGGAACAGTTAGAAGTCGGAGTAGCACTATCTCAGGTAGTGTTACGTCAGCACGGGTGGATCCTAAATATTCCAAAATCGCAGCGGATTCCAACGACACGTCTACTGTTCCTAGGAATGATTCTGGACACAGTCCAGAAAAAGGTGTTTCTCCCGGAGAAGAAGGCCAGGGAGTTATCCGAGCTAGTCAGGAACCTCCTAAAACCAGGCCAGGTGTCAGTGCATCAGTGCACGAGGGTCCTGGGAAAAATGGTGGCTTCTTACGAAGCAATTCCATTCGGAAGATTCCATGCAAGAACGTTTCAGTGGGATCTACTGGACAAATGGTCCGGATCGCATCTTCAGATGCATCAGCGGATAACCCTGTCGACAAGGACAAGGGTGTCTCTTCTGTGGTGGCTGCAGAGTGCTCATCTACTAGAGGGCCGCAGATTTTGCATTCAGGATTGGGTCCTGGTGACCACGGACGCCAGCCTGAGAGGCTGGGGGGCAGTCACACAGGGAAAAAAATTCCAGGGCTTGTGGTCAAGCATGGAAACATCTCTTCATATAAACATTCTGGAACTAAGGGCCATTTACAATGCCCTAAGTCAAGCGAAACCCCTGCTTCAGGGTCAGGCGGTATTGATCCAATCGGACAACATCACGTCAGTCGCCCACGTAAACAGACAGGGCGGCACGAGAAGCAGGAGGGCAATGGCAGAAGCTGCAAGGATTCTTCGCTGGGCGGAAAATCATGTGATAGCTCTGTCAGCAGTGTTCATTCCGGGAGTGGACAACTGGGAAGCAGACTTCCTCAGCAGACACGACCTTCACCCGGGAGAGTGGGGACTTCACCCAGAAGTCTTCCACCTGATTGTAAACCGTTGGGAAAAACCAAAGGTGGACATGATGGCGTCACGTCTAAACAAAAAACTAGACAGATATTGCGCCAGGTCAAGGGACCCTCAGGCAATAGCGGTGGACGCTCTGGTGACACCGTGGGTGTACCAGTCAGTGTATGTGTTCCCTCCTCTGCCTCTCATACCAAAAGTACTGAGAATCATAAGAAGGAGAGGAGTAAGAACGATACTCGTGGTTCCGGATTGGCCAAGAAGGACTTGGTACCCGGAACTTCAAGAGATGCTCACGGAAGACCCGTGGCCTCTACCTCTAAGAAAGGACCTGCTCCAGCAGGGGCCTTGTCTGTTCCAAGACTTAACGCGGCTGCGTTTGACGGCATGGCGGTTGAACGCCGGATCCTGAAGGAAAAAGGCATTCCAGATGAAGTCATCCCTACCCTGGTCAAAGCCAGGAAGGATGTAACCGCAAAACATTATCACCGCATTTGGCGAAAATATGTTGCGTGGTGTGAGGCCAAGAAGGCCCCTACAGAGGAATTTCAACTGGGTTGTTTCCTCCATTTCCTGCAAACAGGACTGTCTATGGGCCTAAAATTAGGGTCCATTAAGGTTCAAATTTCGGCCCTGTCGATTTTCTTCCAGAAAGAACTGGCTTCAGTACCTGAAGTTCAGACATTTGTAAAAGGGGTACTGCATATACAACCTCCTTTTGTGCCTCCAGTGGCACCTTGGGATCTCAATGTTGTTTTGAGGTTCCTTAAGTCACATTGGTTTGAACCACTCACCACTGTGGACTTAAAATATCTCACATGGAAGGTGATGATGCTGTTAGCCCTGGCTTCAGCCAGGCGTGTGTCAGAATTGGCGGCTTTATCATATAAAAGCCCTTACGTAATTTTTCATTCTGACAGGGCAGAATTGAGGACTCGTCCTCAATTTCTCCCTAAGGTGGTTTCTGCTTTTCACATGAACCAACCTATTGTGGTGCCTGCGGCTACTAGGGACTTGGAGGACTCCAAGTTACTTGACGTTGTCAGGGCCCTGAAAATATATGTTTCCAGGACGGCTGGAGTCAGAAAGTCTGACTCGCTGTTTATCCTGTATGCACCCAACAAGCTGGGTGCTCCTGCTTCTAAGCAGACTATTGCTCGTTGGATTTGTAGTACAATTCAGCTTGCACATTCTGTGGCAGGCCTGCCACAGCCAAAATCTGTAAAAGCCCATTCCACAAGGAAAGTGGGCTCATCTTGGGCGGCTGCCCGAGGGGTCTCGGCTTTACAACTTTGCCGAGCAGCTACTTGGTCAGGGGCAAACACGTTTGCTAAATTCTACAAATTTGATACCCTGGCTGAGGAGGACCTGGAGTTCTCTCATTCGGTGCTGCAGAGTCATCCGCACTCTCCCGCCCGTTTGGGAGCTTTGGTATAATCCCCATGGTACTTACGGAGTCCCAGCATCCACTAGGACGTCAGAGAAAATAAGATTTTACTTACCGATAAATCTATTTCTCGTAGTCCGTAGTGGATGCTGGGCGCCCATCCCAAGTGCGGATTGTCTGCAATACTTGTACATAGTTATTGTTAACTAAATCGGGTTATTGTTGTTGTGAGCCATCTTTTCAGAGGCTCCTTCTGTTATCATGCTGTTAACTGGGTTAAGATCACAGGTTGTACGGTGTGATTGGTGTGGCTGGTATGAGTCTTACCCGGGATTCAATATCCTTCCTGATTATGTACGCTCGTCCGGGCACAGTATCCTAACTGAGGCTTGGAGGAGGGTCATAGGGGGAGGAGCCAGTGCACACCACCTGATCCTAAAGCTTTTATTCTTGTGCCCTGTCTCCTGCGGAGCCGCTATTCCCCATGGTCCTTACGGAGTCCCAGCATCCACTACGGACTACGAGAAATAGATTTATCGGTAAGTAAAATCTTATTTTTTGCCTCATCTTTGCTTGCGAACGAAAGCAGCTAGCGATCAACTCTGAATGACCCCCTAAATCCGATGGATCAAATGAATGTCGGCCACGTGGCATTCAGTACTGTGAAATGGAAAACACAAGCTGAATTCTCCCATTGGCAAACATGTTTTTCATGCTCCTATTGTAAGGACTCTGGAAGTTGTCTTTCTGGCTCCAGTCGTCCGAGTGCATAGACTGATCACATGTGAAGGGCGATTCAAGTGGAAATATTTTATGAGCTAGACTGCTTTGGGAGGGTGTCTTGCTTCAGGCAGCACATAACATTAGGTCAGCAGGACTGTACTAAGGACCACGGATTCGGTGATGGTGATAACAGTAGTGTCACACACCGGTAAGTGATGCAGCAGATGAAGGACTAGAATCTACCTTTAATTAATTTGGTGGTCGAGGTTTTAGCTTTGCGTTCCCAAATCTGTCGGACTGTCTTTCCTGCACAGTTCGAGTGGCCCCAACTTTATAATCCTTCAAAAGCGGACTCAAGACTTTCCTGTTTCTCACGCGTTTCACTAATGTCCCTTTAGTTCCTAATAAAAATTAGAACCTAATGTTTAGTTCTCATTTCTGTTCTTTTTGTATCTTGCGTTCTTTAAATGCAAACTTAAAACACGTTGAGTCCTGTTGGGGGGAAAAGTGCTATATAAATAACATTATTATTACATTCTGGTTACATTTCAGGTACATCTCTTGTGCGCAAAAAGCGGGCGTTCCGGCCCGTTGTTTCCTCTTCACCGCCACTATTGAGGTGGCCAAGCACAACAATCGGGTGAGTGGGAAGCCCTCCTCTAGGGAATACTATACCCTACAGTCTGTAGCGCATCCCTGTAACCATGTGTTGTTTGCAGTTCCGGGAGATGACCAGCAAAGGACACGTATCCGTAAATGACATGGTCATCAATAGCTACAAGTAAGTGTTCCATGATCTTCCATTCTGATAAGACACTGACTCTTTCACATACATATGTGTGAGCTTTATTACTAGTACTCTTATTTAAACCAACTTAAGGTGATGACAGCCAGTCTATATCTAGTAGGTCTAAAAACCTATTAGTGTAAGCTATGACACCCCCTGCCCCCTTCCACCCCCCCCCCCCCCCCCCCGCCCTTCCCTTTCATGTTCAGTGCAGCCAGTGCTGGCAGACCCTTTGTGGCTTATTTATCATTTCTGATGATGGGCCGTAACCATTAGCAATCAGTTATCTAGCATATGTTTCCTATCTTTTGGCTGCACTGGGTTACAGGACAGAATTACTCTTTGGGCTGTTATTAAATAAGCCCTTTAGGATTTAGCAGCATGCAATGAGTATTTACATTATAAAAATAAGAATTTACTTACCGATAATTCTATTTCTCGGAGTCCGTAGTGGATGCTGGGGTTCCTGAAAGGACCATGGGGAATAGCGGCTCCGCAGGAGACAGGGCACAAAAAAGTAAAGCTTTTACCAGATCAGGTGGTGTGCACTGGCTCCTCCCCCTATGACCCTCCTCCAGACTCCAGTTAGGTACTGTGCCCGGACGAGCGTACACAATAAGGGAGGCAATTTGAATCCCGGGTAAGACTCATACCAGCCACACCAATCACACCGTACAACTTGTGATCTAAACCCAGTTAACAGTATGATAACAGAAAGAGCCTCTTAAAGATGGCTCCTTAACAATATAACCCGAATTTGTTAACAATAACTATGTACAGTATTGCAGATAATCCGCACTTGGGATGGGCGCCCAGCATCCACTACGGACTCCGAGAAATAGAATTATCGGTAAGTAAATTCTTATTTTCTCTATCGTCCTAAGTGGATGCTGGGGTTCCTGAAAGGACCATGGGGATTATACCAAAGCTCCCAAACGGGCGGGAGAGTGCGGATGACTCTGCAGCACCGAATGAGAGAATTCCAAGTCCTCTTTTGCCAGGGTATCAAATTTGTAGAATTTTACAAACGTGTTTTCCCCCGACCACGTAGCTGCTCGACAGAATTGTAATGCCGAGACCCCTCGGGCAGCCGCCCAAGATGAGCCCACCTTCCTTGTGGAATGGGCCTTAACAGATTTAGGCTGTGGCAGGCCTGCCACAGAATGAGCAAGTTGAATTGTGTTACAAATCCAACGAGCAATCGTCTGCTTAGAAGCAGGGGCACCCAACTTGTTGGGTGCATATAGTATCAACAGCGAGTCAGATTTTCTGACTTCAGCCGTCCTTGAAATGTATATTTTTAAGGCTCTGACAACGTCCAACAACTTGGAGTCCTCCAAGTCGCCAGTGGCCGCAGGCACCACAATAGGTTGGTTCAGGTGAAACGCTGATACCACCTTAGGGAGAAAATGCGGACGAGTCCTCAGTTCTGCCCTATCCGAATGGAAGATTAGATAAGGGCTTTTATAAGATAAAGCCGCCAATTCAGATACTCTCCTGGCGGAAGCCAGGGCCAGTAACATAGTCACTTTCCATGTGAGATATTTAAAATCCACCTTTTTCAATGGTTCAAACCAATGGGATTTGAGGAAATCTAAAACTACATTTAGATCCCACGGTGCCACCGGAGGCACCACAGGAGGCTGTATATGCAGTACTCCTTTAACAAAAGTCTGTACCTCAGGAACTGAGGCCAATTCTTTTTGGAAGAATATTGACAGGGCCGAAATTTGAACCTTAATAGATCTCAATTTGAGACCCATAGACAATCCTGATTGTAGGAAATGTAGGAAACGACCCAGTTGAAATTCCTCCGTCGGAACACTCCGATCCTCGCACCACGCGACATATTTTCGCCAAATGCGGTGATAATGTTTCGCGGTGACTTCCTTCCTTGCCTTAATCAAGGTAGGAATGACTTCTTCTGGAATGCCTTTCCCTTTTAGGATCTGGCGTTCAACCGCCATGCCGTCAAACGCAGCCGCGGTAAGTCTTGAAAGAGACAGGGACCCTGTTGTAGCAGGTCCCTTCTCAGAAGTAGAGGGCACGGGTCGTCCGTGACCAACTCTTGAAGTTCCGGGTACCAAGTCCTTCTTGGCCAATCCGGAGCCACTAGTATTGTTCTTACTCCTCCTCACCGTATAATCTTCAATACCTTTGGTATGAGAGGCAGAGGAGGAAACACATATACTGATTTGTACACCCAAGGTGTTACCAGTGCGTCCACAGCTATTGCCTGTGGATCTCTTGACCTGGCGCAATACTTGTCCAGTTTCTTGTTGAGGCGAGACGCCATCATGTCTACCATTGGTCTTTCCCAACAGTTTATTAGCATGTGGAAGACTTCTGGATGAAGACCCCCCTCTCCCGGGTGAATATCGTGTCTGCTGAGGAAGTCTGCTTCCCAGTTGTCCACGCCCGGGAAGAACACTGCTGACAGTGCTATTACGTGATTCTCCGCCCAGCGAAGAATCTTGGCAGCTTCTGCCATTGCACTCCTGCTTCTTGTGCCGCCCTGTCTGTTTACATGGGCGACCGCCGTGATGTTGTCCGACTGAATCAACACCGGTTTTCCTTGCAGGAGTGGTTCCGCCTGGCTTAGAGCATTTTAGATTGCTCTTAGTACCAGAATGTTTATGTGAAGAGACTTTTCCAGGTTCGTCCATACCCCCTGGAAGTTTCTTCCTTGTGTGACTGCTCCCCAACCTCTCAGGCTGGCGTCCGTGGTCACCAGGATCAAATCCTGTATGCCGAATCTGCGGCCCTCCAATAGATGAGCCTTTTGCAACCACCACAGAAGATATACCCTTGTCCTTGGCGACAGGGTTATTCGCAGGTGCATCTGAGGATGCGACCCTGACCATTTGTCCAACAGATCCCTTTGGAAAATTCTTGCATGGAATCTGCCGAATGGAATTGCTTCGTAAAAAGCCACCATTTTTCCCAGGACTCTTGTGCATTGATGTACAGACACCTTTCCTGGTTTTAGGAGGTTCCTGACAGGTCGGATAACTCCTTGGCTTTTTCCTCGGGAAGAAAAACCTTTTTCTGAACCGTGTCCAGAATCATCCCTAGGAACAGCAGACGTATCGTCGGAAAACAGCTGCGATTCTTGGAATATTTAGAATCCAGTCGTGCCGTCGAAGAACTACTTTAGATAGTGCTCTTCCGACCTCCAACTGTTCTCTGGAACTTGCCCTTTTTAGGTCGTGCAAGTAAGGGATAATTTAGATGCCTTTTTTCTTTGAAGAAACATCTTTTCGGCCATTACCTTGGTAAAAAGGCCCGGGGTGCCGTGGATAATTCAAACGGCATCGTCTGAAACTGATATTGACAGTTCTGTACCACGAACCAGAGGTACCCTTGATGAGAAGGACAAAATTTGGACATGGAGGTAATCCTTGATGTCCAGGGACACCATATAGTCCCCTTTTTTCCGGTTCGCTATCACTGCTCTGAGTGACTTTATCTCGATTTGAACCTTTTATGTAAGTGTTCAAAACATTTTAGATTTAGACTATGTGTCACCAAGCCGTCTGGCTTCAGTACCACAATATAGTGTGGAAAAATAATACCCTTTTCCTTGTCGTAGGAGGGGTACTTTGATTATCACCTGCTGGATATACAGCTTGTGAATTGTTTCCAATGCTGCCTCCCTGTCGGAGGGAGCCGTTGGTAAAGCAGACTTCAGGAACCTGCGAGGAGAAGATGTCTCGACTCTCCAATCTTTACCCCTGGGATAATACTCGTACGATCTAGGGGTCAACTTGCGAGTGATCCCACTGCGCCATGAGACTCTTGAGACTACCCCCCCACCTTGAGTCCGCTTGCACGGCCCCAGCGTCATGCTGAGGACTTGGCAGACGCGGTGGAGGGCTTCTTTTCCTGGGAAAGGGCTGCCTGCTGCAGTCTACTTCCCTTACCTCTATGTCTGGGCAGATATGACTGGCCTTTTGCCTGCATGCCCTCATGGGAAAGGAAAGATTGAGGCTGAAAAGACGGTGTCTTTTTTAGCTGAGATGTAACTTGGGGTAAAAAAGGTTGGATTTCCCAGCTGTTGCTGTGGTCCCCAGGTCCGATGGACCGACCCCCAAATAACTCCTTCCCTTTATACAGCAATACTTCCATCTGCCGTATGGGATCTGTATCACCTGACCACTGTCGTGTCCCTGACATCTTCTGGGAGATATGGACAACGCACTTATCTTGATGCCAGAGAGCAAATATCCCTCTGTGCATCTCACATACATATATATAGAATGCATCCTATTAAATGCTCTACATGAATAAAATATTTTCAGTCAGGGAATCCGACCAAGCCAACCCAGCACTGCATCTCCAGGCTGATGGCGATCGCTGGTCGCAGTATAACCACCGTATGTGTGTATATACTTTTTAGGATATTTTTCCAGCTTCCTATCAGCTGGCTCCTTGAGGGCGGCCGTATCTGGAGACGGTAACGCCACTTGATAAGCGTGTGAGCGCCTTATCACCCTAAGGGGTGTTTCCCAACGTACCCTAATTTCTGGCGGGAAAGGGTATAACGCCAATATTTGCTATCGGGGTAACCCTACGCATCATCACACACTTCATTTTATTTTATCTGATTCAGGAAAAACTACAGGTAGTTTTTTCCACTCCCACATAATACCCTTTCTTGTGGTACTTGTAGTATCAGAAACACGTAACACCTCCTTCATTGCCCTTAACGTGTGGCCCTAATGAGAAATACGTTTGTTTATTCACCGTCGACACTGTATTCAGTGTCCGTGTCTGTGTCTGTGTCGACCGACTGAGGTAAATGGGCGTTTTTAAAACCCCTGACGGTGTTTCTGAGACGCCTGGACCGGTCCTAATAGATTGTCGGCCGTCTCATGTCGTCAACCGACCTTGCAGCGTGTTGACATTCTCACGTAATTCTCTAAATAAGCCATCCATTCCGGTGTCGACTCCCTAGAGAGTGACATCACCATTACAGGCAATTTCTCCGCCTCCTCACCAACATCGTCCTCATACATGTCGACACACACGTACCGACACACAGCACACACACCGGGAATGCTCTGACAGAGGACAGGACCCACTAGCCCTTTGGGGAGACAGAGGGAGAGTCTGCCAGCACACACCAAAAACGCTATAATTATATAGAGACAACCTTATATAAGTGTTTCTCCCTTATAGCATCTTTTATATATATACAATATCGCCAAAATCAGTGCCCCCCCTCTCTGTTTTAACCCTGTTTCTGTAGTGCAGTGCAGGGGAGAGCCTGGGAGCCTTCTCTCCAGCTTTTCTGTGAGAGAAAATGGCGCTGTGTGCTGAGGAGATAGGCCCCGCCCCTTTTACGGCGGGCTCGTCTCCCGCTATTTTTGAAGTTAGGCAGGGGTTAAATATCTCCATATAGCCTCTGTGGGCTATATGTGAGGTATTTTTTGCCTCTAATAAGGTTTTTATTTGCCTCTCAGAGCGCCCCCCCCAGCGCTCTGCACCCTCAGTGACTGTTGTGTGAAGTGTGCTGAGAGGAAAATGGCGCACAGCTGCAGTGCTGTGCGCTACCTTTATGAAGACTCAGGAGTCTTCAGCCGCCGATTTTGGACCTCTTCTCTCTTCAGCGTCTGCAAGGGGGCCGGCGGCGCGGCTCCGGTGACCATCCAGGCTGTACCTGTGATCGTCCCTCTGGAGCTAGTGTCCAGTAGCCAAGCAGCAAATCCACTCTGCACGCAGGTGAGTTCACTACTTCTCCCCTAAGTCCCTCGTTGCAGTGATCCTGTTGCCAGCAGGACTCACTGTAAAGTAAAAAACCTAAGCTAAACTTTCTCTAAGCAGCTCTTTAGGAGAGCCACCTAGATTGCACCCTTCTCGTTCGGGCACAAAATCTAACTGGAGTCTGGAGGAGGGTCATAGGGGGAGGAGCCAGTGCACACCACCTGATCTGGTAAAAGCTTTACTTTTTTGTGCCCTGTCTCCTGCGGAGCCGCTATTCCCCATGGTCCTTTCAGGAACCCCAGCATCCACTTAGGACGATAGAGAAAATATAATATTTATTTGATAATAGACTATCACTTTTTTTTCTCCGCGTACATCTGTACTGTTTTTGGCCTAATTTCCGCCTGCACTCTCTTGCATTAGTAAGTGCGATTGTCTAGGTTCCCAAACTTGGTTCTCAAGGCACCCTAGCAGTCCAGGTTTTAAGGATGTCTGTGGCTAAGCACAGATGGTTAAATCAAATTGGCTGAGGTACTAATTAAGTCACCTGTGCCCAAGCTTGGTTATCCTTAAAACATGGAGCGTTAGGGTGCCTTGACGGCCGAGTTTGGAAACCTGTGGTCTAGGCTACAGATCTGTTGATGAAGAGATACGCCCACTGGAGTTATTGCACACTCGTTCCCAATTGCGTGCACATTCGCCGACCACGCAGAAATTGAGCAAAGGGTGGGTCTATGGCTAAGCAGACTGGACACAGCAGTGTCAGTACAGGCGCCATGTTTTTGCATGTACGAGCTCACAGCCATCAGCAGATACACGCCCCATAAACGGCCATGACACGCCTGTATTTTCTCAAACCACTCCCCATAGACTCTCCAAACCGTCACTTTCTATCAATCACTCTGCGACGAAATCTTCATTTGCGAGCGACATTGCAGCGGCTCCTTCACGCCATGTGCGTTGTGGTTGCAGCACGTGCGCAATCTACCATTAATTGCCCATTGTGTGATAATCAGCCATTGCATACAAGCATGAATTAGGCCCATGGTGCGGAAAGCCTGGCTGCTATTGGGTAGTGATTCCCTTCCTTATGTCTTTTTACTGACTTAATTCGCTAATAGTGTACTGATTATTTAGAACTAATATTTGTTTGTTGCAAATGAATTGAAAAGTAGCAGATTAAGCATAAAGATGCAAAGCGCCGGTCACTCAGATGGGCCCTCTGTCTTTTGCCTTTTTAACCAAATGTAGTACTTTTTCATGAATTTTGTGTCTTAATTCATTAATAGTATTTATTAGTATTTTGTCATAAAGGAATTTGCAAAAAGTAGCAGCAACCGTTATCAAATACATACAGTGCATCTGGAAAGTATTCACAGCGCTTCACTTTTTCCACATTTTGTTATGTTACAGCCTTATTCCAAAATGGAATAAATTCATTTTTGTCCTCAAAATTCTGCACACAATACCCCATAATGACAACGTGAAAAAAAAATAATTCAGATTTTTGCAAATTTATTAAAAATAAAAAACTAAGAAATCACATGTACATAAGTATTCACAGCCTTTGCCATGAAGCTCAAAATTGAGCTCAGGTGCATCCTGTTTCCACTGATCATCCTTGAGATATTCCTACAGCTTAATTGACATCCACCTGTGGTAAATTCAGTTGATTGGACATAATTTGGAAAGGAACACGCCTGTCTATATTTAGATCCCACACTTGATAGTGCATGTCTTAGCACAAACTAAGCATGAAGTCAAAGGAATTGTCTGTAGACCTCAGAGACAGGATTGTCTCGAGGCACAAATCTGGGGAAGGGTACAGAAAAATATCTGCTGCTTTGAAGGTCTCAGTGAGAACAGTGGCCTCCATCATCCGTAAATGAAAGAAGTTCAGAACCACCAGGACTCTTCCTAGAGCTGGCCGGACATCTAAATTGAGCGATCAGGGGAGAAGGGCCCTAGTCAGGGAGGTGACCAAGAACCGGATGGTCACTCTGTCAGAGCTACAGCATTCCTCTGTGGAGAGAGGAGAACCTTCCAGAAGGATAACCATCTCTGCAGCAATCCACCAATCAGGCCTGTATGGTAGAGTGGCCCGACGGAAGCCACTCCTTAGTAAAAAGCACATGGCAGCCCGCCTGGAGTTTGCCAAAATGCACCTGAAGGACTCTCAGATCATGAGAAACAAACTTCTCTGGTCTGATGAGACAAAGATTGAACTCTTTAGCGTGAATGCCATTTCCTCATGTTTGGAGGAAACCAGGTACCACTCATCACCAGGCCGATACCATCCTTACAGTGAAGCATGGTGGTGGCAGCATCATGATTTGCGGATGTTTTTCAGCAGCAGGAACTGGGAGACTAGTCAGGATAGAGGGAAAGATGAATACAGCAATGTACAGAGACATCCTGGATGAAAACCTGCTCCAGAGTGCTCTTGACCTCAGACTCGGGCCACGGTTCATCTTTCAGCAGGACAATGACCCTAAACACACAGCCAAGATATCAAAGGAGTGGCTTCAGGACAACTCTGTGAATGTCCTTGAGTGGCCCAGCCAGAGCTCAGACTTCAATCCGATTGAACATCTCTGGAGAGATCTGAAAATGGCTGTGCACAGACGCTTCCCATCCAACCTGATGGAGCTTGAGAGGTGCTGCAAAGAGGAATGGGCAAAACTGCCCAAAGATAGGTGTGCCAAGCTTGTGGCATCATATTCAAAAAGACTTGAGGCTGTAATTGCTGCCAAAGGTGCTGTGAAACCTTATGTAGCTAGGATATCTTAGTTTTTTTAGTTTTAATAAATATGCAAAGATCTCAAAAAAACTTTTTTCACGTTGTCATTATGGGGAATTGTGTGTAGATTTTGAGGGAAAAAATTAATTCATTCCATTTTGGAATAAGGCTGTAACATAACAAAATGTGGAAAAAGTGAAGCGCTGTGTTACCTTCCTGATGCAGTGTACATCTTTTTTCGAGAATGTCACAAGCACTGTGGGAACCCTGGAACGATGGCTTCGGGAGATTGACAATTGTGATACACGACTTAAAGCATTTCAAGCTCACTAGCACTGCAGCTGAAAACGTTGATTAATCCTTGTTTTCTCTTACGTCCTAGAGGATGCTGGGGACTCCGTAAGGACCATGGGGTATAGACGGTCTCCGCAGGAGACATGGGCACTTTAAGACCTTTTAATGGACGTGAACTGGCTCCTCCCTCTATGCCCCTCTTCCAGACCTCAGTTAGATTCTGTGCCCAGAGGAGACTGGTTGCACACTAGGGGAGCTCTACTGAGTTTCTCTGGAAAAAGACTTTGGGGGTCATTCCGAGTTCGCTCGCTAGCTGATTTTAGCAGCATTGCACACGCTAGGCCGCCGCCCTCTGGGAGTGTATCTTAGCATAGCAGAATTGCGAACGAAAGATTAGCAGAATTGCGAATAAATAATTCTTAGCAGTTTCTGAGTAGCTCGAGACTTACTCCTACACTGCGATCAGCTCAGGCTGTTTCATTCCTGGTTTGACGTCACAAACACGCCCTGCGTTCAGCCAGCCACTCCCCCGTTTCTCCAGACACTCCCGCGTTTTTCCCTGACACGCCTGCGTTTTTTAGCCAACGCCGGGAAAACGCTGAGTTGCCACCCAGAAACGCCCCTTTCCTGTCAATCATTTACCGAACATCAGTGCGACTGAAAAGCGCCGCAGAAGCCACAGCAAAACAGCTAAGATTTTAGTAAAATAACTAAGCGCGTGGGCTCTGCGTACCTTGCGCATGCGCAGTAAGCAACTTTCTCTAACGTCCTAGTGGATGCTGGGGACTCCGTAAGGACCATGGGGAATAGACGGGCTCCGCAGGAGACAGGGCACTTTAAGAAAGAATTGGGAATACTGGTGTGCACTGGCTCCTCCCTCTATGTCCCTCCTCCAGACCTCAGTTAGAATCTGTGCCCGGACGAGCTAGGTGCACTTTAGTGAGCTCTCCTGAGCTTGCTAGATAGAAAGTATTTTGTTAGGATTTTTTATTTTCAGAGAGATCTGCTGGCAACAGACTCTCTGCTACGTGGGACTGAGGGGAGAGAAACAGACCTACTAACTGCGGATAGGTCATGCTTCTTAGGCTACTGGACACCATTAGCTCCAGAGGGATCGAACACAGGAACGCACCCTTGGTCGTCCGATCCCAGAGCCGCGCCGCCGCCCCCCTCGCAAAGCCAGAAGCCGGCGTGAGAAGCAAGAAGACTTCAAAAGCGGCGGCAGAAGACTCCAGTCTTCATATGAGGTAGCGCACAGCACTGCAGCTGTGCGCCATTGCTCCCACATTACACCCACACACTCCGGTCACTGTAGGGTGCATGGCGCAGGGGGGGGGGGTGCCCTGGGCAGCAATTAGAGACCTCTTGGCAAAGTGGGCATATATACAGTTGGGCACTGTATATATGCATGAGCCCCCGCCATTATTTTACACAAAATCGCGGGACAGAAGCCCGCCACTGAGGGGGCGGAGCTTCTTCCTCAGCACTCACCAGCGCCATTTTCTCTCCACAGCTCCGCTGAGAGGAAGCTCCCCAGGCTCTCCCCTGCAGAAGCACGATAGAAGAGGGTGAAAAAGAGAGGGGGGGCACATAAATTTGGCGTAAAAACAATATATACAGCAGCTACTGGGTTAACACTACGTTACTGTGTGATTCCTGGGTCATATAGCGCTGGGGTGTGTGCTGGCATACTCTCTCTCTGTCTCTCCAAAGGGCCTTGTGGGGGAACTGTCTTCAAATAGAGCATCCCCTGTGTGTGTGGTGTGTCGGTACGTGTGTGTCGACATGTCTGAGGTAAAAGGCTCCCCTAAGGAGGAGATGGAGCTAATGTGTGTGTGAGAGGGTGTCTCCGTCGACAACGCCGACACCTGTTTGGATATGTGTAAGTGCTAAGGTGAATTTATTGCACAAAAGATTAGAGAACAGACAGGAAATCTACCCATGTCTGTCCCTATGGCGCAGAGACCTTCAGAGTCTCACAATCCTCACTATCCAAAATAATAGACACTGATATCGACACGGAGTTTGACTCCAGTGTCGACTACGATAATGCAAAGTTACAGCCAAAATGGCAGAAAAGTATTCAATATATGATTATTGTAATAAAAGATGATTTGCATATTACTGATGACTCATCTGTCCTTGACACAAGGGTACACATTTTAAGGGGAAAAAAGCTGAGGTAAATTTCCCTCCTCTCATGAGGAAAAAGAGCGGGAATCTCCAGACAAGAGACTGCAGCTTCCCACAAAGAATTCTCAGGCAGTATCCTTTCCCCACTAGGGCCAGGATGTGATGGGAATCTTCCCCTAGGGTGTCACGTTTGCCCAAAAGGTAGCCCTAGCTATTCTCAGGGATCCTGCAGATAGCGTGCACATTTGGGTACACTACTCAGACTGGCGATTGTGTCGGCATGGGTTTATAGCGCTGTGGCGGCGTGGACAGGTACCTTATCAGCAGAAATTGAGACCCTAGTATGTATGTATATATATATATATATATATATATATATATATATATATATATATATATATATATATATATATTAAAGATGCTGTCTTAAGAGATATATATCATAAAACATGCCCAAAGAGACATGAGTATACTGGGTCCTAGAGGCAAAGCTATGTCGATTTCTGCTTGACGTATCCTGTAGAATATGCAATGGACAGATGATGCCAACTTAAGTGGCATATGGAAGGCTGAGGATTGTGTGGAGAAGGGTTCTCGGACCTGGTCTCCACAGCTATAGCTGGTAATTCTGATATTTTGCCTTATATTCCTGCACAGCCTAGGAAAGCACGTCATTATCAAATGCAGCCGTTCGAACAAAGAAACAAGAAAGTCCGAGGTGCGTCCTTTCTTGCCAGAGGCGGGGGCAGAGGAAACCAGCTGCACAACACAGCTAGTTCCCAGGAACAGAAGTCCTCCCCGGCCTCTACAAAAATCCACCGCATGTCGCTGGGGAGCTAGGCCCGGTAGGGGCACGCTTTCGTAAGTTCAGCCACAAGTGGGTTCACTCCCTGTTAGATCCCTGGGCAATAGATATTGTGTCTCAGGGATACAAGCTGGACTTTGAGAAGATGCCTCCTCACTGACGGCCTTGCCGGTCCCCCCCCCCCCCCGAGAGGGAAACAGGGTTAACTGCAATTCACAAATTGTATCTTTAACAGGTGGTGGTCAAGGTTCCCCTCCTTCAACAAGGAGGGGGTTATTATTCGACCATGTTGTAGTCCCGAAACCAGATGGTTCGGTCAGACCCATATTGAATTTAAAATCCCTGAACATATACTTGGAAAGTTCAAGATGGAATCGCTCAGAGCGGTCATCGCAAGGGAGGGGGATTTTATGGTGTCTCTGGACATAAAGGATGCTTACCTTCATGTCCCCGTTTATCCACCTCATCAGGAGTACCTCAGATTTGTGGTACAGGATTGTCATTCCCAATTCCAGACGTTGCCGTTTGGTCTGTCCACGGCACCGAGAATATTTACCAAGGTAATGGCAGTAATGATGGTGCTCCTGCGAAGGCAAGGAGTCACAATTATCCCATACTTGGACGATCTCCTCATAAAGGCGAGGTCCAGAGAGCAGTTGCTGATTAGTGTAGCACGCTCTCGGGAAGTGTTACAACAGTGGTGGCTGCAGAGTACTCACCTTCTCGAGGGCCGCAGGTTCGGCATTCAGGACTGGGTCCTGGTCCTGGTGACCACGGATGCAAGCCTCCGAGGTTGGGGGGCAGTCACTCAGGGAAGAAGTTTCCAAGGGCTGTGGTCAAGTCAGGAGACTTGCCTTCACATCAATATCCTGGAGCTAAGGGCCATATACAACGCCCTAAGTCAAGCGGAGACCCTGCTTCGCAGCCAATCGGTGCTGATTCAATCAGACAACATCACCGCAGTGGCTCATGTAATCCGCCAAGGCGGCACAAGGAGCAGGGTGGCGATGGCAGAAGCCACCAGAATTCTTCGATGGGCGGAGAATCACGTACGAGCACTGTCAGCAGTGTTCATTCCGGGAGTGGACAACTGGGAAGCAGACTTCCTCAGCAGGCACGACCTCCACCCGGGAGAGTGGGGACTTCATCAAGAAGTCTTCGCACAGATTGTAGGTCGGTGGGAACTGCCACAGGTGGACATGATGGCACCCCGCCTCAACAAAAGGTTACAGAGGTATTGCGCCAGCTCAAGAGACCCTCAGGCGATAGCTATAGACGCACTGGTGACACCGTGGATGTTCCAGTCGGTTTATGTGTTTCCTCCTCTTCCTCTCATACCAAAGGTGCTGAGAATCATAAGAAAAAGAGGAGTGAGAACAATACTCATTGTTCCGGATTGGCCAAGAAGGACTTGGTATCCAAAGCTGCAAGAAATGCTCACAGAGGGCCCATGGCTTCTGCCTCTAAGGCAGGATCTGTTGCAGCAGGGACCTTGTCTGTTCCAAGACTTACCGCGGCTGCGTTTGACGGCAGGGCGGTTGAACGCCGGATCCTAGTAGAAAAAGGGATTCCGGATGAGGTTATTCCTACGCTAATAAAGGCTAGGAAGGACGTGACGGCTAAACATTATCACCGTATACGGCGAAAATATGTTGCTTGGTGTGAGGCCAGGAATGCCCCTACAGAGGAATTCCAGCTGGGCCGTTTCCTTCACTTCCTACAGTCGGGAGTGACTTTGGGCCTAAAATTGGGGTCCATTAAGGTCCAGATTTCGGCCCTATACATATTCTTTCAAAAAGTACTAGCTTCTCTATCCTGAAGTTCAGACGTCTGTAAAGGGAGTGCTGCATATTCAGGCCCCGTTTGTGCCCCCAGTGGCACCTTGGGATCTTTACGTGGTGTTGAGTTTCCTGAAATCACACTGGTTAGAGCCACTTAAAACCGTGGAGTTAAAATATCTCACGTGGAAGGTGGTCATGCTATTAGCCTTGGCTTCGGCTAGGCGTGTGTCAGAATTGGCGGCTTTGCCACATAAAAGCCCCTATTTGGTTTTCCATATGGACAGGGAAGAATTGCGGACTTGTCCGCAATTTCTGCCAAATGTGGGGTCATCTTTTCATATGAACCAACCTATTGTGGTGCCTGTGGCTACTCGTGACTTGGAGGATTCCGAGTTACTGGATGTAGTCAGGGCTTTGAAGGTTTATGTAGCCAGAACGGCTAGAGTCAGGAAAACTGAGTCGTTGTTTATCCTGTATGCATCCAACAAGCTGGGTGCTCCTGCTTCAAAGCAAACTATTGCTCGCTGGATCTGTAACATGATCCAGCAGGCTCATTCTGCGGCTGGATTGCCGTTTCCAAAATCAGTAAATGTCCACTCCACAAGGAAGGTGGGCTCTTCTTGGGCGGCTGCCCGAGGGGTCTCTGCATTACAGCTTTGCCGAGCGGCTACTTGGTCAGGTTCAAACACCTTTGCAAAGTTCTACAAGTTTGATACCCTGGCTGAGGAGGACCTTGTGTTTGCTCATTCGGTGCTGCAGAGTCATCCGCACTCTCCCGCCCGTTTGGGAGCTTTGGTATAATCCCCATGGTCCTTACGGAGTCCCCAGCATCCACTAGGACGTTGGAGAAAATAAGATTTTACTTACCGGTAAATCTATTTCTCGTAGTCCGTAGTGGATGCTGGGCGCCCGTTCCAAGTGCGGACTTCTTCTGCAATACTTGTATATAGTTATTGCTTAAATAAGGGTTATGTTATGGTTGCATCAGGTTTGTCTAATGCTCTGTTGTTGTTCATACTGTTAACTGGGTAAGTTTATCACAAGTTATACGGTGTGATTGGTGTGGCTGGTATGAGTCTTACCCTGGATTCCAAAATCCTTTCCTTGTACTGTCAGCTCTTCCGGGCACAGTTTCCTTAATTGAGGTCTGGAGGAGGGACATAGAGGGAGGAGCCAGTGCACACCAGTATTCCTAATTCTTTCTTAAAGTGCCCTGTCTCCTGCGGAGCCCGTCTATTCCCCATGGTCCTTACGGAGTCCCCAGCATCCACTACGGACTACGAGAAATAAATTTACCGGTAAGTAAAATCTTATTTTTCGCAGTATAGCGAAAATCGCCAACGAGCGAACAACTCGAATGACCCCCTTTGTTAGGTTTTTTATTTTCAGGGAGCACTGCTGGCAACAGGCTCCCTGCTTCGTGGGACTGAGGAGAGAGAAGCAGACCTATTTTACTGATAGGCTCTGCTTCTTAGGCTACTGGACACCATTAGATCTAGAGGGTCGGAACACTTGGTACTCCTAGCTGTTCGTTTCAGAGCCACGCTGCCGTCCTTCTCACAGAGCCGGAAGATAGAAGCCGGGTGAGTATGAGAAGCAAGAAGACTTCAGATCTTTGTGAGGTACCGCGCAGCGGTCGCGCTGCGCGCCATTGCTCCCACACACACACACACACACACACACACACACACAAGACACAGCAAGGGTGCAGGGCGCAGGTGGGGTGCCCTGGGCAGCAATGATTACCTCATAAAAGTTCACTGGCACACATAGATACTGCATGGGCAGTATATACAGACCCCCGCCAGTATAAAAATTAGCGGGACCGAAGCGCGCCATCGAGGGGGCGGAGCTTAGTCCCTCAGCTCTAACCAACGCCATTTTCTCCACAGCTTGCTGCAGAGACGCTGCTCCCGGACTTCCTTCACCGCTGTATACAAGTATCAGTGTGCAAAACAGGGGGGAGGGGGGGGGCGGCACATTAATTTGGTGCTAGTGTGATACAAAAAGCGCTTACAGGTCTGGGACATTATTAATATTTCAGACCGCAGTGGCCCCGGGTGTGAGCTGGCAGACTCCCTCTCTGTCTCTCTAAAGGACCTTATTGTGGGTCTGTCCCCTATATCCCAGTGTGTGTGGGGGTGTCAGTACGTGTGTGTCGACATGTCTGAGGCGGAAGGCTCTTCCAGAGAGGATGCGGAGCAAAATGTAATAGTGACTCCGTCGGCACCGCCAACTGCTGATTGGGTAGACATGTGGAATGTTTTGAATGCAAGTGTGGCTTTATTACATAAAAGGTTGGACAAATCTGAGTCCCAGATCCAGGCATGGAGACAATCCATGGATATTAATGTGTCACAGAACCCATCAGGGTCCCAGAAACGTCCCTTTACCCAGATAGCAGACACTGATACCGACACGGATTCCGACTCCAGTGTCGACTATGATGACGCTCGGTTACACCCAAGGGTGGCCAAGAGTATTCAGTACATGATTATTGCAATAAAAGATGTATTACATATCACAGAGGACCCTTCTGTCCCTGACACACGGGTCTGTATGTTTAAGGGGAAGAAACCTAAGGTAACATTTCCCCCATCCCATGAGCTGAACGCTCTATTTGAAATAGCTTGGGAAACTCCAGACAAAAGACTGCAGATTCCTAAGAGAATTGTTATGGCGTATCCTTTCCCCTCACAGGACAGGTTACGGTGGGAATCATCACCCACTGTAGATAAGGCTTTAACGCGTTTATTCAAAAAGGTGGCCCTACCGTCTCCGCACACGGCGACACTAAAGGATCCTGCGGATCGCAGGCAGGAAACTACCTTGAAATCGATTTATGCGACTACGGGAACCCTGCTCAGACCGGCGGTAGCGTCGGCATGGGTGTGTAGCGCGATTGCTGGATGGGCAGATAACTTGTCATCTGACATGGACACCCTCGACAGGGATGAGTGTATTGTTGACATTGGGTCACATCAAGGACGCAGCGTTATACCTAAGGGAGGCTGTGAGAGATATTGGCCTCTTGGGATCAAGGGCCAATGCCATGGCAATTTCAGCTAGGAGGGCGTTGTGGACCCGTCAATGGACATGTGATGCTGACTCCAAGAGGCTTATGGAGGCCTTGCCTTACAAGGGTGAACTTTTGTTTGGGGACGGCCTCGCGGACCTGGTTTCCACAGCTACCGCGGGTAAGTCTTCTTTTTTGCCTTTTGTTCCCCCACAGCAAAAAAAATTGCCTCCATACCAGATGCAGTCCTTGCGGTCTCATAAATTCAGAAAGGGACGTGGATCATCCTTCCTCGCCAGAGGCAAGGGTAGAGGGAAAAGAACACTAGCTGCGGCTAGTTCCCAGGAGCAGTAGTCCTCACCGGCCTCTACCAAATCCACCGCATGACGCTGGGGCTCCGCTGCGGGAGTCCGCACCGGTGGGGGCACGTCTTCAGCCAGGTCTGGATTCATTCGAACTTGGATCCTTGGGTGCTAGAAATTGTAACCCAAGGATACAGACTGGAGTTCGAAGACGTGCCTCCACACCGATTTTTCAAATCGGCCTTACCAGCTTCTCTCCCAGAGAGAGAAATAGTTTCAGCTGCGATACAAAAGCTGTGTCAACAGCAAGTGATTATCACGGTTCCCCTGTTGCAACAGGGAAAAGGGTTTTATTCAACTCTATTTGTGGTCCCGAAGCCAGACGGCTCGGTCAGTCCAATTCTGAACCTAAAATCCCTAAACCTGTATTTGAAAAGATTCAAATTCAAGATGGAATCTCTCCGGGCAGTGATTTCCAGTCTGGACTGGGGGGATTTTATGGTGTCACTAGACATAAAGGATGCATACCTTCATGTCCCCATTTATCCACCTCATCAGGCGTACCTGAGATTTGCGGTACAGGATTGTCATTTCCAATTTCAGACGTTGCCGTTTGGGCTTTCCACGGCCCCGAGGATTTTCACCAAGGTAATGGCGGAAATGATGGTGCTCCTGCGCAAGCAAGGTGTCACAATTATCCCGTACTTGGACGATCTCCTGATAAAGGCGAGATCAAGAGACCAGTTACTGAAAAGCGTGGCACTCTCTCTGAGGGTACTACAACAACACCGCTGGCTATTAAATTTGCCAAAGTCGCAGTTGATGCCGACAACTCGACTGTCGTTTTTGGGCATGATTCTGGACACGGAACGGCAGAGGGTTTTTCTCCCAATGGAAAAAGCTCTGGAACTCCAGAACATGGTCAGGGATCTGCTGAAACCAAAAAGAGTGTCGATTCATCAATGCACTCGGGTGTTGGGAAAGATGGTGGCGGCCTACAAGGCCATTCCGTTTGGCAGGTTCCATGCAAGAACATTTCAGTGGGACCTACTGGACAAATGGTCAGGGTCCCATCTCCAAATGCATCGGATGATAAGCCTGTCCCCCAGGGCCAGGATATCTCTCCTGTGGTGGCTCCACAGTGCTCACCTCCTAGAGGGTCGCAGGTTCGGAATCCAGGATTGGGAATATGGTCAAGCCAGGAGGCTTGTCTGCACATAAATGTGCTGGAATTGAGGGCCATATACAACGGCCTGAGACAGGCGGAGCATCTTCTTCGCAACCTACCTGTACTGATCCAGTCAGACAACATCACAGCCGTGGCACATGTAAACTGCCAGGGTGGAACAAGAAGCAGAGCAGCGATGGCGGAGGCCACCAGGATTCTTCGCTGGGCGGAAAATCATGTAAGCGCTCTGTCAGCTGTTTTCATCCAGGGAGTGGACAACTGGGAAGCAGACTTCCTCAGCAGACACGATCTCCATCCAGGAGAGTGGGGGCTTCATCAAGAGGTCTTTGCAGAAGTGACAAACGGTTGGGGACTCCCTCAGATAGACATGATGGCGTCACGCCTCAACAAAAAGCTTCGGACATATTGTTCCAGGTCGAGGGACCCTCAAGCAATAGCAGTAGACGCACTAGTGACACCGTGGGTGTATCAGTCGGTCTATGTGTTCCCTCCACTTCCACTCATCCCAAAGATATTGAGGATCATAAGTAGAACAAGAGTTCAAACGATACTCATTGTTCCAGACTGGCCTCAAAGGGCCTGGTATCCAGATCTTCAGGAAATGCTCACAGAAGATCCTTGGCCTCTTCCTCTAAGAGAGGACCTGTTACAACAGGGGCCGTGTGTGTTCCAAGACTTACCGCGGTTATGTTTGATGGCATGGCGGTTGAACACCAAATCCTAGCTAGGAAAGGTATTCCAGGAGAGGTCATCCCTACTCTACTTAAAGCTAGGAAGGAGGTAACGGCGAAGCATTATCACTGTATCTGGAGGAAGTATGTGTCTTGGTGTGAATCCAAGAATGCTCCTACGGAGGTTTTTCAGCTGGTTCGTTTTCTCCATTTTCTACAGGCAGGGCTGGATATGGGCCTAAAGTTAGGCTCCATTAAGGTGCAGATTTCGGCCTTATCAATATTTTTTCAGAAGGAATTGGCCTCTCTTCCAGAAGTGCAGACTTTTGTGAAGGGAGTACTGCACATCCAACCTCCTTTTGTGCCCCCAGTGGCACCGTGGGGCCTTAACGTGGTGTTACAGTTCCTTAAATCACATTGGTTTGAACCACTTCAAACTGTTGAGTTAAAATTTCTCACTTGGAAAGTGGTCATGTTGTTGGCCTTGGCATCTGCAAGGCAGGTGTCAGAATTGGCGGCCTTGTCTTACAAGAGCCCCTATCTGACTTTCCATGTGGATAGAGCGGAATTGAGAACTCGTCCACAATTTCTACCTAAGGTGGTTTCGTCGTTTCACATGAACCAACTTATTGTGGTGCCGGTGGCTACGGATGTCTTGGAGGATTCCAAGTACCTTGATGTAGTCAGGGCTTTAAAAATCTATGTAGCCAGAACGGCTCGTATTAGGAAAACGGAGGCTCTGGTTATCCTATATGCAGCCAACAAGGTTGGCGCTCCTGCTTCCAAGCAGACTATTGCTCGCTGGATCTGTAACACGATTCAGCAGGCTCATTCTACGGCTGGATTGCCGTTACCAAAATCGGTAAAGGCCCATTCCACTAGGAAGGTGGGCTCTTCTTGGGCGGCTGCCCGTGGTGTCTCGGCGTTACAGCTTTGCTGAGCAGCTGCTTGGTCGGGTTCAAACACTTTTGCAAAATTCTATAAGTTTGATACCCTGGCTGATGAGGACCTCCTGTTTGCTCAATCGGTGCTGCAGAGTCATTCGCACTCTCCCGCCCGGTCTGCAGCTTTGGTATAGTCCCCATGGTCATTACGGAGTCCCCAGCATCCTCTAGGACGTAAGAGAAAATAAGATTTTAAACCTACCGGTAAATCTTTTTCTCCTAGTCCGTAGAGGATGCTGGGCGCCCGTCCCAGTGCGGAATAAATCTGCAGTACTTGTACATAGTTATTAATAAGTCTACACAAGGGTTGTGTTGCAGTTCAGATCAAGCTGTTGCTGATCTTATTTGTTCATACTTTTAACTAGTTTAGTTATATCCCAGGTTGTACGGTGTGTTGTGGTGTGAGCTGGTATGTATCTCACCCTTAATTAACAAAATCCTTTCCTCGAAATGTCCGTCTCCTCTGGGCACAGTTCCTATAACTGAGGTCTGGAGGAGGGGCATAGAGGGAGGAGCCAGTTCACGCCCATTAAAAGGTCTCAAAGTGCCCATGTCTCCTGCGGAGCCTGTCTATACCCCACGGTCCTTACGGAGTCCCCAGCATCCTCTACAGACTAGGAGAAAAAGATTTACCGGTATGTTTAAAATCTTATTATTACAGTTGTAGTGTGTGTGTGTGTGTGTGTGTGTGTGTGTGTGTGTGTGTGTGTGTGTGTGTAATGCTTTAAGCAGTATTTCGTATTTGTCCATCTCCCTACGCCGGTCTGGGTCCCCATTCTGCCTGTTGACAAGCCAATCTTATATGGTTTGATTTAACCCATTATGGTAAAGATTATATTGTGGGAATACTTTTCTTTAAAGACTATCTGCAATCCAGTTTCCTCCAGCAGTGCATGTTTTCAGGATTTCTCTGGATTCATAGTAAATCTGTCACTGGTACACTAGATTGTTGTGCTTTTTGGAGGGGGTTTGTTTCTATAAAAGATCCTGAATGCCTTTACTTGGTAGTTATAAGTGAATGGATAATTCACAGCATCCCAACTGTCATATGAAATTCTGTCCACAATGTGCTTATTATATTCCTGCCACTCACAAAGACACACCCATGAGTCTTTGCTGGAAAAGCACATTAGCAGGAGACTGCTTTATAATGATAATTTGTTACTCCGATCCGCAGTGCTGTACCTTGCTTTTTGTAGTCTGGGTACCTGAGAAACTAAAGCACCTGGTTGGATGGCAAAGGAACTCGTCCAATCAGGTGCTAATGCCCTGACAAATCTCAGGTGTCCATAATATGTCGCTTGCACCTTGCCAAGTTAATGCAATGTCACACTATTTTATTTTCTCTATCGTCCTAGTGGATGCTGGGGTTCCTGAAAGGACCATGGGGAATAGCGGCTCCGCAGGAGACAGGGCACAAAAAGTAAAGCTTTTCCAGATCAGGTGGTGTGCACTGGCTCCTCCCCCCATGACCCTCCTCCAGACTCCAGTTAGATTTTTGTGCCCGGCCGAGAAGGGTGCAATTCTAGGTGGCTCTCATAAAGAGCTGCTTAGAGAAAGTTTAGCTTAGGTTTTTTATTTTACAGTGATTCCTGCTGGCAACAGGATCACTGCAACGAGGGACAGAGGGGAGAAGAAGTGAACTCACCTGCGTGCAGGATGGATTGGCTTCTTGGCTACTGGACATCAGCTCCAGAGGGACGATCACAGGTACAGCCTGGATGGTCACCGGAGCCGCGCCGCCGGCCCCCTTGCAGATGCTGAAGTAAGAAGAGGTCCAGAATCGGCGGCTGAAGACTCCTGCAGTCTTCTAAAGGTAGCGCACAGCACTGCAGCTGTGCGCCATTTTCCTCTCAGCACACTTCACACGCAGTCACTGAGGGTGCAGGGCGCTGGGGGGGGGCGCCCTGGGAGGCAAATGAAAACCTATTAAAAGGCTAAAAATACCTCACATATAGCCCCCAGAGGCTATATGGAGATATTTAACCCCTGCCTGGATTCACAAAATAGCGGGAGACGAGCCCGCCGGAAAAGGGGCGGGGCCTATCTCCTCAGCACACGGCACCATTTCCTCTCACAGCTCCGCTGGTCAGGACGGCTCCCAGGTCTCTCCCCTGCACTGCACTACAGAAACAGGGTAAAACAGAGAGGGGGGGCAAATTTAATGGCAATATTTTGATATATATAAAGCAGCTATAAGGGAGCACTTATTATAAGGCTATCCCTGTCATATATAGCGCTTTTTTGGTGTGTGCTGGCAGACTCTCCCTCTGTCTCCCCAAAGGGCTAGTGGGTCCTGTCTTCGTGTAGAGCATTCCCTGTGTGTCTGCTGTGTGTCGGTACGTGTGTGTCGACATGTATGAGGACGATATTGGTGTGGAGGCGGAGCAATTGCCAAATATGGGGATGTCACCTCCTAGGGGGTCGACACCAGAATGGATGCCTTTATTTGTGGAATTACGGGATAGCGTCAACTCGCTTAAGCAGTCGTTTGACGACATGAGGCGGCCGGACAATCAATTAGTGCCTGTCCAGGCGCCTCAAACACCGTCAGGGGCTGTGAAACGCCCTTTGCCTCAGTCGGTCGACACAGACCCAGACACAGGCACTGATTCCAGTGGTGACGGTGACGAATCAACCGTATTTTCCAGTAGGGCCACACGTTATATGATTTTGGCAATGAAGGAGGCGTTACATTTAGCTGATACTACAGGTACCACTAAACAGGGTATTATGTGGGGTGTGAAAAAACTACCTATAGTTTTTCCTGAATCAGAAGAATTAAATGACGTGTGTGATGAAGCGTGGGTTGCCCCTGATAAAAAGCTGATAATTTCAAAGAAATTATTGGCATTATACCCTTTCCCGCCAGAGGTTAGGGAGCGCTGGGAAACACCTCCTAGGGTGGACAAGGCGCTAACACGCTTATCTAAACAAGTGGCGTTACCCTCTCCTGAGACGGCCGCACTTAAAGATCCATCAGATAGGAGGATGGAAAATATCCAAAAAAGTATATACACACATGCAGGTGTTATACTACGACCAGCTATAGCGACTGCCTGGATGTGCAGTGCTGGGGTAGTTTGGTCAGAGTCCCTGATTGAAAATATTGATACCCTGGACAGGGACAATATTTTACTGTCGTTAGAACAAATAAAGGATGCATTTCTTTATATGCGTGATGCACAGAGGGATATCTGCACACTGGCATCACGGGTAAGTGCTATGTCCATTTCGGCCAGAAGAGCTTTATGGACGCGACAGTGGACAGGCGATGCGGATTCAAAACGGCATATGGAAGTTTTGCCGTATAAAGGGGAGGAGTTATTTGGAGTCGGTCTATCAGATTTGGTGGCCACGGCTACAGCCGGGAAATCCACCTTTCTACCTCAAGTCACTCCCCAACAGAAAAAGGCACCGACTTTTCAACCGCAGCCCTTTCGTTCCTTTAAAAATAAGAGAGCAAAGGGCTATTCATATCTGCCACGAGGCAGAGGTCGAGGGAAGAGACAGCAACAGGCAGCTCCTTCCCAGGAACAGAAGCCCTCCCCGGCTTCTACAAAAGCCTCAGCATGACGCTGGGGCTTCTCAAGCGGACTCGGGGACGGTGGGCGGTCGTCTCAAAAATTACAGCGCGCAGTGGGCTCACTCGCAGGTAGATCCCTGGATCCTGCAGATAATATCTCAGGGGTACAGGTTGGAATTAGAGACAGATCCACCTCGCCGTTTCCTGAAGTCTGCTTTACCAACGTCCCCCTCCGAAAGGGAGACGGTTTTGGAAGCCATTCACAAGCTGTACTCTCAGCAGGTGATAGTCAAGGTACCTCTTCTACAACAAGGGAAGGGGTATTATTCCACTCTATTGTGGTACCGAAGCCGGATGGCTCGGTAAGGCCTATTCTAAATCTGAAGTCCTTGAACCTGTACATAAAGAAGTTCAAGTTCAAGATGGAGTCACTCAGAGCAGTGATAGCGAACCTGGAAGAAGGGGACTTTATGGTATCCTTGGACATCAAGGATGCGTATCTCCACGTTCCAATTTACCCCTCACACCAGGGGTACCTCAGGTTCGTTGTACAAAACTGTCACTATCAGTTTCAGACGCTGCCGTTTGGTTTGTCCACGGCACCTCGGGTCTTTACAAAGGTAATGGCCGAGATGATGATTCTTCTTCGAAGAAAAGGCGTATTAATTATCCCATACTTGGACGATCTCCTAATAAGGGCAAGGTCCAGAGAACAGCTAGAGATGGGATTAGCACTATCTCAAGAGGTGCTAAAGCAGCACGGATGGATTCTGAATATTCCAAAATCCCAATTAATGCCGACAACTCGTCTGCTGTTCCTAGGGATGATTCTGGACACGGTTCAGAAAAAGGTTTTTCTTCCCGAGGAAAAAGCCAAGGAGTTATCCGACCTGGTCAGGAACCTCCTAAAACCAGGAAAGGTGTCTGTACATCAATGCACAAGAGTCCTGGGAAAAATGGTGGCTTCTTACGAAGCAATTCCATTCGGCAGATTCCATGCAAGAATTTTCCAAAGGGATCTGTTGGACAAATGGTCAGGGTCGCATCTTCAGATGCACCTGCGGATAACCCTGTCTCCAAGGACAAGGGTATCTCTTCTGTGGTGGTTGCAGAGGGCTCATCTATTGGAGGGCCGCAGATTCGGCATACAGGATTGGATCCTGGTGACCACGGACGCCAGCCTGAGAGGCTGGGGAGCAGTCACACAAGGAAGAAACTTCCAGGGAGTGTGGTCGAGCCTGGAAAAGTCTCTTCACATAAACATTCTGGAACTAAGAGCAATCTACAATGCTCTAAGCCAGGCGGAACCTCTGCTTCAAGGAAGACCGGTGTTGATCCAGTCGGACAACATCACGGCAGTCGCCCATGTAAACAGACAGGGCGGCACAAGAAGCAGGAGTGCAATGGCAGAAGCTGCCAGGATCCTTCGCTGGGCGGAGAATCACGTGATAGCACTGTCAGCAGTGTTCATCCCGGGCGTGGACAACTGGGAAGCAGACTTCCTCAGCAGACACGATCTTCACCCGGGAGAGTGGGGACTTCATCCAGAAGTTTTCCACATGCTAATAAACCGTTGGGAAAGACCAATGGTGGACATGATGGCGTCTCGCCTCAACAAAAAACTGGACAGGTATTGCGCCAGGTCAAGAGATCCGCAGGCAATAGCTGTGGACGCGCTGGTAACACCTTGGGTGTACCAGTCGGTGTATGTGTTTCCTCCTCTGCCTCTCATACCAAAGGTATTGAGAATCATACGACAAAGCGGAGTAAGAACGATACTAGTGATTGGCCAAGAAGGTCTTGGTACCCGGAACTTCAAGAGATGGTCACGGACGATCCGTGGCCTCTACCTCTGAGAAGGGACCTGCTTCAACAGGGTCCCTGCCTCTTTCAAGACTTACCGCGGCTGCGTTTGACGGCATGGCGGTTGAACGCCAGATCCTAAAAGGAAAAGGCATTCCAGAAGAAGTCATTCCTACCTTGATTAAGGCAAGAAAGGAAGTCACCGCGAAGCATTATCACCGCATTTGGCGGAAATATGTTGCGTGGTGCGAGGATCGGAGTGCTCCGACGGAGGAATTTCAACTGGGTCGTTTCCTACATTTCCTGCAATCAGGATTGTCTATGGGTCTCAAATTGGGATCTATTAAGGTTCAAATTTCGGCCCTGTCAATATTCTTCCAAAAAGAATTGGCCTCAGTCCCTGAGGTCCAGACTTTTGTCAAAGGAGTACTGCATATACAGCCTCCTGTGGTGCCTCCGGTGGCACCGTGGGATCTAAATGTAGTTTTAGATTTCCTCAAATCCCATTGGTTTGAACCACTAAAAAATGTGGATTTGAAATATCTCACATGGAAAGTGACTATGTTACTGGCCCTGGCTTCCGCCAGGAGAGTATCTGAACTGGCGGCTTTATCTTATAAAAGCCCTTATTTAATTTTCCATTCGGATAGGGCAGAGCTGCGGACGCGTCCGCATTTTCTCCCTAAGGTGGTATCAGCGTTTCACCTGAACCAGCCTATTGTAGTGCCTGCGGCTACAAGCGACTTGGAGGACTCCAAGTTGTTGGACGTTGTCAGAGCTTTAAAAATATACATTTCAAGGACGGCTGGAGTCAGAAAATCTGACTCGCTGTTTATACTGTATGCACCCAACAAGTTGGGTGCGCCTGCTTCTAAGCAGTCGATTGCTCGTTGGATTTGTAACACAATTCAACTTGCACATTCTGTGGCAGGCCTGCCACAGCCTAAATCTGTTAAGGCCCATTCCACAAGGAAGGTGGGCTCATCTTGGGCGGCTGCCCGAGGGGTCTCGGCATTACAACTCTGCCGAGCAGCTACGTGGTCAGGGGAGAACACGTTTGTAAAATTCTACAAATTTGATACCCTGGCAAAAGAGGACCTGGAGTTCTCTCATTCGGTGCTGCAGAGTCATCCGCACTCTCCCGCCCGTTTGGGAGCTTTGGTATAATCCCCATGGTCCTTTCAGGAACCCCAGCATCCACTAGGACGATAGAGAAAATAAGAATTTACTTACCGATAATTCTATTTCTCGGAGTCCGTAGTGGATGCTGGGCGCCCATCCCAAGTGCGGATTATCTGCAATACTTGTACATAGTTATTGTTAACTAATTCGGGTTATTGTTTAGGGAGCCATCTTTCAGAGGCTCCTCTGTTATCATACTGTTAACTGGGTTTAGATCACAAGTTGTACGGTGTGATTGGTGTGGCTGGTATGAGTCTTACCCGGGATTCAAAATCCTCCCTTATTGTGTACGCTCGTCCGGGCACAGTACCTAACTGGAGTCTGGAGGAGGGTCATGGGGGGAGGAGCCAGTGCACACCACCTGATCTGGAAAAGCTTTACTTTTTGTGCCCTGTCTCCTGCGGAGCCGCTATTCCCCATGGTCCTTTCAGGAACCCCAGCATCCACTACGGACTCCGAGAAATAGAATTATCGGTAAGTAAATTCTTATTATTACTTTCTTTCAAACCTTTCCCCTCACCAAGCCTGGGATGGCGGTGCAGACGTCAAAATCTGAAACAGCAGGCTTAAAATAAAACCCCATAACAAGGCAGTCCAAAAAATGGGGTTAACCCTCTCCCCTAAATTTTTATCAGTGTTTAGTACAGAATGTGAACACATTTACATTTTCCTAATAATAAAGTAATAGTTGGGAATTGGCTAATTGGATTCCTCCCATAGTGTCTCACTCCGGGGAGATGTATCAAACCTTACATAGAATTTGACAGCCGATAAGAACCACTTGGCTCATATAGTCTGCCCTAAACACATGTACATACACACCCTTACCCACTAGGGGTAACTTTTTTGTCTGGAGCCAATTAACCTACCAGTATATTTTTGGAGTGTGGGAGGAAACCGGAGTACCCCGCAGGAAACCCACTGAAGTATGGGGAGAACATACAAACTCCACACTGTTATGGCCATGGTTGGAATCGAATCCGTGACCTCAGTGCTGTGAGGCCGTAATGCTAACCAGTACACCAGACAAAGTACCGACCAATCAGCTCCTAGCTATCATTTTACAGGTTTTTGTTGGGAAAATTACAGAAGCTGATTTGTTGGTAACGTATCTCTCTCCAAGGTTTGATACATCTTTGACTTTTAGCTCTGTCCACTCTAGTATTTACTGAATTGTTTCATGTTGCATTGTTCACAGATGTATTGACTATCCAGAACAAATGAAAGTAAATAAAATCTTCAGTACGGCTGCAGCTAATCATTGTGATCCATGTTTCAGAATTCTGTATGTACTTTAACAGGTTTTTCTTTGTTTTTGTTTTTGTGCAGAAGTAAATTTGTTGCACCGTCTCTAAATGAAGGTTTCAGTGAAATTTTAAAAATCAATTTTGTACCAAACTTCAAGGAGCCAGGTCTGAGAGCTTTGTATCAGCAATTCTCAGAAGGCTAAGTTACAGCTTTTAGTCATGTGGAACGAAGATCTGATAAAAATGACTTCATAACCTGTAAAAAGAAACAGATTACATCTTGGTACAAATGACATGTACTTTAATTATTAACGTTTACACATCGCAGAGGAAAAACTGCTTATATCTACAAAACAGCTCATGCTTTCATAAGGAAAAACACTGCTATTGCGCTAAGGTTTGGCAGGACCCAAGAGTATGCAAGACAATACAGTTGAGGCCAAGTCTACACTATTACATCATCTCACCACTGGGTGGGGCTGTTGCATTGAAACGTCTTATTGTTTTTCTACTTCTTGTTCGCGTTCTTATTGTTAAATAAATGCAATTGCCCAGACTGAGCTCAATTGCAAACGTTAAAAATGTGGAAATGATTATATCCAGTACCGGGACTGACCCGCCGTTGTTTGAATTAGAACAGACTGTATGACACCTTCTGTCTCCGTGACATTGCACCCGTGCCAATGATGTCATTCCTTGGCTTGCACACAAGCTGTTCAAATCTTTCAAATATGTCCCCGAAATGCAGCCACTTAATAAACACTGGAACATTCTCTCTCCTTGTGCCTTGGCTGTTCCACCATAGTTTAATTAAAAAACATTCTTCTCAAATTCCTAAAGGAACTTGGATGCTTGGGTTACTGATTTCCTACAAACCTTACAAAGGGGGTGTATTCCCCATGTACACATTTCAATGGAACCTTATATTTCATTAGATGCACTGGAGTTGTCCCAGCCTCTAGGACCTCCTTAGCTGACCATGTTTAGGTCCAAATGTCTGGAGGACTCAGAGCTCCTTTTTGTTAGCATTGAAAACAGTTTCCGTGGGCACTTTGCTAGCGGTTGGCAGAGTAAGCAGACGCAACGGACCGTGGAACCTCTTGATTATATAGTACCAACATATTCTATAGCTTTGTACAGTTTGGGACGCAAAGCAACATATACTGAAAATGAAGGGAGTGTAATACATAAATCCACAGAGAAAGGTTAAATACTGTAAATGTACTAAATACAACAGGTATTACAGTCCTTCCAAAATATAGTAAACCCTAAGTTATATTACAGTGCTTCCGTATAGGTGTGGTTCATGAGTGAAGCAGTCGTCATCCCATTAAGCAAGGGTTATGTACAGGTATAAGGTGTGCCTACCTGCCCAATATTGCGGCTTCACTGACTATGAGTGTGCAGAGACAGAGCATGTTCTGCAGCTGCAGAGATGACACATACACAATGTGCTGATGTGTTCTGAGGTAAAGTGATCATCTCCTGGAAGTCTGGAGGGCATGGAGGCATCTACACATGAATTGTCCTGCTGAGCCATGATGTCTGTGTTTATTTTGACATAAAAAGCAATTATGAATTACTTCACAGCAGTCATCAGTGTGAGGTGACAACAGGGCAGGATGATCAGGTTAAGTACTACCCCGGCTGCCTGAAATGGTGCACAATCCCCTAATTACACCAGAAAGGAGTCCCTTTACAGGCCCAACAAGCGGATGGATACGTCTGACGCAGCGTACATTCATATCTGGGTCCAAAGGTGTTCTTGACCATGCATGATGCCAAGAGTAAGAACATCACTACAAAGGCCAGACCACTCCTTTTGATTGAAAATGTTATACAGGTTGAGTATCCCATATCCAAATATTCCGAAATACGGAATATTCCGAAATACGGACTTTTTTGAGTGAGAGTGAAATAGTGAAACCTTTATTTTTTGATGGCTCAATGTACACAAACTTTGTTAAATACACAAAGTTATTAAAACTATTGTATTAAATGACCTTCAGGCATTGTGTATAAGGTGTATATGAAACATAAATGAATTGTGTGTATGTACACAAACTTTGTTTAATGCACAAAGTTACAAAAAGTATTGGCTAAAATTACCTTCCGGCTATGTGTATAAGGTGTATATGTAACATAAATGCATTCTGTGCTTAGATTTAGGTCCTATCACCATGATATCTCATTATGGTATGCAATCATTCCAAAATACGGAAAAATCCGATATCCAAAATACCTCTGGTCCCAAGCATTTTGGATAAGGGATACTCAACCTGTATTTCTCTAACGTCCTAAGTGGATGCTGGGGACTCCGTAAGGACCATGGGGAATAGCGGCTCCGCAGGAGACTGGGCACAAAAGTAAAGCTTTAGAACTACCTGGTGTGCACTGGCTCCTCCCCCCATGACCCTCCTCCAAGCCCCAGTTAGATTTTTGTGCCCGAACGAGAAGGGTGCACACTAGGTGGCTCTCCTGAGCTGCTTAGTGAAAAGTTTAGTTTTAGGTTTTTTTATTTTCAGTGAGACCTGCTGGCAACAGGCTCACTGCATCGAGGGACTAAGGGGAGAAGAAGCGAACTCACCTGCGTGCAGAGTGGATTGGGCTTCTTAGGCTACTGGACATTAGCTCCAGAGGGACGATCACAGACCCAGCCATGGATGGGTCCCAGAGCCGCGCCGCCGGCCCCCTTACAGAGCCAGAAGACAGAAGAGGTCCGGAAAATCGGCGGCAGAAGACGTCCTGTCTTCAACAAGGTAGCGCACAGCACTGCAGCTGTGCGCCATTGCTCTCAGCACACTTCACACTCCGGTCACTGAGGTTGCAGGGCGCTGGGGGGGGGCGCCCTGAGACGCAATAAAAACACCTTGGATGGCAAAAAAAATGCATCACATATAGCTCCTGGGCTATATGGATGCATTTAACCCCTGCCAGAATACATAGAAAAACGGGAGATAAGGCCGCCGATAAGGGGGCGGAGCCTATCTCCTCAGCACACTGGCGCCATTTTCCCTCACAGCTCCGTTGGAGGGAAGCTCCCTGGCTCTCCCCTGCAGTCACTACACTACAGAAAGGGTTAAAAAAGAGAGGGGGGGCACTAATTACGCGCAGTATTAAAGATACAGCAGCTATAAGGGGAAAAACACTTATATAAGGTTATCCCTGTATATATATAGCGCTCTGGTGTGTGCTGGCAAACTCTCCCTCTGTCTCCCCAAAGGGCTAGTGGGGTCCTGTCCTCTATCAGAGCATTCCCTGTGTGTGTGCTGTATGTCGGTACGTTTGTGTCGACATGTATGAGGAGAAAAATGATGTGGAGACGGAGCAGATTGCCTGTAATAGTGATGTCACCCCCTAGGGGGTCGACACCTGAGTGGATGAACTGTTGGAAGGAATTACGTGACAGTGTCAGCTCTGTATAAAAGACAGTGGTTGACATGAGATAGCCGGCTACTCAGCTTGTGCCTGTCCAGACGTCTCATAGGCCGTCAGGGGCTCTAAAGCGCCCGTTACCTCAGATGGCAGATATAGACGCCGACACGGATACTGACTCCAGTGTCGACGGTGAAGAGACAAATGTGACTTCCAGTAGGGCCACACGTTACATGATGGAGGCAATGAAAAATGTTTTACACATTTCTGATAATACGAGTACCACCAAAAAGGGGTATTATGTTCGGTGAGGAAAAACTACCTGTAGTTTTCCTGAATCTGAGAAATTAAATGAGGTGTGTGATGATGCGTGGGTTTCCCCCGATAACAACTGATAATTTCTAAAATGTTATTGGCATTATATCCTTTCCCGCCAGAGGTTAGGGTGCGTTGGGAAACACCCCCTAGGGTGGATAAAGCGCTCACACGCTTGTAAGGGCTCTACCCTCTCCTGAGATGGCCGCCCTTAAGGATCCTGCTGATAGAAAGCAGGAGGGTATCCTAAAATGTATTTACACACATACTGGTGTTATACTGCGACCAGCAATCGCCTCAGCCTGGATGTGCAGTGCTGGGTTGGCGTGGTCGGATTCCCTGACTGAAAATATTGATACCCTAGATAGGGACAGTATATTTTTGCCTATAGAGCATTTGAAAGATGCATTTCTATATATGCGTGATGCACAGCGGAATATTTGCCGACTGGCATCAAGTCTAAGTGCGTTGTCCATTTCTACCAGTAGAGGGTTATGGACACGACAGTGGTCAGGTGATGCGGATTTCAAACGGCATTTGGAAGTATTGCCTTATTAAGGGGAGGAGTTATTTGGGGTCGGTCTGTCAGACCTGGTGGCCACGGCAACAGCTGGGAAATCCACGTTTGTACCCCAGGTCGCCTCTCAACATGAGAAGACGCCGTATTATCAGGCGCAGTCTTTTCCTGGACAAGCGGGCAAAAGGTTCCTCATTTCTGCCCCGTGACAGAGGGAGAGGAAAAAGGCTGCAGAAATCAGCCAGTTCCCAGGAACAGAAACCCTCTCCCGCCTCTGCCAAGCCCTCAGTATGACGCTGGGGCTTTACAAGCAGAATCAGGCACGGTGGGGGGCCCGTCTCAATGAATTTCAGCGCGCAGTGGGCTCACTCGCAAGTAGACCCCTGGATCCTTCAGGTGATATCTCAGGGGTACAAATTGGAATTCGAGACGTCTCCCCCTCGCCGTTTCCTAAAGTCGGCTTTACCGATGTCTCCTTCTGACAGGGAGACAGTTTTGGAAGCCATTCACAAGCTGTATTCCCAGCAGGTGATAATCAAGGTACCCCTCCTGCAACAGGGAACGGGGTATTATTCCACACTGTTGTGGCACCGAAGCCGGACGGCTCGGTGAGACCGATTCTAAATCTAAAATCTTTGAACACTTACATACAGAGGTTCAAATTCAAGATTGAGTCACTCAGAGCAGTGATTGCGAACCTGGAAGAAGGGGACTACATGATGTCTCGGGACATCAAGGATGCTTACCTTCATGTCCAAATTTACCCTTCTCACCAAGGGTACCTCAGGTTTATGGTACAGAACTGTCACTATCAGTTCAGACGCTGCCGTATGGATGGTCCACGGCACCCCGGGTCTTTACCAAGGTAATGGCCGAAATGATGATATTCCTTCGAAGGAAGGGAATTTTAGTTATCCCTTACTTGGACGATTCCCTGATAAGGGTAAGATCCAGGGAACAGTTGGAGGTCGGTGTAGCACTATCTCAGGTAGTGTTGCGGCAGCACGATTGGATTCTCAATATTCCAAAATCGCAGCTGGTTCCGACGACTCGTCTTCTGTTCCTAGGGATGATCCTGGACACAGTCCAGAAAAAGGTGTTTCTCCCGGAGGAGAAAGCCAGGGAGTTATCCGAGCTAGTCAGGAACCTCCTAAAACCGAGCCAAGTCTCAGTGCATCAATGCACAAGGGTTCTGGGTAAAATGGTGGCTTCCTACGAAGCAATCCCATTCGGCAGATTCCACGCAAGAACTTTCCAGTGGGACCTGCTGGACAAATGGTCCGGGTCGCATCTTCAGATGCATCAGCGGATAACCCTGTCACCAAGAACAAGGGTGTCCCTCCTGTGTTGGTTGCAGAGTGCTCATCTTCTAGAGGGCCGCAGATTCGGCATTCAGGACTGGGTCCTGGTGACCACGGATGCCAGCCTGCGAGGCTGGGGAGCAGTCACACAGGGAAGGAATTTCCAGGGCTTAGGGTCAAGCCTGGAGACATCACTTCACATAAATATCCTGAAGCTAAGGGCCATTTACAATGCTCTAAGCTTAGCAAGACCTCTGCTTCAAAGGTCAGCCGGTGTTGATCCAGTCGGACAACATCACGGCAGTCACCCACGTAAACAGACAGGGTGGCACAAGAAGCAGGAGGGCAATGGCAGAAGCTGCAAGGATTCTTCGCTGGGCGGAAAATCATGTGATAGCACTGTCAGCAATTCCGGGAGTGGACAACTGGGAAGCAGACTTCCTCAGCAGAAAAACTCGACAGGTATTGCGCCAGGTCAAGGGACCCTCAGGCAATAGCTGTAGACGCTCTGGTAACACCGTGGGTGTACCAGTCAGTGTATGTGTTCCCTCATCTGCTTCTCATACCCGAGGTACTGAGATTGATAAGATGGAGAGGAGTAAGCACTATATTCGTGGCTCCGGATTGGCCAAGAAGGACTTGGTAACCGGAACTTCAAGAGATGCTCACGGAGGATCCGTGGCCTCTACCTCTAAGAAGGGACCTGCTCCAGCAAGGACCCTGTCTGTTCCAAGACTTACCGCGGCTGCGTTTGACGGCATGGCGGTTGAACGCCGGATCCTGAAGGAAAAAAGGCATTCCGGATGAAGTCATCCCTATCCTGATCAAAGCCAGGAAGGATGTAACCGCAAAACATTATCACCGCATTTGGCAAAAATATGTTGCGTGGTGCGAGGCCAGTAAGGCCCGACGGAGGAAATTCAACTGGGTCGATTCCTACATTTCCTGCAAACAGGAGTGTCTATGGGCCTGAAATTGGGGTCCATTAAGGTTCAAATTTCGGCCCTGTCAATTTTCTTCCAAAAAGAACTAGCTTCAGTCCCTGAAGTTCAGACGTTGTAAAAGGGGTACTGCATATACAGCCTCCTTTTGTGCCTCCAGTGGCACCTTGGGATCTCAATGTAGTTTTTGGGTTCCAAAAGTCACATTGGTTTGAACCACTTAAATCTGTGGAGTTAAAATATCTCACATGGAAAGTGGTCATGCTGTTGGCCCTGGCCTGGGCCAGGTGCGTGTCAGAATTGGCGGCTTTATCCTGTAAAAGCCCTTATCTGATTTTCCATTCGGACAGGGCGGAATTGAGGACTCGTCCTCAGTTTCTCCCTAAGGTGGTTTCAGCGTTTCACCTGAACCAACCTATTGTGGTGCCTGCGGCTACTAGGGACTTGGAGGACTCCAAGTTGCTAGACGTTGTCAGGGCCCTGAAAATATTTGTTTCCAGGACGGCTGGAGTCAGAAAATCTGACTCGCTGTTTATCCTGTATGCACCCAACAAGCTGGGTGCTCCTGCTTCTAAGCAGACTATTGCTCGTTGTATTTGTAGTACAATTCAGCTTGCACATTCTGTGGCAGGCCTGCCACAGCCAAAAATCTGTAAATGCCCACTCCACAAGGAAGATGGGCTCATCTTGGGCGGCTGCCCGAGGGGTCTCGGCTTTACAACTTTGCCGAGCAGCTACTTGGTCAGGAGCAAATACGTTTGTAAAATTCTACAAAATTGATACCCTGGCTGAGGAGGACCTGGAGTTCTCTCATTTGGTGCTGCAGAGTCATCCGCACTCTCCCGCCCGTTTGGGAGCTTTGGTATAATCCCCATGGTCCTTACGGAGTCCCCAGCATCCACTTAGGACGTTAGAGAAAATAAGAATTTACTTACCGATAATTCTATTTCTCGTAGTCCGTAGTGGATGCTGGGCGCCCATCCCAAGTGCGGATTGTCTGCAATACTGGTACATAGTTATTGTTACCAAAAAATCGGGTTATTGCTGTAGTGAGCCATCTTTTCTAGAGGCTCCTCTGTTATCATGCTGTTAACTGGGTTTAGATCACGAGTTGTACGGTGTGATTGGTGTGGCTGGTATGAGTCTTACCCGGGATTCAAAATCCTTCCTTATTGTGTACGCTCGTCCGGGCACAGTATCCTAACTGAGGCTTGGAGGAGGGTCATGGGGGGAGGAGCCAGTGCACACCAGGTAGTTCTAAAGCTTTACTTTTGTGCCCAGTCTCCTGCGGAGCCGCTATTCCCCATGGTCCTTACGGAGTCCCCAGCATCCACTACGGACTACGAGAAATAGAATTATCGGTAAGTAAATTCTTATTTTTTCCTATAAAATACTGTTAAACCATGAAACGGAGTAAACTTAAGGGCTGTCTTTATCACCCGTGTTACGTTTGTGTGTTTGGATGCTAGTCTTACACTGGCCAGTGGTATCCAGGTTTTACAGTATTTTTTTCAATATATTTGTTATTGTATTAATTCCACTATAAAAAAAGAGTACTATCCATATAGCAATGTGTGCCGCTGACTATGGGACAAGTGGGTGTACTCGCGCCACTTCGTGATAGTAAGTAATGTTAGATGAGCGGAGTTCTCTGGATAGCCTATCAGAGATTCCCGGGCTCAGATTCCTATAGCTGTGAGTGGGGTAACCAAGGGAGACCACCAGGTGAGAAAGGAGGAGTCTGCAATGGGGAGCAATAAGTAATAAGTACAGTAAGAGAGTGTTGCTGCAAACTGATGGTCTTGAAAGTCAGATATAGACCTCTTAGGTGGCACAGGACTTGCAGGTACTGAAACCAAACTGGGAGCGATGATGGTGGCAGAAGTTAAACTGGAGTTAAAAGCCTATGTGCATGTGGTAAATACACGCTATTCAAAATAAAGATATACTGCTGCTCTGCCTGAGAAGGGAATGGCTGGCCACATGTTTACTAATGTTGATCTTCTTACTGTTAACTATGCACAGGGCTTAAAGTGGTCCTGGTGAGGTGGTGGAACTCATGGAGGAGGACCATAGAGGCACCAGGACCTGAGGAAGGAGTAGGTGGCTGCAGCTCATCAGCAACACTAGTGCCGCCTGTATCATCGATTGACGCAGATGATGGGTGGGCTTTTCTGTTGGCATTACTGTGAAGGGCAATGGAGATGGTGGAACTAGTTCCCCCTACCATTACAGGTGCACTTTCTGGCCATTGACTGCAGTGTGTGTGCCATGTGTACTGCGCTTATTAGCATTTATTGTACTCGCAGTGAAGCCACAGCTGCTACTGTGTTCCTGCTGCTGCCTCTGCTCTTGTTACAGACATTGGGAGAGAGCCGCAGCTGCAGCCGCTGCACAGTTGGTCGCATCTCGCGTTTGCAGACCATTCCCAATAGGTAGCAAAATCAATCTTCCATTCGCATGCAGCTCCAGTGTTCTGAAAGTTGGAGCACATATTTGGGAGTTTGGCGTGGCAGCGTGAACTCTGAGTGAGCGACCGACCTAACAGACATCTTTCTGATAATGCAAGAATGAGCAAGATTTATGTCCGAGGAAATTCTCTGCCTTTGCTCCATAATGGCTACATCATTTCTTACAGACTCAAATACCAATTTTATTGTCACAGTTACAGAAACCCCGTTAACATGATATTCTGAACAGGACTGTTTAAACATACAACAGTCATGGACGTTAAGAGCCTATCTGCATCCTGCCAGCTGGGTGTAGTTTCTGCCGTCACCAAAGACATTTAATAAAATATAAACTAAGTGTGAATAGTGCCACGTGATATTCAAACAAATTTTAGTCTAAAAACGAATAAAGATGTAGTGCCCCCTAGAGGCGTTAGAGAGTGTGACAGCCTGAGGAACAGCGTAGGAGGTTGGCAGGACCCGAGTGTTCCAATAATGGGATTTCTGTACTGAGAGAGTCAATGTCCCCCATGTTCTGGTGCGAGTTCATGCTTAGAGATGTCCATCTGTACCAAGTCTCATGACGCCCAGAGTCCATGTGACTACGCCCAGAAGGCGACTTTCCTTTGCTTCAAATGTGACTTTTACACCTTTTCTACTGTTCTTGGCCTCGACAAACATGACATCCTGACGGATCATGGAAGAGAGGTTCCATTATTTTGATAATGCTCTGACGTGTTCATTGGACCTGAGTGTTTAAATGTGGGCTTCATATGCTTGGAGATTTAACGTTTATTGTACGGGTTGATTGGTAATTGCAACTTGCCCCCATTCACCAGTGATGCTCAGAGACAGTTGGGTTGTATCTGGGAGGTCACTGCACCTGCTGCTGCCTACAGTATACATTACTATTGTTGCAATAACAAACCTGCATGAGCATAGACAAGTGTTTGCAGATTTTACTCATAGGACCCTCAGATGGGATAGACAGAGCCAAGGTTGGGTGGTCAACTCAAAGGTTCTACGAGGAAGGTGTAAAGCTCCACATGGTATCACCACCCATCAAGGTAAGCAATCGTTACAAACCGAAGAACTGTGTATATATATATACATATATATATATATATATGTGTGTGTATATATATATATATATATATATAAGTACGATAAAGGCACAGCGCCACGTGACTGAAGAGTCCTATACAAAAAGTCAAATCTTTGACAGAAAACACTCCCTAATGGAAGGCATCAGCCAGTCCCTAGAGTTTTAGCATTGGTGAGATGCTATAGGGTTTTGGATCTACTGCAGAGCACTAGGGGTTCGGCGACCAACTGTGTTTTTTTTTTTTTTAAACTTATGTTTATAGGAAGACGCAATGGACTACAAAAATATGTATATATTAACGAAACAGTAAAAGGAGATTCTTTTGGGGGGTTAAGAATAATTACAAATTTATTTTAAGGACAGACACTGGTTTAAAAAAAAAACACAGTTGGTCGCCGAACCCCCTAGTACTCAACTATATATACACAGTGTGTGTATATATATATATATATATATATATATATATATATATATACACACACACACACTGTGCATCTATACATATACTGTGTATATATGTGTGTGTATATATATATATATATATATATATATATATAATGTGTGTGTGTGTATATATATATATATATATATATATATATATATATATTATACATACTGTTGTTGAAGGAGTGTACCCATCTAACTAAGCATCATTGTGTGTATATTAGATTTATACTTTACAATAAAGTCTGATCGCAGGTCCACTGTGCTGATCCTGCATGCGGGGGTCCACTATGCCCTGGTTCTGGCTAATTAATTTATGGTGACTCTTTACATTGATGCAGAATGAAGTCATCTCGTTAGTTCCTAGTAATGCTCAGCGCCCTTGTGTGGTACAGGAGGATGCCTTGGTTCTGTAGGGATCTGGGCCACCAGCCCTACAGTAAATCATCTGTCATTCAGGGTAGATATGGTGAAGTCCATGGATTTTCCGACTTCTCTGGGTCTTGCACAGTTCTCCCATCCACCCCTATTATAAACCATCACAGTGCTAAGGTCGTACTTCCTATCTGAGATTAGTAAGAAGTACATATAGGGTTACTGTGAAACAAGCCTCAGTGACAGAGTTCTACCTCACCTGCCTGTTAGGGGTCTGATGGTTTATGAGCATCTTGTTAGTGAATCAGCTTGGACTGTGTGTTGGCTTATACAGCTACATGGAGAACGCATTAAGTTAGAGGGAAGCATAGGAGGCTACACGGCATCATATGGCAATATGGGGCCATATGAGGATATAAGTATTATCAGTCTTTCACCCAGTTCCGCTGTGTGAAGGGATAAGGAGGGGCACATCAATTACTGTACATAATACCAGGCACCTGGCTTTCGTTTACGACATCTCAGGAAACAGACAATACCACACATATAGAATCAATACAGTCCGGCCCAGGTTACATGAGGGCACCAGAAGCTGGTTGATAAACAGCATAAATTTATTGAGCAACTTTTCAAATCAGCCCATATCATACAGTATCTCCTCACAAAGATAGGACACATAGGGGGCTATTCAGAGGTGGATGCTATTACCGCAAATTGTGATTTTTGTCCATCTGCACATGCGCAGCGATCACATTGTGTGAGCTTACACTATGCGATTGCATCTCGGAAAGATGCGATCACATAGTGATTGACGAGCCTTTGGGGGGTGGATCAGGAAACCTTGACGTGTCATGGACGATACCAGGGAGGCCCAATGACGTCACCTGCTTTTTGTGTGTGATAGGAAACACTGTGCCGGACTGCCACAGCCTGATTGTGTATGCAGGCGGTCTACCTCTAATTCCAGATTCTGCGATGCAATCACAATTGAATTGCGATCACATCTCTGGGCGGCGCTACACATGCTAGGCGGCCTTGCCCTGTGCTGGCCAGCCACCAGCATGTGATTTTATCGGTAGCAATAAATGCAACCGACTTTGAATAACCCCCATAGTTCATAACATATATAGGACAGTAACTAATACAGGATTCCTTCTCTAAAAAGCTCTCACCCACCATCTCCTGTCTAATCTGCTCTCTCACCCAGGGTTCCTTCTCTAATCTGCTCTCTCACCCAGGGTTCCTTCTCTAATCTGCTCTCTCACCCAGGGTTCCTTCTCTAATCTGCTCTCTCACCCAGGGTTCCTTCTCTAATCTGCTCTCTCACCCAGGGTTCCTTCTCTAATTTGCTCTCTCACCGAGGGTTCCTTCTCTAATCTGCTCTCTCACCTAGGGTTCCTTCTCTAATCTGCTCTCTCACCCAGGGTTCCTTCTCTAATCTGCTCTCTCACCCAGGGTTCCTTCTCTAATCTGCTCTCTCACCCAGGGTTCCTTCTCTAATTTGCTCTCTCACCGAGGGCTCCTTCTCTAAGCCGCTCTCTCAGCCAGGGCTCCTTCTCTAAAATGCTCTCTTACCCTGGATTTCTTCCCTAAAATGCTCTCTCACCCAGGGCTCCTTTAATCTGCTCTCACCCAGGGTGCACTCTGCAGTAGGGATCCAAGAGGGGAGGAGGGAAGTCTAAATTTGCCTGCAAGATTCCGTCAGCAGGAAAGAGAGCACAGAGAGTGTCCCAGGTGCAGCATGGAGCGTTTGAGAAACATTGGTGGTCATTCCGAGTTGTTTGCTCGTTGCCGTTTTTCGCAACGCAGCGATTAGGTGGAAAATGTGCCTGCGCATGGTACGCAGCGCGCATGCGCAAAGTAAATTAACACAAAACTTTGGAGATTTACACAGGCTCGAGCGACGTTTTTTTCAACGCTCGAGTGATCGTAGTGTGATTGACAGGAAGTGGGTGTTTCTGGGCGGCAACTTGGTGTTTTCAGGGAGTGTGCTAAAAAACGCAGGCGTGCCAGGAAAAAACGCAGGAGTGGCTGGAGAAACGGGGGAGTGGCTGGCCGAACGCAGGGCGTGTTTGTGACGTCAAAGCAGGAACTAAACGGGCTGAGCTGATCGCAATCTAGGAGTAGGTCTGGAGCTACTCAGAAACTGCAGAGAAATATTTAGTAGCAGTTCTGCTAATCTTTCGTTGGCTATTCTGCTAAGCTAAGATACACTCCCAGAGGGCGGCGGCCTAGCGTGTGCAATGCTGCTAAAAGCAGCTAGCGAGCGAACAACTCGGAATGAGGGCCATGGTTAAGAGAGCAGGTAGAGCTGCCTGCAATGAAGTGGAAAGGTTCACAGTGCTGTCCTGTACCACTGTATAATGCTGGGGCAGAGGAAAGGTTGTACAGCACGTACATCCCATACAGCTGTGTGGGCATTACCCTTACCAGAGGCGTAGTGAGCCACGCCGGGTCCTGCTAAAAATGTGGTGAAGTGGCTTATTAAAGTGGGCATGACTATATTTAATCTAAAAATATTTAAATAAATTGAAATACAATTGTGGGACCAAGTGCAGCTTTAACATGGGGGGAGGGGAGCGCGAGGGAGCATACCCGCTTCCTACATTACTTGGTCTGGAAGCGGGTCCCTCCTTCCCGGCCAGTGCCATCTTCCCAGTGATATTTGGGAAGATGATGCTGTCAGGGCCGGCAACGGGGGGTCAAAGGGGACAACTGTACCAGGCCCCAAGGATCAGTGGGGCCCCAAAGATATTCCACTTAGTGCCCGGCAGGCATGTGAGCCATCTTGTACAAATAGGGCAGCGAGCTGTAGGTGGTGTGTGCGTAGCCTCAGAGTGACTGTGCGGTATCCGCAGTGTGCACCTGCTCTTCCAGGTCCGGCTCTGTTGCAGGCAGTTACAGGACATGGCAGCAGCTGCCCAGGATTTCCATGCCCTCTGCCGGTCTCTTCTGGTGGGGTGTGAGGGACGCATGGTTCCTGCTGTGTGATGTTCGGGTCTGGGTACTGGGGAGTGCAGCACAAGTGAGTCTCTCCCCGGGGTAAAAGTGGATTGGTGAGGGGGATACAGGGCTTTGGGATGGGGTGAGGGAGTTATTATTATTACATTTTATTTATAGGGCGCCACAAGTGTTTTGCAGCGCCGTACAAAGGACAGTACAGGGAGACAAAACTTAGCATAACGGTAAATAAATAACAAAAATGGAGTGCAGGTAACAAAGAGCAACACAGTTCTCAAAACATAATACAGCTTAGATGAAAGTAGCGAAGGAGTAATCATTGTACTACTTGGGGCTGGCGGCCATAGATAGAGATGAGCCTTTAGCAGCAGGAGAGAAAGCAGGTAAAGATGGTCGCTGAGTGAAATGTGTCAAGAAGAGGGTTTAGACAAGAGGAAAGAGGACCCTGCTCTGAAGAGCTAACAATCTAGTGGGGAGGGGCAACAGACAGATGACATGAGGTGCAAGCAAGCAGGTAGAAGCCTGATGGTGGTATGCGAGCAAAGCAGAGATGTCCAAGGCATGGGGCAGGGGGATGGAGGAGCAGCCTAAGGACTAGGTTATGCATTGGAGGGGTACGCTTTGATAAATAGGTGGGTTTTCAATGCCCGTTTGAAGCTTTGCAAGGTCGGGAATACAACATGGAGTCATTGGGGAAAACTGTGGGGTGTGTGGGAGGAAAGAGGGAGACAGACTGGGGGGGGGGGGGATATACATATTTATATATTTGTGTGCAATATATAATATATATACAGTTTCTTATATAGCGCAGTAAATTCTGTTGCGCTTTAATATATATATATATATATATATATATATATTTCTCTGACGTCCTAGTGGATGCTGGGAACTCCGTAAGGACCATGGGGAATAGCGGGCTCCGAAGGAGGCTGGGCACTCTAGAAAGATCTTAGACTACCTGGTGTGCACTGGCTCCTCCCACTATGACCCTCCTCCAAGCCTCAGTTAGAATTCGTGCCCGGCCGAGGTTGGATGCACACTAGGGGCTCTCCTGAGCTCTTAGAAAGAATAGACTTAGGTTTTTTATTTTCAGTGAGACCTGCTGGCAACAGGCTCACTGCAGCGAGGGACAAAGGGGAGAAGAAGCGAACTCGCCTGCTTGCAGCCGGATTGGGCTTCTTAGGCTACTGGACACCATTAGCTCCAGAGGGATCGACCGCAGGCCCAGTCCTTGGTGTTCGGTCCCGGAGCCGCGCCGCCGTCCCCCTTACAGAGCCAGAAGCAAGAAGATGGTCCGGAAAATCGGCAGCATGAAGACTCTGTCTTCACCAAGGTAGCGCACAGCACTGCAGCTGTGCGCCATTGCTCCTCTCACACACTTCACACTCCGGTCACTGAGGGTGCAGGGCGCTGGGGGGGGGCGCCCTGAGGCAGCAATAAAAACACCTTGGCTGGCTAAAATACCTCAATATATAGCCCCAGGGGCTATATATGAGGAAAATACCCCTGCCAGAATTCCATAAAAAGCGGGAGAATAGGCCGTGAAAAAGGGGCGGAGCCTATCTCCTCAGCACACTGGCGCCATTTTTCCCTCACAGTTTGGCTGGAAGGAAGCTCCCTGGCTCTTCCCTGCAATCTACAGTACAGTAAGGGGGAAAAGAGAGGGGGGGCATTAAATTTGGCAGTATATATACATATATTTTATGAAAAGCAGCTATTAGGGACATAACTCAGTTAGTCCCTGTATATATATAGCGCTCTGGTGTGTGCTGGCATACTCTCACTCTGTCCCCCCAAAGGGCTTTTGTGGGTCCTGTCCTCGTTTAGAGCATTCCCTGTGTGTCTGCGGTGTGTCGGTACGGCTGTGTCGACATGTTGAATGAGGAGGCTTATATGGTGACGGAGCAGAGGCCGATATATGTGATGTAGCCCCCTGTGGGGCCGACACCAGAGTGGATGGATAGGTGAAAGTTATTAACCGACAGTGTCAACTCCTTACATAAAAGGGTGGATGACGTAACAGCTGTGGAACAGCCGGCTTCTCAGCCCGCGCCTGCCCAGGCGTCTCAAAGGCCATCAGGGGCTCAAAAACGCCCGCTCACTCAGATGGCAGACACAGATGTCGACACGGAGTCTGACTCCAGGGTCGACAAGGTTGAGACATATACACAATCCACTAGGAACATCCGTGAATTGATCCCAGCAATAAAAAATGTGTTACACATTTCTGACATTAACCCAAGCACCTCTAAAAATGGGTTTTTAGGTTGGGGAGAAAAAACAGGCAGTGTTTTGTTCCCCCATCAGATGAATAAATGAAGTGTGTGAAAAGCGTGGGTTCCCCCGTTTAGAAACTGGTAATTTCTAAAGAGTTACTGATGGCGTACCCTTTCCCGCCAGGAGGATAAGTTACGCTGGGAGATATCCCCTAGGGTGGATAAGGCGCTTACACGGTTGTCAAAAAAGGTGGCACTGCCGTTTTAGGAACGGCCACTTTGAAGGTACCTGTTGATAAAAAGCAGGAGGCTATCCTGAAGTCTGTATTTACACACTCAGGTACTAGACGGAGACCTGCAGATCGTGCTGCTGCAGCGTGGTCGGTGACCCTGTCAAACATGAGAACATATTAAAGACGTCGTCTTATATATGAGGGATGCACAGAGGGATATTTTGCCGGCTGGCATCCAAAATGAATGTAATGTCCATTCTGTCAGGAGGGTATTTGAGACCTGTCACGGGACAGGTGATGCTGACTTTAAAAAGATTCTGCCTTATAAAGGTGAGGAATTATTTGGGGATGGTCTCTGGGACCTCGTATCCACAGCCACAGCTGGGAAGAAATATTTTTACCTCAGGTTTCCTCACGGACTCAGAAAGCACTGTATTATCAGGTACAGTCCTTTCGGCTTCAGAAAAGCAAGCGGGTCAAAGGCGTTTCCCTTCTGTACAGAGACAAGGGAAGAGGGAAAAAGCTGCACCTGTCAGCCTGCTCCCAGAATCAACATTCTTCTCTCGCTTCCTCTGAGCCCACAGCATGACGCGGGGGCTCCACAGGTGTAGCCAGGTACGGTGGGGGGCCGTCTCCAAAATTTCAGCGATCAGTGGGCTCGCTCACAGGTGGATCCCTGTTTCTTTCAGATAGTATGTCAGGGGTACAAGCTGGAATTCGAGATATCTCCCCCTAGCCGTTTCCTAGATTATAGCTTGCCGACAACTCCCTCAGGCAGGGAGGCTGTACTAGAGGCAATTAATAAGCAGTATTCCCAAAGGTAATACTCAAGTGCCCCTACTTCAACAAGGACGGGGTTACTATTCTACACGGGTTGGGGTACCGAAACCGCATGGTTCGGTGTGACCCATTTATATTAAAATCCTTGAACACATACATAAAAAAATTCAAGTTCAAGATGGAATCGCTCGGGGCGGTTATTGCAAGCCTGGACGAGGGGGATTACATGGTATCCCGGGACATCAAGGATGCTTACGTGCATGTCCCCATTTACCATCCTCGCCAGGAGTACCTCAGATTTGTGGTACAGGATTACCATTACCAAGTCCAGACAGGACTGTACAAGGCACCGAGGGTGTTTACCGGGGTAATGGCCGAAATGATGATACTCCTTCGAAAAAAGGGAGTTTTAATTATCCCGTACTTGGACAATCTCCTTATAAGGGCGAGGTCCAAGGAGCAGTTGCTAGTCGGGGTAGCACTATTTTGGAAAGTGCTACAACAGCAGGGTTGGATTCTAAACACTCCAAAGTCACAGCTGGTTCCTATGACACGTCTACTGTTCCTGGGGATGGTTCTGGACACAGACCAGAAATAAGTGTTTCTCCGGGAGGAGAAAGCCAAGGAGCTGTCATCTCTAGTCAGAGACCTCCTGAAGCCAAAACAGGTATCGGTGCATCATTGCACGCGAATCCTGGGAAAAATGGTAGCTTCCTACGAAGCAATCCCATTCGGCAGGTTCCATGCAAGAACTTTTCAGTGGGACCTGTTGGACATGTGGTCCGGATCGCATCTTCAAATGCATCGGCTGATAACCCTGTCTCCAAGGACCAGGGTATCTCTAAAATGGTGGCTGCAGAGTGCCCATCTTAAGGTGGGCCGCAGGTTCGAAATACTGGACTAGGTCCTAGTGACCATGGAGGCCAGCCTTTGAGGCTGGGGGCAGTCACACAGGGAAGAAACTTCCAAGGACTTTGGTCAAGTCAGGTGACTTCTCTACACAAAATATTCTGGAACTGAGGGCCAGTTACAATGCCCTGGGTCAGGCAAGGCCTCTGCTTCAAAACCAGCCGGTACTGATCCAATCAGACAACATCACGGCGGTCGCCCATGTAAACCAACAGGGCGACACAAGAAGCAGGATGGCGATGGCAGAAGCCACAAGGATTCTCCGATGGGCGGAAATTCATGTGTTAGCACTGTCAGCAGTGTTCATTCCCGGAGTGGACAACTGGGAAGCAGATCTTCTCAGCAGACACGACCTCCACCCGGGAGAGTGGGGACTTCATCCAGAAGTCTTCCAAAGGATTGTACACCTTTGGGAAAGGCCACAGGTGGACATGATGGCGTCCCGCATCAACAAAAAGCTATAAAAGATATTGCGCCAGGTCAAGGGACCCTCAGGCGATAGTTGTGGACGCTCTGGTAACACCGTGGGTGTACCAGTCGGTTTATGTGTTCCCTCCTCTGCCCCTCATACCAAAGGTATTGAGAATAATAATAAGAAGGCGAGGAGTAAGAACGATACTCGTGGTTCCGGATTGGCCAAGAAGAGCTTGGTACCCACAACTTAAAAAAAATTATATCAGAGGACCCATGGCCTCTGCGGCTCAGACAGGATCTGCGGCAGCAGGGGCCCTGTCTGTTCCAAAACTTACTGCGGCTGCGTTTGACGGCATGGCGGTTGAACGCCGGATCCTGAAGGAAAAGGGCATTCCGGAGGAAGTCATTCCTACGCTTATTAAAGCTAGGAAAGAGGTTACAGCAAATCATTATCACCGCATATGGCGGAAGTATGTTGCATGGTGTGAGGCCGAAAAGGCCCCAACAGAGGAATTTCAACTAGGTCGATTTCTGCATTTCCTGCAAGCAGGAGTGAATATGGGCCTAAAACTGGGCTCCATTAAGGTACAGATCTCGGCTCTGTCGATTTTCTTTCAAAAAGAACTAGTTTCAGTACCTGAAGTTCAGACTTTTGTTAAGGGAGTGCTGCATATTCAGCCCCCATATGTGCCTCCAGTGGCACCTTGGGATCTCAACGTGGTGTTGAGTTTCTTAAAATCACATTGGTTTGAACCACTAAAAACCGTGGATCTGAAATATCTCACGTGGAAGGTGGTCATGTTATTGGCCTTGGCTTCTGCCAGGCGAGTATCAGAATTGGCGGCTTTGTCTTATAAAAGCCCTTATCTGATTTTCCATATGGATAGGGCAGAATTGAGGACTCGTCCCCAGTTTCTCCCTAAGGTGGTGTCAGCGTTTCACCTGAACCAGCCTATTGTGGTGCCTGCGGCTACTAGGGACTTGGAGGACTCCAAGTTGTTAGACGTGGTCAGGGCCCTGAAAATATATGTTTCCAGGACGGCTGGAGTCAGAAAATCTGACTCGCTGTTTATCCTATATGCACCCAACAAGCTGGGTGCTCCTGCTTCTAAGCAGACTATTGCTCGTTAGATTTGTAGTACAATTCAGCTTGCACATTCTGTGGCAGGCCTGCCACAGCCAAAATCTGTCAATGCCCATTCCACAAGGAAGGTGGGCTCATCTTGGGCGGCTGCCCGAGGGGTCTCGGCTTTACAGTTTTGCCGAGCTGCTACTTGGTCAGGGGCAAACACGTTTGCAAAATTCTATAAATTTGATACCCTGGCTGAGGAGGACCTGGAGTTCTCTCATTCGGTGTTGCAGAGTCATCCGCACTCTCCCGCCCGTTTGGGAGCTTTGGTATAATCCCCATGGTCCTTACGGAGTTCCCAGCATCCACTAGGACGTCAGAGAAAATAAGAATTTACTCACCGGTAATTCTATTTCTCGTAGTCCGTAGTGGATGCTGGGCGCCCGTCCCAAGTGCGGTGTATCTGCAATACTTGTACATAGTTATTGTTAACTAAATCGGGTTATTGTTGAGCCGTCTGTTGAAAGGCTCAGTTGTTTCATACTGTTAACTGGGTTTCATATCACGAGTTATACGGTGTGAATGGTGTGGCTGGTATGAGTCTTACCCGGGATTCAAAATCCTTCCTTATTGTGTACGCTCGTCCGGGCACAGTATCCTAACTGAGGCTTGGAGGAGGGTCATAGGGGGAGGAGCCAGTGCACACCAGGTAGTCTAAGATCTTTCTAGAGTGCCCAGCCTCCTTCGGAGCCCGCTATTCCCCATGGTCCTTACGGAGTTCCCAGCATCCACTACGGACTACGAGAAATAGAATTACCGGTGAGTAAATTCTTATTATTAATGTGTGTGTATACAGTATGTATGAATATATGTATATATTACCAGTTATTTATATAGCGCACACATATTCCGCAGCGCTTTACAGAGAATATTTGGCCATTCACATGTAGATATGTGTGTGTGTGTGTGTGTGTGTGTGTGTGTGTGTGTGTGTGTGTGTGTGTATATTATATATATATATATATATATATATATATATATATATATACACAGTATGTATGTACAGTGCAGCATCCGGAAAGTATTCCCAGTACTTCACTTTTTCCACTTTTTGTTATGTTACAGCCTTATTCCAAAATGGAATAAATTTCCTCCAGCATCCATGAGGGATATTGAGGAGACTTAGGAGGTCATTCTGACCTGATCGGTGCTGTGCATTTTTTCGCATAGCAGCCGATCAAGTCGAAACTGCGCTGGTGCCGCAGTGCGCCGGTGCATGCCAAACAGCCAACGGCTGTCATATCCCAGTGATCGCCTCTGCCTGATTGACAGGGAGAGGCGTTCGCTGGGCGGGAGGGGGCGCCAAGGCCGCTGTATTGTGGGTGCGGTCCGGACATCACACGCAGCCGCTGCGACCCGGCCAGCGATGACTAACTCCCTGCCAGCCGCAGGAGCTGCGTTGCCTGGGAATTACTCTACAAGTACAAAAGCGCTTTTGTACTGGGGGGGAGGCCTGACATGCGGGGCGGACTAGCCCTGTGCTGGGCGTCCCCCCGCATGTCAGGGAAGATGATTGTTGCTGTGCTAAATTTTGGCACAGCTACGATCATGTCGGAATGACCCCGTTCTTCACTGGGTGTGCTGGCTCCTCCCCTCTATGCCTTCTACCACAGGCAGTTTAGAAAAAGTGCCCTCAGGAGAGGATGCACATCTGCAGCTCCAGAGAGTTTTCTTCAATTTCTTTTAAACTTTTATTATTTTCTGTATTCTGTTTGGGCAACAGCATACCTGCACCGGAGGAGTTGGGGGGATGGTCACCGGCCTTGCGAGGTGCAGAGCCACTTCCCCATTGCAGGACCACCATCCTGAGAGGTTGTTTGTTCAGCGGGGCACTGCGCCTTGGCAATCGCAGCACGCCGCACACCCCTAACACTTGCCTGAAGGTGACGTCTGTGGTGAGTACAAACCGGGGGCCCCTCTAGGGGGGTCCCCCGGTTCAAAGTGTGGCTGAAGGCGGGCGCAGCATATGGAACCCTCCTGGGGGGGACCCGCTAGAGCCCCCCCCCCCCCCCCCCCCCCCGTGTAAACTGGCTCAAGATGGCTTAAACTAGCACTAGGGCAATGTTTTTAAGCATGATTGGAGACATTGCCAGTATAAAAAATGCAGTAGCTCCGGCGCCATTGGGGGGAGGGCGGAGCTACCACAGAGCGGGACCAGAGGCATTTTGGTGCCTTCCTCTGCTTACTACAGCAGCAATCAGCACACACAGCTCTTCCAGACTCCCAAGACATGCTGGAAAAAGTACAGGGTGCAGCAAAGGGGGAGAGCCGCTACTGTACACAATCTGGGTCCTGTGCAGGACAGAATTTACTAATGTTTCACTGTAATATAATTAGCTGACAGCCTCACTGGGGTTGTACATCTTGGGGTGTGCTGGTGTCTCTCTCTGTGTGTCTCCTCTCACATACAGTAAGGGCACGCTTGATCAGTATTACTGTCTGTGTGTATGTAATTGTGATTACTGTAAATATGGGTAAACACAAACTCTGTGGTGTATACAACACCAGATTCTCTCCATTATCATCTGATTCTGTTTCATGTGAACAATGCAGCCAATCTTCACAACTCAGTGAGGGGGCTGGAGGAAAGGGTCCAGAGCCCTCCTGGCTAGGGGCTCTTAAAACTATGATGTCTGATATGTCATCACAACTGTCTGCTAATGTTCAGAAAACTCAGCTACTACAACAGGCTGTTGCAGACTTAGCTGCTAGGGCAGATGTTACACAGCCCTCCATCTCTCATGCAGGTCCACAAAAGGGTGGTTTACCTGCCCTACTCTCTGATTCAGAGGAGGATATACAGGAGGATGGGGAGGACTTAGATCCCATTAGTGGGGATCCTGATTCTGCTCAGGGCATTGAACCCCTCATTCTGGCTATACAGGACGTGTCAAAGCTCCCTCTAGAGGACACTGCGTCACAGCAGTCCTTTTTCTTTACACAAAACAAGCCTAATGTCACTTTCCCTGATTCTGCAGAGTTATATGACCTATTTAAGTTGGCCTGGAAAAATCCATACAAAAAATTCCAAGTGTCAAAAAAGTTTTTACGCACTTTCCTATTAGCTCCTGAAGGTAGGAAATTCTGGAAAGAACTCCCGGGGGTTGATGTATCAGTCTCTCGACTGTCCAAAAAGGTGGTGCTGCCTGCCGCGGGCTCCTTGACCATGAAGGATCCTGGGGACAGAAAGATAGAGACTACACTCAAATCTATTTACATGGCTGCAGGTATATCGCAGAGGCCAGTCATAGTAGGTTGCTGGATGACCCATGCCATTCATACATGGGCTACTCAGATTCAGGAGGGCCTCTCCGGGGCTATGCCTCTGGTCACTATGGTGAATCTCCTCAAGCACATTCAGGACACTACACGCGTCCTGTGTGACTCGCTCAAGGAGATGGGGAATATTAATGCTAGGACTTCTGCCATGGCAGTGTCGGCACGCAGAGCTTTGTGGTTGCGTCAGTGGGTAGAAGACGCAGAATCAAAGCGCAGTGTGGAATCCCTCTCCTTTTAGGGGGAATGTCTCTTTTATGTTGAGTTGGATACGTGGATTGAAATCCACGTTTCTCCCCTGTGGGGCCCCTCCGCTAGGCATTCCTACCAGGGGCCGTCTGTTCAGTCCTTTTGGTCTAACAGATTTCGTTCTAGGGCCAGAGGTGCCTCCAATGCAAATAGAGGTGCCAGAGGTAAGTCTAAAACACCTGCAACCACCGGTTCTCAGGAACAGAGCACCAGTTCTGCTTCCACTAAGTCCTCAGCATGACGTGTGCCCACCCACCCCGAGGAGATCTCGAGGTGGGAGCCTGACTGCGTCACTTCAGCCGCATCTGGGAAAGCTCCTTCCAGGATACCTGGGTAAGGGACCTCATTTCTCAGGGCTACAAGCTGGAGATCGACGGTGCTCCTCCCCAATGATTTTTCAAATCAAGCTTACCAGCTTTGGAGGATATGCAAGTTACGTTGCAACAGACCATCCGAAAGTTGGTCCAGTCCCAAGTCATTGTTCCAGTACCAATATCACAACGAGGCAGGGGTTATTACTCCAACCTGTTTGTGGTACCAAAGCCAGACGGCTCGGTACGGCCTATTTTGAATTTAAAGTCCTTGAATCCTTACCTAAAGGTTTTCAAGTTCAAAATGGAATCCCTGAGGGCAGTGATTGTGGGTCTGGAAGAACAGGAATTCCTGGTTTCCCTGGATATCAAGTACGCCTACCTTCATATTCCAATTTGGTCACCTCATCAAGCATAACTGAGGTTTGCCCTACTGGACAATTACTACCAGTTCCAGGCACTACCCTTGGCCTGTCCACAGCTCCGAATGTATTCACAAAGGTGATGGCGGAGATGATGTTCCAACTCCGGGTCCAGGGGTTCAATGTTGTCCCTTACCTGGACGATCTTCTGATAAAAGCAAGATCCAGGGAGCTTTTATTGCTCCATATCGACCACACTATCCAACTTCTGTCATGCCATGGGTGGATTCACAATCTACAGAAGTCCCACCTGGAACCGACTCAGCAGCTCCTGTTCTTGGGGATGTTACTGGATACGGTGGCCCAAAAGGTGTTCCTCCCGGAGGACAAGGTGAGAACACTTCAGGAGATGGTCCGCATGGTACTCCGTCCTGCTCGTGTATCCATCCATCTTTGCATCAGATTGTTGGGGAAGATGGTCGCCACCTACGAGACTATCCATTATGGGAGGTTCCATGCTAGAACATTTCAATTGGCTCTCCTGAGCAAGTGGTTCAGATTACATCTACAGATACACCGGAGTATTCGGCTGTCACCTCATGCCAAGATTTCCCTCCTGTGGTGGCTGCAGTCCTCCAATCTCCTGGAAGGCCGGAGTTTCGGGATTCAGGATTGGACCCTCCTCACGATGGATGCGAGTCTGCGAGGATGGGGTGCTCACCCAAGGGGCACAGTTCCAGGGCAGGTGTTCAGCCCATGGAGCCCTCCTTCTGATCAACATTCTGTAACTTCATGCGAGCGTTAATATATGTACTGCGGATGCAAGGCGCATCTTATTACCATATACAATAAAAGTGCGCTGAACGTCGCAACACTAGGGCCCTCATTCCGAGTTGTTCGCTCGCTAGCTGCTTTTAGCAGCATTGCACATGCTAGGCCGCCGCCCTCTGGGAGTGTATCTTAGCTTAGCAGAATTGCGAACGAAAGATTAGCAGAACTGCTAATAAATAATTCTTTGCAGTTTCTGAGTAGCTCCAGACCTACTAACAGATTGCGATCAGCTCAGTACGTTTAGTTCCTGGTTTGACATCATAAACATGCCCTGCGTTCGGCCAGCCACTCCCCCGTTTCTCCAGACACTCCCGCGTTTTCCCTGGCACGCCTGCGTTTTTTTAGCACACTCCCGGAAAATGCTCAGTTACCACCCAGAAACACTCTTTTCCTGTCAATCACTCACCGATCAGCAGTGCGACTGAAAAGCGCCGCAGAATCCACAGCAAATCTACTAAGTTTTTAGTAAAATAACTAAGTGCATTCGCCCTGCGTGCTTTGCGCATGCGCATTTTGCAACAAATCGCAGCATAGCGAAAATCGGCAACGAGCGAACAACTCGGAATGATCCCCCATGTCCCTTAAGAGAAAGCAAGCAGTCGCACACATTTGTATACTGAGGTCCAACGCTCAGAGGTATATATATATATATATATATATATATTTTATATTAAAAGGGGTATGCATACAAAATAACATATGTACAGTATATCATTAGGTATAACATGAATATATATGTTTACAGAGTTACAATTACACAAGAAGCAGTTAGTTACAAAATAATTAGTTACAGCCAATATACATATGTGAGGGGAAATACCTATAATCCTGTGTATTGGGGGAGGTACATGTCTGGGGCTGAGTCTTCTGCTATTGGTCCAGGGGAGGGAGGTCTCTCATTCATGATGTGTTATTGGTCAGTTCATATGCAAGCAACGTCCAGTTTCAAGATGCAGTTTTAGAGGTTAGCCACTGATTTTCTGCACACATGCTTTCTTTGTTCTAATAAGAGTGACTTTATATTTCATACATTTAATCATAACTAATTGTTGCAATGTGCTACAATTTACCCATAGCTATCAAATTACTCCACATATTCTCCTGATCATTTTGACACTAAGCATGATATATTTAACTTGTTCCGTTCCAATAATGCATATATATCTGATGTTACACTCTATTATATAAATACATTATAATGTCTGGTGCTTGACATGTTTTGTCTATGTGTAATGTATGTGTTGTATGAAATATGTGTTGAATATATCTTTGTGGCTTGTCTGTGTGGATGCGTATGCTACTGTATATCCTGTGCACGCTGCGTGTATGCGCAGAGACCTCTCTGTTTGGAGCTCGTATTTGTGTGTATGTAATATTTTTGACTTTGACAGTCCACCCTTTGACAGTAAACAATAACTGTCATGCCAAACATAATTACAAAAAAATCTTTCAAACAATAATTGGTGACCTAGACACATGTATGTATTTATTTTGCAAATCAGACATTGACTATAGTTAGGGAAGACAGGGAGGAGGACGGGACATCCTCTATATGCGCTCGGCAGTCACGGGACCACTGGTTGTGTTGGGACAGTGCTATGGCCTATGATGTCTGATTTGAACGAACGTTGCATACATACATACATACATACATACATACATACATACATGTACCTACGTCTTTGTACACTGATGTTCGGATTCGATAGAGGTTTTGCTGGGTAGAGGGAGAAACACAAAAAAGTCGTGAAAGAGACATAAAATTTTCATGGTACTGTATATATTCCTATAAGTCCCTGAACATTGTTTCCATTTCTGGATCGTATGCTAGGTCTGTTTCATCATTGAGCAAGGGTTATTATTTCAGGTAGTGTCCTTCCTAGATAACATAAACCTTTGGAGTTCAGGGAGAGACACTCATAATTAACTCTTTATCTGCTATGTGTGAATAGGCCATTGTCTGATTGTTCCTGAATAACCTCCCAATTCCCTGATTTCCTGAAATTGGTGAGACTTAAACATACCAGGGATTTATCTGCGGTACTGGTAGATCTTAAGACTAGGGGGTCTAGTTATATTATATTCCTTGTCCACCAGCCCCCCCCCCCCCCCCCTTGTGTAATTCAAGTACCTCAGCTAACTCTAAAGATTATGGCACTAATCCTGCATTATTTTGTCTTAGAGGTGCCTGTGAGCACATCCAACATTCTAGAAAAATTGTATAGTTTGCTGCGCTGTGAAAAAGCTGCTCAGGTTATTTTGGAACAAAATATTCGGAATTTTCTTGGACCGAGCGCTATGTGTGCTAGTGAATGGGTGATAAACAATATGGTAATACATTTATTACCATATTGCTTATCACCCTTTCACTAGCACACATAGCGCTCGGTCCAAGAAAAAACATCCAACATTCCGTTTGGTTTAAGACCTTACCCACTAGTGAATAATCACTCATAGGATGTCTGTTAAATTCAACATTATTGCTTAACTGACATCTCTGGATGCACTCATCTTCAATACTGTATTTTGTAGTTACAATAACTACAAAATACAGTATTCCTCAGACAATAGCCTATCACGTTACCTCCGAACTCCGTAACTACTAGACCTTTGATTGCTCTGGCTTTAAACAAAGTGATAGGCTGCTCCTGGGATTCTATAAAGACATCACTCCTTTGACCAGAACCAGTTCCAGTCCCACACTAGACTCCTCCTGAAACCTCACAAAAAAATAGAATGTCCTGGAAAAAAAATGTTTGTCAAAAGAAAAGAAAAAGATAGAACAAAACAAATCTTGCTTATAGCAAATCCATTACTACGACTGGTCTTTTTGTAATCCTTTAGTACGCTCAGGTAGTGTTCAACAGTTCCGCCTCTCAGTCTTCACGGAACAGATTCTCAAGTGATATTCCTGCGATTTCACTCCCTTTACGAGTTCCTTCCGGACTAACGACTTTCCTGCGATGGGAATCGTGGACACAAATCTCTCGGCTACTTTCACTGGAATCGTGCTATCAACAAAACTTGGTACGGTCCTTCCCACCTGTCTATTAGGCAACCTGAGCGTAAGAATAATGACACAGTCTCTTGGTTCACAATCAAGACAGTTAGTAGTTGGCATATCAGGAATCAACAGTTTCAAGTTCTTTTGTTAAGTTCTCAAATGCTGGCTCATCTCGATAAAGTACTGTACTGTCACCTCATTGGTGTATTTCTGATCATGGTGCGGATCGATCATGACATGAGGTTGTTTTCCAAAAAAATAATAATTCAAAGAGGGTAATTTGTTAAGTGGGGATCTGGGAATGGTTCCAATGCTACATAACACTAGTGGCAGTGTATATGACCACAGTAGTCCAGTTTCAGCCATCCCTTTGTTCCTACTCCTAAGGATACCATATCTACACACAAATTTCTGCACAATTTTCTTTGCGGTAATGTGGCGGCAGGAAATGCTGTACCCGGTTTGAGAAAACATCAATGTACACCAATACATATTTCAAATTCCTACAGGGTGTTAACTGTACAAAGTCGACTTGTATTACCTGAAAAGGATCGTCTGCAGGAGGAGTATGGGATGGCTTTGTTGGTACTACCTTACCAATGTTCTTCCTCATGCAAGTAAGACAGGTCATTGCTTTCCTGCTTACCTGAGAAGAGAACCCTGGTGCACGCCAGTATGCTCTTACCAATTTGCACTTACTTTCCTTACCCTGGGTGAGTCAGACCATGTGCCGCCTCAGCTAGGCCTGGGAGATACGCCCTTGGGGCCACTGGCTTACCTTGTCCATCTCTCCAGAGTCCTGAGGACTCCTGACCATACCCCTTCGTCTTCCAGACCTCCTTTTCCTGTAGGGAACACAAATTTGCATCTCAATTTAATTGTTGTGTGTTTGTAATGTAGAGTAAAAACATCTCTAGAGGAGAAAAAAAAATATCAGGTCTACGTTTACCAACGGGCTGTCACTTATGTCTGGTCTCGTAGTAAAGGTCTAATTCAGATATTCCATACCATCATGCATATCAGTGTCTATACAAAATTTTCCTTCACCAGTATTCTCATCCTCCACCCTTTGTGCATTACAAGGCACATGCAGTATTATATTGGGGTCATCAGTGACAGCTCCCTTTTGTGCTGATGAGACATACCGGGTTCGGGCAGAACTCTGAAGGACCAATACGGCATGTGGTGTATGAACTGTCAAACCATGTACTAGTACTACGTCCTAAGTATTTGACCCTTGTCCTACACAATTGCAGTTTATCCCTTCAGACCTTGTGTCCTGTCTGGAAGAGATGAAACAGAACTGTTTCGTATCTGCCAGGGATGACTCAAATTAATCAGCACATAACAACAAGTCATCAACATATTGTATCAGCACCGACCCATTCTCAGGCTGAAAGGACTGTAAACAGTCATGTAGGGTATGGGTGAAAATATTCAGGCTGTCACTTGAAACCTTGGAAAAATCGGGTCCATGTATTGTACCCCCTTTGTGATTGCAAAGATGAAGAGGAAACTGTGAAGAAAACAGAATAGAGGTTGCTGACAGTAAAGTTTGTAGAGGTGGAGAGGATTTTATTAAAATGACAGCTGGATTGGGCACTACAGGGAATTGATTAACTACTTGGTCTACCCCCCCTCCCCCTTAAAGCTTGTGCTTGCTGTGTCACTACTGGGACTACCTCAGCCATCAATCCAGTGTCCTGTCCATCCTAAATTCATAGGGAACCCAGTATATGTGAGATAATTTCCTCTACCTGTGATGGACATGAATCTAGAACAGTGGAATGCAACATAGTCTTTGAGGAGTATCTAACATACCTTGTACTTCCTGAGCGGGAGTACAATATATGTATTTCACATTTAAATTTACATAAAAAATCTCTGTTGATTAAGTTAGTTAGGGGCCACTGCTGCTAGGAAAAAAAGAAAAGGGTTTAGCATCATAGAGGCCCAATCGTAACTTCTGCAGGTTTTGTCAAAGGGTAATGTTGCACTTCTTTCGTTACTCCCATTTGCCGAATTAGTGTTTATCTGTGATCTTTCTTACTATATATGTAGAATGGCTCCATACTTACCAGTTACACTGGTCTCTGTCACTTCCCCTGCAGGCTACAGCTCCTCTTTTACCGGATGGATATTATGCCTCTGAGTGCATGAGAAATGGCTGAAACCAGTCGGGTCACCTTCTCCTCCTAAATAAAACTTTGACATTCATTAGTACATATATAAGTTACATTTATAATTTTCATATTTTTATTTTTTTCTATAGTTTGTATACTGGCTGTAAATGCTTCCACATATGGCGGTGTACTTGCTTTCTCTTTTTACTTACTTATTGTTGCTACGAGTTCTAACAGTTATTATGTTTTCGTTCTTGTCTTATGTGACTTTGGTTAAACATACTACCTGCAATATCTTAGGATCAAAACCACCAATCACTGGAAATGATGGGGGTAATTCCAAGTTGATCGCAGCAGGAAATTTTTTAGCAGTTGGGCAAAACCATGTGCACTGCAGGGGAGGCAGATATAACATGTGCAGAAAGAGTTAGATTTGGGTGGGTTATTTTATTTCTGTGCAGGGTAAATACTGGCTGCTTTATTTTTACACTGCAAATTAGATTGCAGATTGAACACACCACACCCAAATTTAACTCTCTCTGCACATGTTATATCTGCCTCCCTTGCAGTGCACATGGTTTTGGCCAACTGCTAAAAAATTTCCTCCTGCGATCAACTTGGAATTACCCCCGATATTTCACCATTCATACATACTCAATCATTACAAAAAGCCTCTGCGTGTAAGGACCATACTTCTTTTTTTTTTAATATTACATTTTTTTATTGAGTTTTCATACACATTACAATTACAATTAAATTGGCAAATGTAATCCAAAAAGGGGGGAGAAGACATGTACATAACATAACTAATAAAGACAGGGGGAAGGAAAGGTAAATATCAGGGAGATCATAATACAGCAATGATATCATATTGTAATGAAGGGCAGAAGGTCTGCATCGCGTAACAAGCTAATGTCCAATATGGACCAGGGAGTGAAACACAGAGAGGTCAGGTATGTCGGCTGGGGCACCAGAGACACCGATTTGGCCTGATCTCTCCCTATATAGGGACCATTTATACCATTTCTTACTAATAGAGGTAGTCTCTGAAGAGTAGGTGCTCTCAGCTGTTTCGAAAACATAATGTTGATGTACCCTTTGTACTATCATTGATAAAGTGGGGACGACTGCCGACTTCCATTTGGAGGCGATAGCGGCCTTAGACGCTATGAGAATGTGTCCTAAAAGATACCTATCATGACTAGACATTTCACCGTAATAATAGTGAAAGAGTGCCAACAGGGGGTCAGGTGTAAGGGTTACTCCCAGTATGTGGGAAATGAAAAGGAATACCTCCCTCCAAAGCGACCGGATTGCTGGACATAACCAAAATATATGAAGGATATCTCCCACCATCCCACAGTTCCTCCAACAGCCAGCGGAGACATCAGGTCAAATCTTGTGCAACCTCTCCGGTGTAAAATATACCCTATGGACCAATTTATAATACATTTCGCAGTGATTTACACATTTAGAAATTTTGAAGCAAGATTTAAAGATCGCTTTCCATATATCTTCGGTGAAGACCGTAGGGAGGTCTTTCTTCCACTTAGTCTGAGAGGGGAATGTCCCATGACGGGATTCAGTCACCAGATGTTGGTACCATCTGGAGATTCCCCCCTATTACCGCTAGGCAATAAAAGGGACATCAGCAATTTAGGGAGACCGATATAGCGGGCTCGGTTGTAAGAGCAGCTTTGGAGCCAATGTCTCAAATGCAGATATTTATGAAAATCTTGTTTAGGCACCTGAAATTGTTCCTGGAGTAGGGAAAAGGGGACTAAAACACCGTCTCGTAGGACATCCTGTAGGGTGGAGAGACCCATGTCCCTCCAATGGTGTAAGTGCAAATCTGGGATCAATAGGGCTATAGTATGGAGAGATAATTGGGGGGAGGGCAGAGCGCCAGCAGGGAGAGATTTAAGTACCCTTCTCCATATCAACATCGTTGCTTGGACCGCGGAGCATTCAGCTACTCCAGCAGGGATTGAGATGGTAGGCAACCAGAACAAGTCTGGCAATGTGAAGGGGGATACAGCATTCTGTTCTAAGGATACCCATGGTTTAGGAGTGTTCTGGGAGAACCAATCACTGGCCTGGGCGAGTAAACACGCACTATGGTATCTTTCTAAATCTGGGTATGCAACTCCACCGGCACACTTTGGCGCAATTAAAGTGGATTTCGCTATTCTCGGCTTTGAGCCTCCCCAGACGTAGTTGGTCATCAGTCGGTTAAACTTATTGCAAATATCTTTAGGGAAGGTTCTGGGGATGGTTCGGAAAAGATACATCAATTTAGGTAGGAGAACCATCTTTGCAGCTGCCACTCGTCCAACCCAGGAAACCTCCTGCATCATCCAGTCTTTGATAAATAGTTCAAATGCCCGAAAGAGAGGGTCGTAGTTACACCCCATTAAATCCTGCCCCCTAGATATATGAACGCCTAAATATTTAAGTGATCTGAGTTGCCACGCGTACTTGTAATCGTTTTTTAGACGTCTAAGAGTGTTATCAGGCACATTCAGAGGGAGGGCCTCAGTCTTAGAAGTATTCAGCTTGTAGTAGGAGACTGCTGCGTAAGAGTTTAAGAGGGAATGTAAATGTGGCAGCGACGATTCAGGCTCTCTAAGGCATACTAGAATATCGTCGGCAAAGAGACAGATTTTGTGGGGCATCCCCCCTATCACTGGACCAACAATGGAGTCTAACATCCTTATCCGCTCCACCAGAGGCTCGACAGCCAGCACAAAAATGAGGGGTGACAGGGGGCAACCCTGACGAGTCCCATTAGTTATATTGAATGTAGAGGAGGTGCACCCATTAGTGAAAACCGAAGCCGAGGGTGAGGAATACAGAGCCAGTATGGAGTCGAGTATTCTGCCCGCAAATCCAAAACAGCCCAGGGTAGCCCTTAGATAGTCCCAGTGGAGTCTATCGAATGCCTTCTCTGCATCCAGAGAAAGGAGCAAGAGAGGTTCGTCTCGGGCCTGGCAGCGTTCAATCAAATTAATAACTCTGCGTGTGTTATCTGACGCTTGCCGGCCCATTACAAAGCCCACCTGGTCTGGGTTAATCAAGCCGGGCAAAAGAGGGGATATCCTATTTGCAACCATCTTAGCAAATAATTTAAGGTCGGTGTTCAGCAGTGCTATCGGACGATAATTCTGAACCGCTGTAGGAGATTTACCCGGCTTAGGGATGGTAACTATTCGGGCCTCCAACATTTCCTTCGGGAAATATGTGGAGTCAGAGGCTTCATTAAAAACCGACACTAAAAGTGGGGCAAGAGTTGTTTTATATGTTTTGTAAAAGTTAGATGGGTATCCATCTGGACCGGGGGCCTTATTTACTGGACAGGAATCTATGGCTGCTTCGACTTCCTCGAGTACCCAGGGTGAGCTAATGGACTCGCGAGTCTGAGAATCAATAGTGGGGAGCGACAACCCATCTAAGAACCCAGCTATGTCTGCCAAAGTGGGCTGAGGGGTACCAGGGTCTTTTCTAAGGTTATACAGCTGCGAATAATATTCAGCAAACGCATTAGCTATCTCACCCGGATCAGTTACTTTAACTCCCGAGGATGTATGGATTGCATGTATGCATTCTTTTGTTCTGCGTCCCCTCAGTTTACGCGCCAGCAGACGTCCCGCTCTGTTGCCGAGCCTATAGTATTGTTGGTTGAGCCGCTGCAAATTGCGGTGAACTTCCGTTAAGGCAAATGTATTTACCTTTTCGCGGGCGGCAAGTAGTTGCTTAAAGAGGGCTTTATTATCAGGGTTAATTTTATGCGCAGATTCCAGACGGGCAGCCTCCCTTTCGGCCGAGGCGTGTCTGTTTCTATACTCACGTTTAAGTCTAGATGCTATCTGGATTGCGGAGCCTCTAACCACGGCTTTCAGAGTACACCAATGGGTGAAAACGGATGTATCCTTGGGGCAATTTGTCTCCAAATATAAATCTAGGGATTGCTGGATGGCCTGGCGAGCCTCAGGGCGGGCAAGAAGGTATGAACCCAGTCTCCATGGTCCATGTGGGACCACCCTCTTACTGATATCCCAAACTACAACAAGTGGTGAGTGGTCTGACCAAGACATAGGTAATATGTCCACTTTACTTATAGCCGCTAAGGTCCATTTATCCGCTAAGGCTAGGTCTATTCTAGAGTATGAACTGTGTACGTGGGAATAAAAAGTGTAATCTCGTTCTGCAGGGTGTTTGGCTCTCCAGATATCATACAACGTATACTCAGCTAGGAGTTGACCAAATTTGCCTGAGGGATCCTGGGACGGACTGCTACGCAAGGTTCGGGTTGGACGGGAACGGTCTATAATGGGATCCAGCACCATGTTGAAGTCTCCAAGGATCAATAGGGCTCCCCTAGTATGCTCCTGGAGCACTCTACAAAAGGTTCTAAGAAATGAGATTTGTTTGGTGTTAGGGGCGTAGCAAGAGACCAGAGTGGTCTCTACATTTTCTAGTTGACCCACTAAGATTAGATATCTCCCGTTAGGGTCTTCATATTTAGAGGACAGAACGAATGGACAATGTTGTGCTATAAGAAGAGCCACTCCAGCTCTCTTAGTGGGTCCGTTTGCAGTATAGCAAAGGGGGTATCGTGAATAAGTAAAGAGGGGGGGGGGGGGTGTTTGGCTCTGGAAGTGTGTCTCCTGTACCGCAACCACCTGTGCCTTAAGCTTCTGAAAATAATTCAAGGCCACTCTTCGCTTTTGGGGAGAATTAAGGCCTTTGGCATTAATAGAAACTATCTTAACCATATTCGGCTACCAATAGAGCTGATGATTTCGTTACCTCATTTCTGCGTTTAAGCTGATCTACCTGAGAAGGGGGGGGGGAAACATAACAGAAGACATGAGGGAAAACATAAGAAAAATGAAAAAAACGAAACTAAATTGATCTCTCTTGAGATCACATCCAGTTGCCATACTGTGGCGGCTGTGTAGGCTAAAGGAGGGGTTAGTGGCATAACTCCCACCTGCCGCCATACTTTTATATTGTAACCTAAAGAACTTACGAACATCTTGATAATATATGAGCAAATTAATGCACAAATGTGCAATCAAAATCTTCAGAGCAAATAAAGCAGAACAACAACATTCTAACATGGGAACAGAACATATAAATCCAACATTAGACTCAGTCCAGCGACTCTTTCTGTATATCAAGCACTGAAGCTATATCAACAGGCCCACAATAAAAAATAAAATAAAGAAAAAACTGCTATGTGAGGGTAGGCGCCAGACACAATGCCTAAAAAAACAGGGCCATTAGTACCGCAAAATATGTAGTCTGTGAAGTACTATCAAAATATGGACATATCGCCCACTATACTCAGCGCCTCTCCTGACACACCACGGCCCCTAAAGCAAGGGTAAAGGCAATATTGGTCTAGCTAGCGACTATTTCTGGAGAGTCACTGGATTCATATCGGTAGAAACATAACAGCTATGTAAGCTGTCCAACCTTGAGCAGACGTCCTCACTTCACCGAGGACCAGTCCTGCTGAAGTCGACGGGGGGAGGAGTCCTCGGAGCAATCTGCAATGTTCCATGATTTAAGCAATTTCGCTCCGTCATCTACAGTAGAAATTGAGACAGTGGAACCATCTCGGGGGATTAGGAGCTTGGTGGGGAAACCCCAACGGTAAGGAATATCAGCCTTTCTGAGGGCCGCAGTGATCGGATGGAATGATCGTCGTTTGTAGAGGGTGGCTGCAGACAGGTCGCCAAAGAGTTGAAGTCCCTGAAGGGCTGAAGCTGTGTCAGACGTCGGTCTTGATGCTTTCAGTAAGGCCTCTTTAACGTGAAAGTAATGTAGCTTCATTAGGACGTCTCTTGGGGCATCTCCTGGGTCCGCTCTGGCTTTCGGCAACCGGTGTATTCGATCAATTATGAAGTCCGCAGATGGAGACTTGGGTAATAGAGCTTTAAATAAGGCCACGGCGTAATCGTGTAGACTGCTGTGTGACACCGACTCGGGGACTCCGCGTAATTTAAGATTGCTGCGGCGCGATCGTCCTCTAGATCTGTGACTTTGTCCCGCAGAAGCTTCACCTCCGCCTCTAATGCATCATGAGAGTCCAGTAGACTGTTATGTGACCCCACAACTTCCTCCATTTTAGTTTCCAGATGGTCAGTGCGGCCGCCCAGGTCATCTATAGATTGTTGGCATGCCGATAATGTGGTACGGAACTCAGCCGCCACCTCCTCTTTAAAGTGAGATAAAAGTAGCTTCATAGTGCCCACAGTGAGGGCCTCTCCATCTCCAACTTTGTCCAGGCTCGTAGTTGCCATAGATGTTGCGGGGGGTCCCTCTAGGGAGGGAGAGGTCTGAGGGATTGCGTCTTTTGCCGAGGTTCCGGCGACTTTAGAGCCAGACACTTTTGGGGATAACTTGAAAAATGAAAGCTGCTGTGCAGGTTTTGACGGTTTGCTGCGTCTAGAAGGCATAATAAGACCCCGAGTAAGATAGCACAACGGTACTAAACACGTAAGGTGAAAAAATCTGACGGTTCCACTGTTTCATGGGTTATCAAGACATCACGTAGATAATGGCAGGGGAAGGAGGTAACTTCCGTATTACATTGGCATGAGCAGATGCGACAGGGCTATTAAGTTAGCCATCCTCTTTTGTGCACCAAGGAAACCCTGGGGGTAACTTCCACCCCCTCTCCCCGGTCCCTCCAGAGACACCCAGGATAAGACAGCAGGCTTTATAGGATCTGGGCCTCCTAGAGAAATAATACAGTTTGGGGAAAAAGAATTCTCGGTATCTCCACGTGCAGATATGGGGTTGCTGCCCGTCCACAGGGGAGGACCGGGTCCTTCGTGTTTGCCCCTACGGCTGTATTGATATGGGCTTCCACCTTCAGCCCCTGTATTTATTGTAGCCTAGCTGCCGGCCACCGGGGACTGCGTCGACCTCCTGGGCTGCCCAGCCAGCTACCCACAGCCGTGGCTGGATTTGCAGGGGGGCAGAAGGGTTACAGAAACTCTGTGTGTCCACAGGTGGGCCAGTAGGGTGGAGGGGGGGGGGGGTCTTCGTCACCCGCAGGGGCTTTTTTTATTTTATATATATATATTTTTTTTTTGCTTTTTTTGTCGCTTCAGGGTGCTTGGGAGTGCTATTGTCGGGTCCCTGATATAAAGGGTACACCTGCAGCGAGAGCCGCCGTGTTTCTGCCAGGCGGAGGGGGGGGGGGCTGCGGTCAAGCCAGCGGTCCGCCCTCAGTATCGTGAGACGGGCGCCCTGGCCAGAATCGCCGGGGAGGGGACGGTGCAGTCACCTTTTTAGAGCTGTGGCAACTAGCTCTGCTCACCCGGGGGGCGCCGGACGTCTCCTCCGCTTCTCCTCCGCGTCTTTCTGGATCCAAGATGGCCGCCGCCCGGTCCTCGGAGCGCACTGCCCGACCTCGATCTGGTCCCGGAGTACTCCCGCTAGTCAGCACGAAACTCCGGGGAGGCTGCAGCTGAGTTTCAGCAGGACAGGTGTCCTTGTGGGGTCCCCAGACGTCCCGGGGGGGTTAACAAAATGCGGCTGCGGGGATATATATGGAAAATGAGGCCCCGGCTTCAGGGCAATGAGCAGTCCGCGAGAGCCAGTAAACCGGCTCCCCGACTCCGCAGCACCGACTCACCGCCTGCTTTACGTATAGTACAATGTCCAGCACACAGGGTATAGGTGTTAGCGTGAGGAAGCTCGTTGTTTTTTAGTCATAAACTTCCAGATCCCTGGGAGCTCATCTGAGGTGCAGCTTACTCAGTCAGCCTCCAAGCCACGCCCCCAGGACCATACTTCTTACACCTAATATGCCGAGCGGACCCTTTCTTCCTCTGCTCCTCAGCCTGAACCCTGGCTCCTGAAAGCCTCTCGCGTGCCCACTTGGCTCCCATTGTGGACTTTTTAAACACAAACACCAAATGGCCCACACAAGACGATGGTGAAAAGTCTTCCGAGCGCTTTTCACCCGCTTCTGCTCCTCTGGACAGTACCACGGCCCACTCCTGTAGTGATTTCCCGCGTACTCAGCGAGGACCCTATCAGACCCCTCAGCACTGAAAGTATGAAGTATTAACAGCAATAAATCAAAACCCCACCTTTTTCAGTGGAGTTTGAAAGCCTGATATTTTTGTTTTCTATCCACTGGAATTATCTTGGGTGAGAAACAACTTGTCGATCACCCTTTCCAATGAATGTCCACCAGGAAGATTTCCTGAGCGAGAGTCAGCGAAAAATTCCTTTACTTTACACAAATCACGTCTATATATGCTAACAGCGCATATGATGACGCAATTGCGTGAAATTATGCAAATGGTATCACGTTGCACGGCATATCACACACACACGTGCGGTCCAATCGCACAGGTTATAGATACTTGTTATCTATATGCCCTACGATCACGGGAGTCAAATTCACAAGCTTTGCTCCACAGCCGGAGCGTAACACCAAATATCGCGCTCCTCCGCACGTTTTACCTTTAAAAATACACACACTACGTGCCTCAATACCAATAAATACGTGAGGTCGCTAGCCTCCACGCCACTAAGCCTCTGCTTACTCAGTGTCTCACCGACGAGATCCCGCTTTGTCCTGGGGTTCAATGCACTCACGCTTACTTTTCAACAACCCACACTTTTAGATTTTCTGTACAGAAAAAAAAAGAATAATTTTACCAGTGATTGATAACATCCCCCTCAGAGGTATTACACTTCAATTCATTATGGCTATTGACTATAATTTAAATGCTATGATTCAGATTGGATAGCTATCTTGCAGAACATATAATGATATAAATATACATATTTTATATAATAATGGTAATATAACATATATATATATATATATATATATATATACATTTGACTCTCATGAAACCCCCACACAGCACATGTATTTATACACACATACTGAATGAATGTAGTTTTCACATATCCTAATTTGCATCTCAACAGATGTTCACATGCTTGCTGTTCCAGAGTGGTTGAACAGGTTCATTAACATTTCAATTGCCTATCTTGTAGCAAGCAGAGGGCTATTTTACACCCTCAGTATTTTCCAAGTCTAAAACAAATCCTGGGGGGAAAAAACTCTATCATCTGTGTGTATTTTTTTTTCCATCAAGCTAAGTATTTATCTCACTATTACTCTCACTAGCCCCAATTGAAACAAAATTTATAATTGACTATGGCATGGGTTAGTTAAATTCATTGGTAGCTTTTAAATGGTGTTGGATTTGTACATATATTTGTTTACATTGTGACAAAGGCTACAGATTGCTTACAAAAACTGAAAGGCAGCTGTTAGCTAGGTGGATAGGGAGTGACCTTATATTATGTGACTTTTAAGACCAATGCAGACTGTACCTAACACTAGACCCAAAATGGCCACTGCTCCTCTCCCTTCCAAACCATGTGCTTGGACAAAATGGTGTCCATACCATGCGGCCAGAATACAAACACTCTATCCTTTGTCACAAATAAATCACAAATTATACAAGCACCGGAAGTTGCCCTAATAGACAATTCCCACTGCATGGTAACAAAAATTTCCACACGCTGCTTTTTCAGTGCAAACAAAGCTTTACTTCAGGCCTAGGTTAGCAGTATGCGAATAGGACAGAGGACACGTGGTCACTCACTTAGGTTAGAGGAGAGGAGGTTCCGCACATTGCGGCAAAAAGGTTTTTTCACAGTAAGGACAATACGTGTTTGGAATTCCCTGCCTGAGAGAGTAGTAACTGCGGACTCAGTCAACACCTTTAAGAATGGGTTAGATAAATTCCTATTGGATAAAGATATTCAGGGTTATGGTGCATAGGCACGCATTATAGTTAATATAACTAGTCCTAACATAAAAATAACTAGTCCTATTATAAGACTGCATAGGAGGCCACAAATAGGTTGAACTCGATGGACAATTGTCTTTTTTCAACCTTAGTTACTATGTAGGATGCAGCATGCTAACACAGCTATATCCGTCATGCACCAACTTTTAAACGCTCTTTAAATTTACTTAACAGATAAACAATCTAATCTGAATCAACAATTTAGCAACAATAAAAGGTACACTAGCATTTCTAATATTGTGCGTTTTTTATCACACAGGCAACAAAGAAATCTATTGTCCCTTGATTCATATCAGCGCCTTACTGATAACGCAAAAAAACGTATGCGGTTCAGCAGCATCTAGATGCGTCCATCCTTAGCTGGTAGACCACAGCGTGTCTGTACTGCACGTCATTAAGTACGTGATATCGCGGATATGTGTATGATACCGTATATTCTGTGCACGCTGCGTATATGCGCACAAACAGAAACCTCTCTGTTTGGAGTTTGTATCTGTGTGTATGTAATATTTTTGACTTGGACACCTCTCTTCTGCTCACGAATCACGCTATCCAAGTTCAGTCGGACAACGCCACTGCAGTGACGTACATCTATCGGCAAGGAGGGACAGAAAGCAAAGCCTGCATGCGAGAGGTGTCAAAGATACTCCTCTGAGCAGAAAGAAATGCAAGAGCAATGTCGGCAATCTTCATTTGGGTGTAGACAACTGGGAAGCAGATCATCCACCAGTCGCGCTGCTACCTGGTCGGGGAAGAATACCTTTGTGAAGTTCTACCAGTTTGATAACCTGGCCAAAGAAGATACCCAGTTTTGGGCAGGCGCTGCTGCAGCAGTCTCCGCACATTCCCGCCTGTTCTGGAAACTTTGGGATGTCCCCATCTTACTAAGTCTCCCCAATATCCGTTATGGATGCTAGAGAAAATAGGATTTTATTTACCTACCGGTAAATCCTATTCTCGTAGTCCATAAGGGATATTGGGTGCCCGCCTCAGTGCGGTGACTGTTCTGCAGGTTCTCTGTTATGTGGTTACCTGTTCAGCTGTTGCTGTTATTGTTCCCAGCCGTTGCTGGTTGTTTTATGTTTATGGTGTGCTGGTATTAAATCTCACCACTCTTTGTTATCATGTTCCTTCTCTTATATATGTCCTTTCTCCCTCGGGCACTGTTTTACCTATAACTGCATGGAGGGGGCATAGAGGGGAGGAGCCAGCATACCCAGTGAAGAAATTTAAAGCACACCGGCTCCTTTGGACCCCGTCTATACCCCATCGTACTAAGTCTACCCAATATCCCTTATGGAATTTGAAAAAAAGGATTTACTGGTAGGTAATTAAAATCCTATGTTTTCCCTCAAAATTCTACGCACAATACCCCATAATGACAGCGTGAAAAAAGTTTTTTTGAGATTCTTGCTAATTTTTTAAATAAAAATAAAAACTAAGAAATCACATGTACATAAGTATTCACAGCCTTTGCTCAATACTTTGTTGATGCACCTTTGGCAGCAATTACAGCCTCAAGTCTTTTTGAATATGATGCCACAAGTTTGACACGCCTATCTTTGGGCAGTTTCGCCCATTCCTCGTTGCAGCACCTCTCAAGCTCCATTAGGTTGAATGAGAAGCGTCGGTGCACAGCCATTTTCAGATCTCTCCAGAGATGTTCAATCGGATTCAAGTCTGGGCTCTGGCTGGGCCAATCAAGGACATTCACAGAGTTGTCCTGAAGCCACTCCTTTGATACCTTGGCCGTGTGCTTGGGGTCGTTGTACTGCTGAAAGATGAATTGTCGCCCCAGTCTGAGGTCAATAGCGCTCTGGAGCAGGTTTTCATCCAAGATGCATCTGTACATTGCTACACATCTTTCCCTCTATCCTGACTAGTCTCCCAATTCCTGCCACTGAAAAACATCCCCATAGCATGATGCTGCCACCACCATGCTTCACTATAAGGATGGTATTCGCCTGGTGATGAGTGTGCCTGGTTTCCTCCAAACATGACGCCTGGCATTCACGCCAAAGAGTTGAATCTTTGTCTCATCAGACCAGAGAATTTTGTTTCTCATGGTCTGAGAGTCCTTAAGGTGCATTTTGCAAACTCCAGGCGGGCTGCCATGTGCTTTTTACTATGGAGTGGCTTCCGTCTGGCCACTCTACCATACAGGCTTGATTGGTGGATTGCTGCAGCGATGGTTGTCATTCTGGAAGGATCACCTCTCTCCACAGAATAATGCTGTAGCTCTGAGTGACCATCGGGTTCTTGGTCACCTCCCTGACTAGGGCCCTTCTCCCCTGATCGCTCGGTTTAGACGGCTGTCCAGATCTAAGAAGAGTCTCGGTGGTTCAGAACTTCTTCCATTTACGGATGATGAAGGCTACTGTGCTCATTGGAACCTTCAAAGCAGCAGAAATTTTTCTGTACCCTTCCCCAGATTTGTGCCTCGAGACAAACCTGTCTCGGATGTCTACAGACAATTCCTTTGACTTCATGCTTGGTTTGTGCTCAGACATGCACTGTCAAGTGTGGGGCCTTATATAGACAGGTGTGTGCCTTTCCAAATCATGTCCAATCAACTGATTTTTACCACAGGTGGACATCAGTTAAGCTGTAGGAACATCTCAAGGATGATCAGTGGAAACAGGATGCACCTGAGCTAATTTTTCAGCTTCATGGCAGAGGCTGTGAATACTTATGTACATGTGATTTCTTCGTTTTTTATTTTTAATAAATTTTCAAAAATCTTCCAAAAACCTTTTTTCACATTGTCATTATGGGTTATTGTGTGTAGAATTTTGAGGGGAAAAATGAATTTATTCCATTTTGGAATAAGGCTGTAACATAACAAAATGTGGAAAAACTGAAGCGCTGTATGTATATGTATGTATATGTATATATATGTGTGTGTGTGTGTGTGTGTGTGTGTGTGTATATATATATGTATATATATATATATATATATGTATGTGTATGTATATATATATATATATATATATATAAAATAGATATATATATAGGTGTACTATGAATGGCCGGCTGTCAGGATGCTGACCGCCAGAATGCCGGCAGCGGGGCGAGTGCAAAAGAGCTCCCTCACCTGGGCATCTGGGTCTTGAAAAAGGGCCATGCTGGGCCCGAAACAACGACATGTGTGCCTATTGATATGTTGTGAGTAAATAAAACGATCTTTATTTTATCTTCAAGAAGACTGGTGAGTGCTCTCTTTACAAGTGGATATATATTTGGCAAACTGTTGTTTTTGTTTTCCTGGAAATGCCTGAGATTTATTGCACCCCAGCATGATGTGACATAAACTTTGTGAGTGCTATGTATGTATGTATATATATATACATGCAAATATATATATATGTGTGTATGTGTATACATATATATATATATATATATATAGAGAGAGAGAGAGAGAGAGAGATATTTGGCAAACTTTTTTTTTTCTTCCTGGAAATGCCTGAGATTTATTGCAACCAAGCATGATGTGACATAAACTTTGTGAGTGCTATGTATGTGTGTATATATATATATATATACGTGTGTGTGTGTGTGTGTGTATATATTTATTTATATATGTGTGTATGTATGTGTGTATATATATATATATATATATATATATATATATATATATGTTGGTATTTGTTTTTTTGTTTTTACAGCACTGCACCTTGATAAAAACGTCTGTATGACGTTGAAACGTTGGTGAGACTGAATATGCTGTTCCTCTAACTGTAACTACAGCTCTTAATACAATTGTTTGTTTGTTTGTTTTTGGAAAAAGTCCGGTGAGTGCCGCCTGGTTCTTGTATTGCTACTTGGGTTATACTTGTAAGGTATTCCATAGAGAACCCAGCTATGTATATGTACACTGCTCATAAAAATAAAGGGAACACTTAAATAACACATCCTAGATCTGATTGAATTAAATTTTCTTATTAAATACTTTGTTCTTTACATAGTTGAATGTGCTGACAACAAAATCACACAAAAATTATCAATGGAAATCAAATTTATTAACCCATGGAGGTCTGGATTTGGAGTCACACTCAAAATTAAAGTCGAAAAACACACTACAGGCTGATCCAACTTTGATGTAATGTCCTTAAAACAAGTCAAAATGAGGCTCAGTAGTGTGTGTGGCCTCCATGTGCCTGTATGACCTCCCTACAACGCCTGGGCATGCTCCTGATGAGGTGGCGGATGGTCTCCTGAGGGATCTCCTCCCAGACCTGGACCAAAGCATCCGCCAACTCCTGGACAGTCTGTGGTGCAACGTGGCGTTGGTGGCTGGAGCGAGACATGATGTCCCAGACGTGCTCAATTGGATTCAGGTCTGGGGAACGGGCGGGCCAGTCCATAGCATCAATGCCTTCGTCTTGCAGGAACTGCTGACACACTCCAGCCACATGAGGTCTAGCATTGTCTTGCATTAGGAGGAACCCAGGGCCAACCGCACCAGCATATGGTCTCACAAGGGGTCTGAGGATCTTATCTCGGTACCTAATGGCAGTCAGGCTACCTCTGGCGAGCACATGGAGGGCTGTCGGCCGCCCAAAGAAATGACACCCCACACCATTACTGACCCACTGCCAAACCGGTCATGCTGGAGGATGTTGCAGGCAGCAGAACGTTCTCCTTGGCGTCTCCCGACTCTGTCACGTCTGTCACATGTGCTCAGTGAGAACCTGCTTTCATCTGTGAAGAGCACAGGGCACCAGTGGCGAATTTGACAATCTTGGTGTTCTCTTGATGTTCTCTGGCAAATGCCAAACGTGGACGTCGGGCCCTCATACCACCCTCATGGAGTCTGTTTCTGATCGTTTGAGTAGACACATGCACATTTATGGCTTGCTGGAGGTCATTTTGCAGGGCTCTGGCAGTGCTCCTCCTGTTCCTCCTTGCACAAAGGCGGAGGTAGCTGTCCTACTGCTGGGTTGTTGCCCTCCTACGGCCTCCTCCACGTCTCCTGATGTACTGGCCTGTCTCCTGGTAGCGCCTCCATGCTCTGGA